>NC_135235.1:619390629-619697504 GCF_051348905.1 Ranitomeya variabilis
GAAGGACAAAAACCCGCCCCCTCTTCATATAGAGGTACAAAGACCTTCTTGTAGAAATGCATAGACCCGCTCCCCCACTTCTGTAGAAGGACAGAGTCCCGCCCCCACTTACTTAAGCGAGCAAGAATCCTCCCCAACTTCCTGCAAAACCAAAGAAATGAACGTGAACATATGTTGGTATAGGTGTAATGTGAAGGTGCACTGGCACACTGTGGCCATTTAACAGACAAATCCTAAGATAAAACCAAAGTGAGGAAATACCCTGCAGTAACTAAATAAATAACTAATAATAGTACATGTACATAGCATAAGGTACATAGTTGACATTGTTTTAATAAAAAAAAGTATAAAATCCATCCTACTGCGACAAGGTGTACCCAATCAGGACTGACCCTAACTCTTGTAGTTCACCTCAATATGTGTTATCCATATAGAAGGGGAGAGAAGCAGTACATTGCAAAAGGGCTTTTTTTTTCAAGCACTATCTGACAATATCCATCTATGAAGGTGAGAATAACCAATGAAAGAAGGGTACACTACTTCCCCAGCGATTGATCATTCTGAGGACTGCTGGGTGTTGTAGAGTCTGCAGTAAATTATGTGCCAAATCGTCTACCAACTTCCTCACTATTGTTTTCTTTCTCCAGATCCTTTTTGCTTTGATGCTTACTCCTCTTTTTAAAAAAGCCAAGCAGGCTGGGGGTATCGCCTTCCTGGCCACGCTGGTCCTCGGCGCTCTTGGCATCTTCATTGTGATGAAAGGCGACTTCCCCAAATCTTTCGTCTGGTTCTTTAGTCCATTCTGTCAGTGTACGTTCATGATTGGGATAGCCCAGGTGAGTGTTGCAACAATATAGTGAAGAAACGGATCATTCCTATGTTCCTGTACAGGAGTAATAGCAGAAGATTTGCTCATGTGTATTCATATAGCACCTGCATATACAACAGCGTTGTACAGATATGTTCTCTCACATTGGTCCCTATTAAAGTGGTTGACTAATGCTCCTATCTTCAGTGTCACGTCGCTCCCTGGCCTCCCAGGTTCTTGTTTGCTAGAGGTTGGTGTTCTCCTGAAGATTGACAGTTTTGGGCAGGTAGTATGGCAGCTTTACCTCTACAGCATTGGAGGAGCGCAGGGGCACTACAGATGGACAGCTCCAGAGCTGCACTTGCAAGCTGTATAGCAAACAGCTTGCAGGCGCGGCACTAATAAAATGAAGCATACTCCTGAAGATTGACAGTTTGGGTTGGTAGTACGACTTCGCTGTAAGCTGGGGCAGCTTTGCCTCTGCAGCATCGGAGGAGCACAGCAGCACTACAGATGGATAGATCCAGATATTTGGACAGCTCCAGAGCCGCACTTAACAGCTTCCAGGTGCTGCACTAATATAATGAGGCATACTCCTGATGATTGGGAGTTTGGTCCTGAACTGCTCTTTTTCCAAAACTGTTCTACCCCACAAGGGTCCAGCACGATTTGCTCTGGTGGTCTGCACACGGACGGAAACTATCCTCAGTTACCTGAGAACCAGATCAACGGCGTGATGATGCCTCAAACTCACTCCCTGTAACTTCCCTAGATCCAGCATCCGGGAGAAGAAGCGAAAATGCCCAGCTATTTGAACCATACCTTCCCCCTCTTTATTTTGTGTGGAGGTCAGAGAACCCCTTTAATAATTGCTGAGGGGGTCTCTGAAGTTTCTTTCTTCACCATGATGCCCCTGCTACTATGTCTCTTTTTTCTTCATGGAACTTCGCAGTGTAGAGAAAGAAACGTTGAGGAGGAAACAGGACTAAAGTAGCCCTTTCATTCTCAGGGGTCACATAGTTCGGACCCCCAGCAATTATTAAGTGATGGCATCCTAGAGCTATATCATCACTTACTAAAATGGGAATACCCCTTTAAGTGGGTATTTTTGCCTCATAAAGTACTAGTATATTCCATCACCTTCTGATCAGCAGGGGTCCGACTGCGCAGTATGAACATGAAGCCTTGGCAGATTCACCACATGACATTTCATCAGATGGCATCTGTTATTCAGATCTGCCAGGATTATCTCTGCCTCCACCGCAGACGGCTCATTCGCCCTCGTTCTTCCAATGTGTTCAGATTTTTGCTTGCTGTCAGTGAATGGGAACAGTCTTGTGTGCGCCCAGTGACCCCTATAGCCCTAGTCCTGAGGCGTGAATACACTGTGTTCCAAATTATTATGCAAATTGGATTTAAGTGTCATAAAGATTTAATTGTTTTGTTTTTCAAATATACTCTTGGATGGTATTGTGTCTCAGGGCTCAATGGATCACTGAAATCTTAAACACATGTGATAATTAGTTTTCCAGGTCATTCTAACTAAAGGAAAACTACTTAAAAATGATGTTCCACACTATTATTAAGCAGGCCACAGATTTCAAGTAACATGGGAAAGAAAAAGGATCTCTCTGCTGCCGAAAAGCATCAAATAGTGCAATGCCTTGGACAAGGGATGAAAACATTAGATATTTCACGAAAACTTAAGAGTGATCATCATACTGTGAAGAGATTTGTGACTGAAACAGAGCACAGACAGAGTTCATGCAGATAAATGCATAATGAGGAAGGTTTCTGCCAGACAAATTCATTGGATTAAGAGACCAGCTGCCAAAATACCATTACAAAGCAGCAAACAGTTATTTGAAGCTGCTGGAGCCTCTGGAGTCCCTCGAACCTCAAGGTGTAGGATCCTTCAGAGGCTTTCTATGGTGCATAAACCTACTATTCGGCCACTCCTAAACAGTGTTCACAAGCAGAAGCGGTTGCAGTGGGCCCAGACATACATGAAGACTAATTTTCAAACAGTCTTGCTTACTGATGAGTGTCGAGCAACCCTGGATGGTCCAGATGGATGGAGTAGTGGATGGCCACCATGTCCCAACAAGGCTGCGACATCAGCAAGGAGGTGGAGGAGTCATGTTTTGGGCCGGAATCATGGGGAAACAGCTGGTAGGGCCCTTTAATGTTCCTGAAGGTGTGAAAATGACCTCTGCAAAGGATATAGAGTTTCTGACTGACAACTTTCTTCCATGGTATAAAAAGCAGAAACGTGCCTTCAGGAGCAAAATCATCTTCATGCATGAAAATGCACCATCTCATGCTGCAAAGAATACCTCTGAGTCATTGGCTGCTATGGGCATAAAAGGAGATAAACTCATGGTGTGGCCACCATCTTCCCTGACCTCAACCCTATAGAGAACCTTTGGAGTATCAGCAAGCAAAAGATCTATGAGGGTGGAAGGCAGCTCACATCAAAACAGCAGCTCTGGGAGAATATTCTGACTTCATGCAAAGAAATACAAGCAGAAACTCTCCAAAAACTCACAAGTTCAATGGATGCAAGGATTGTGAAGGTGATATCAAAGAAGGGTTCCTATGTTAACATGTAACTTGGCCTGTTAGGATGTTTTATAAATAGAGTTAAATAGCTTTTTTGTTCAGTGAATGTGACCACCTAATGCTGCAAATTCCACAAATGAGCATTTTCAGTTCTTTAACCCCTTAATCCCATATGACGTCCTATCCCGTTGAGGTGACCTGGGACTTAATTCCCAGTGAGGGGATAGTACGTCATATGCAATTGGCCGCGCTCACGGGCACTCACTATTTGCCAGGAGCAGTCACGGACCACTCCTGGTACATTAACCCCCGGCACACTGCGATCAAAGATGATCTCAGCGTTCCGGGGGCATAGGGAAGCATCGCGCAGAGAGGGGGCTCCCTGCGTGCTTCCCTGAGACCCTCGGTACAAGGCGATGTACCGAGTGTCTCCTCCCTGCAGGCCCCGGATCCAAAATGGCCGCGGGGCTACTTCCGGGTCCTGCAGGGAGGTGGCTTACAAGCGCCTGCTCATAGCAGGCGCTGGTAAGCCTGCAGCCCTGCTTGGCAGATCGCTGATCTGACACAGTGATGTGCAAAGTGTCAGATCAGTGATCTGACCCAATAGTGTGATGTCCCCACCCCGGGACAACGTTATAAAATAAAAAAAAATATTTAGATGTATACAAAAAAAAAAAAAATTCCTAATTAAAGAAATGTATTTATGGGAACAATATTTTTTTTTAACTAAATAATAATAAAAAAAAAAAAAGTACAAATATTTAGTATCGCCGCATCCGTAACAACCCCACCTATAAACCTATCACACTAGTTAACCCCTTCAGTGAACGCCGTAAAAAAAAAGAAAAGAGGCAACAAGCAACGCTTTATTATCATATCGCCGAACAAAAAGTGGAATAACACGCAATCAAAAACACGGATAAAAATTGCTTTATCAATTTTACCAAACGCGGAACGGTATAAACACCCCCCCACCCCCCCAAAAAAAAAAAAAGAAATTCATGAATTGCTGGTTTTTGGTCAATCTGCCTCACAAAAATCAGAATAAAACGCGATCAAAAAATGTCAATGGTAACAATAAAAACGTCAACTCGTTCTGCAAAAAACAAGACCTCACATGACTCTGTGGACCAAAATATGGAAAAATTATAGCTCTCAAAATGTGGAGATGCAAAAACTATTTTTTGCAATAAACAGCGTCTTTTAGTGTGTGGCAGCTGCCAATCAAAAAATCCGCTAAAATACCCGCTATAAATAGTAAATCAAATCCCCCTTCATCACCCCCTTAGTTAGGGAAAAATAATAAAATTAAAGAAATGTATTTTTTTCCATTTTCCCATTAGGATTAGGGTTAGGGCTAGGGTTAGGGCCAGGATTAGGGTTGGGGCTAGGGTTAGGGCTAGGGCTAGGGTTAGGGTTGCGGCTAGGGTTAGGGCTACAGTTAGGGTTGGGGCTAATGTTAGGGTTAGGGCTACAGTTAGGGTTGGGGCTAAAGTTAGGGTTTGGATTACATTTACAGTTGGGATTAGGGTTAGGGTTGTGTCAGGGTTAGGGGTGTGGTTAGGGTTATGGTTGGGAATAGGGTTAGGGGTGTGTTGGAGTTAGGGGTGTAATTAGGGTTGGGATTAGAGTTAGGGATGTGTTGGGGTTAGGGGTGTGGTTGGGGTTAGGGGTGTGGTTGGGTTAGGGTTTCAGTTAGAATTGGGGGTTTCCACTGTTTAGGCACATCAGGGGCTCTCCAAACGCGACATGGCGTCTGATCTCAATTCCAGCCAATTCTGCGATGAAAAAGCAAAACAGTGCTCCTTCCCTTCCAAGCTCAAACAGGGGTTTACCCCAACATATGGGGTATCAGCGTACTCAGCACAAATTGGACAACAACTTTTGGTGTCCAATTTCTCCTGTTACCTGTGACGCCTGCCGCACCTGGTTCGCAGCATACTTACCTCTCCCGGCGTGCTTCTCCCGCTGCTGCCGCTCCAGCTGGGTCTTCTTCCGGCGCTTTTGTCCAGCTCTACGCGTCCCCGGTGTGTCTGCACGCTGCCTGGCCTCCCGACCTCCGGTCTCTTTGCTGTCTCCTAGTTCCCGGCGGTGGCCGTTCGCACTCCTCCCTCTGGCTCCAGCGGCGCACGCGCACCCCCTGTGGCTGACCTTCGTTCGTTCCGCTCCTCCTTTCCATGATGCTGCTGGTTTCCTGACCCGGAAGTTCTATTGATGCTTCCTTTATCAGGTAGTCTCTCCCTCTGTCCTTTGCCTGTTTGTCTATTGTTCTCCGCACTAGATTCAGGTCCCTTGCTTCCTGGCTCCTCTTGTTCTCGGCCAGTCTGTTCTGCATTCTGTGCGTTTCCTATCCAGCTCTCTCCTGCTTTGTTACCTCTCTGCATTTCCCCTTTGTGCCTTTCGTCCGTCCGTGCCCTCTCCTTGTTTGTTTTCCATTTTTCGTGTCTCCTGTATATCCTTCATCCATCTTCCTCGTCCTGTGCCACTTCTATCCCTCCTGGTATCTCCTGCCTCCGCTACCTGTTTTCCCGCTTTCCTCTTGTGTTTCTCCTATGTCCTGTCCCCGGGTATCAGCATCCGTGGTAATAGTCTCCTTTGGGCCTGCCCCTGACGCTCCCTGTATAGGGGGTGGTTTACGAGGCCAGCTCACCTTAAGGAGGTTCGTTGCCGTGGTCCATCGGGTTCACCCTAGGAGTCCCAAAAACCCTACATTACCCTTGGGAAAATACAAAACTGGGGGCTAAAAAATAATTTTTGTGGAAAAAAATTTTCACGGCTCTGCGTTATAAACTGTAGTGAAACACTTGGGGGTTCAAAGCTCTCACAACACATCTAGATAAGTTCCTTTAGGATGTCTACTTTCCAAAATGGTGTCACTTGTGGGGGGTTTCAATGTTTAGGCACATCAGGGGCTCTCCAAACGCAACATGGCGTCCCATCTCAATTCCAGTCAATTTTGCATTGAATAGTCAAACGGCGCTCCTTCCCTTCCGAGTTCTGCCATGCGCCCAAACGGTGGCTTACCCCCACATATGGGGTATCAGCGTACTCAGGACAAATGGTACAACAACTTTTGGGGTCCATTTTCTCCTGTTACCCTTGGTAAAATAAAACAAATTGGAGCTGAAGTAAATTTTTTGTGAAAAAAAAGTTAAATGTTCATTTTTTTTTAAACATTCCAAAAATTCCTGTGAAGCACCTGAAGGGTTAATAAACTTATTGAATGCGGTTTTGAGCACCTTGAGGGGTGCAGTTTTTAGACTGGTTCACATTTGGTTATTTTCAATCATATAGACCCCTCAAAATGACTTCAAATGTGATGGTCCCTAAAAAAAAAATGGTGTTGTAAAAATGAGAAATTTCTGGTCAACTTTTAACCCTTATAACTCCCTAACAAAAAAAACGTTGGTTCCAAAATTGTGCTGATGTAAAGTAGACATGTGGGAAATGTTACTTATTAAGGATTTTGTGTGACATATCTCTGTGATTTAAGGGCATAAAAATTCAAAGTTGGAAAATTGTGAAATTTTCAAAATTTTCGCCAAATTTCCGTTTTTTTCACAAATAAATGCAGGTAATATCAAATAAATTTTACCACTATCATGAAGTACAATATGTCACGAGAAAACAGTGTCAGAATCATCAGGATCCGTTGAAGTGTTCCAGAGTTATAACCTCATAAAGGGACAGTGGTCAGAATTGTGAAAATTTGGCCTGGTCATTAATGTGCAAACCACCCTTGGGGGTAAAGGGGTTAAAACATATCAAATGTTTAGAGATTCTACTGTGCCTAATAATTTGGAACAGTGCATTTTGAGATTTTATTCATTTTGGAGATTATACTGTTATCATTGGGAGGTTTCTTCAATAACGGGTGATGACTTTTATTAGACTGACTGTCATTTGCACCGACCATTTAGGAAAATCCGAGTAAAAAGGAATTTGCATAATAATTTGGAACATGGTGTATAGTTAACGCATTCTCCGTGTAGGCAGTTCTATGGATTTTAGGCTCATACATTTTACCTGCACTGATACATTGTAGTAAATGGTATATTTGTCTTAACCACTGCCCACAAAAAAGACAAGAACCAATGTTTTTTTACAAGGCGGGCAGAGGACCTTATCTAGCGCTTATAGAGCATTAGGTCTCTCGGGCTATGTTCACATGCATCACATTTTTTTCCAGAATTTTTGCCTCATTTTTGGGTGCGGATGACTTGTGTGTTTTGTCTACAGTACACATTTAATAATGTTAGTTATATTCACAAAAAATGCTTAAAAAACACAGTTGCAGTTTTTTTACGCTTTTCTTTTTTTTTTTATCTTTCTCGTTACTTTCTATGGAAAAAAAAGCTGAAAGATTTGGCATAATGCAGATATAAACAAAAATACAGCAATTTTCCAATTCAGTCAGGAAAAAAAAGCACAAGCGTTTTGGAATTTCATAGCTTTTGCTGGTACTGTAAAAATCAGCTTTTCATTTGAATAAAAAAAAAAGGTTGCAAAAACGCAATATGTGAACATAGCCCAATACAGCTAACACCTGCTTCGCATCGCCCTAGGTGGAGCTAGCTCCAATTGCGGCAGGTTAACCCCTTAGATGCATCGGTTGAGAGCAATCGCAGCATTTAGACAAGAAGGGGACATGCAAAAATGTAAGTAAAAAAAATATATAGAAAAAATATCTCGACAAAATGGCTCCTCGCAATGAAGGAGAACAGTGTCACTACTGTTGTCTGTTGAAATAGCAGTAGCATCCCCTACGCCAGTGAGGCGCTTCCTGAGAATCTCTGACCTTAGATCTTTTTTAGAAGGCCCATTTCCCAGCCAACGACTCTTGTATTCTGCAGGCAGTCAGTGGCCACTGATTAGCTGCAGCGGTCGCCTGATGCTTTCGCAAATATAGCCAAAAGACAGAGGAGCGTTGCCAGTTTGGCAGCTGAGTTTTTTTTTTTTTCATTTTACCACCAACCAGGAATGATCAGTTTTCTCTGCGAGGAAGTCATCAGTATTCCTATCACACAGTCACATTACTGCACTTTGTGTTTTACAGGTCATGTTTCTAGAGGCCCATGGAAAAGGGGCCCAGCTGTCTAACCTGAAGGACGGGCCCTACCCCCTTATCATTTCATTCATCTTCCTGGTGGTGGACAGTGTCATGTATCTGCTCCTGGCCTCCTACCTCGATCAGATCCTTCCCAGTAAGACGGGTCATACATTTACTACATGCCACCAAGTATTACAATTCTTTTATTTGTCCGCAAGATGGGAAGGGTTTGGATGGAATAGATATGTACAGTAGATAGATAGATAGATAGATAGATAGATAGATAGATAGATAGATAGATAGATAGATATGGGATAGATAGATATGGGATAGATATAGATAAATAGATAGATAGATAGATATGGGATAGAAAGATACAATAGATAGATAGATAGATAGATAGATAGATAGATAGATAGATAGATAGATAGATAGATAGATATGAGATAGATAGTTAGATAGATACGATAGATAGATAGATAGATAGATAGATAGATAGATATGGGATAGAAAGATACAATAGATAGATAGATATGGGATAGAAAGATACAATAAATAGATAGATAGATAGATAGATAGATAGATAGATAGATAGATAGATATGGTATAGATAGTTAGATAGATAGTTAGATAGATAGATAGATACGATAGATAGATAGATAGATAGATAGATAGATAGATAGATAGATAGATAGATAGATAGATAGATAGATATGGGATATAGATAGATAGATATGAGATAGATAGATAGATAGATAGATAGATAGATAGATAGATAGATAGATAGATAGATAGATAGATACAATAGATAGATAGAAAGAGAGCAGCACTTGGACACTGGCATAGTTTGGTACAAGGCTTCACAGGTACATGCCAGTACTAATATTGGAAAAATCAAAGAAGCAGCACACTATTATTTTAGTGCAAAAAAATGTTTTTTTTTAATAGCCCATTTGTGCGAGAGGTTTCGGCTCTGTGTGTGAGCCTTTTTCAAGTAGTATAAAAGTGCACATTCAGAGTATAATTTAACCCCTTACTGACATTGGGCGTAATAGTACGCCGATGTCGGTATCCCTCGCTTTGATGTGGGCTCCGGCGGTGAGCCTACATCTATTCCGGCGCATGTAAGCTGTTTTGAACAGCTGACATGTGCCCGCAATAGCTGCGGGTGGAATCACGATCCACCCGCGGCTATTAACTAGTTAAATTTAAATCGTGCTTCCGGCCATCGGGCCGGAAATACGCACACCAGTGACCCCCATCATTTGATCGGGAGGCATCGGTTTGTCAGCATGACAACCAGAGGTCTCCTTGAGACCTCTTTGGTTGTCAGTGCCTGATTGCTATGAGCGCTACCCAGTGGTCGGCACTCATAGCAAGTCAGTATATCTGCTACATAGAAGCGATTTGAACATCGCCTCTATGTAGCAGTGCCAATCGGGCTATGGCCGCATGGAAGCATGCCAAAAGTTAAAGAAAAATGTTTTTAAAAATATTAATAAAATTAAAAAAATATAAAAGTTCAAATCACCCTCCTTTTGCCCCATTAAAAATAAAACAATAATAATAAAAAATCAAACATACACATATTTAGTATCGCCGCATTCAGAATCGCCCGATCTGGTAATAAAAAAAAGCATTAACTTGATCGCTAAACAGTGTAGCAAGAAAAAAAGTCAAAACGCCAGAATTTTTTTGGTCGCCGCAATACTGCATTAAAATGCCATTAATGGGCGATCAAAAGAATGTATCTGCACTAAAATGCTATCATTAAAAATGTCAGCTCGGCTCACAAAAAATAAGCCCACACCCAAGCAGAGATCCTGAAAAATGGAGACGCTACGGGTATCGGAAAATTCCCCATTTTTTATTTATTTTTTTTAATCAAAGTTTGGAATTTTTTTTTCACCACTTAGATAAAAAAGAACCTAGACATGTTTGGTGTCTATGAACTCGTAATGACCTGGAGAATCATAATGGCAGGTCAGTTTTAGCATTTAGTGAATTTAGCACAAAAAAAGCCAAACAATAAACAAGTGTAGGATTGCACTTTTTTTGCAATTTCACCACACTTGGAATTTTTTTCCCATTTTCTAGTACACAACATTGTAAAACCAATGTTGTGGGTCACAAGTACTTGTCCCGCAAGAAAATTAGCCCTGACATGGCCATATTGATGGAAAACTAAAAAAGTTATGGCTCTGGGAAGGAGGGGAGCGAAAAATGAAAACACAAAACCGAAAAAAGCTCCGGTGGTGAAAGGGTTAAAGTATGCAGTGAAGTGAATACAATTTACATCAATTAATATCAAAACAGTACAATTTCATATCTGTTATTCCATATTTACAGTTGGTACGGAAAGTATTCAGACCCCTTTAAATTTGTCACTCTTTGTTTCATTACAGCCATTTGGTAAATTCAAAAAAGTTAATTTTTTCTCATTCATGTACACTCTGCACCCTATCTTGACTGAAAAAAATAGAAATGTAGAAATTCTTGCAAATTTTTTAGAAAGGAAAAACTGAAATATCACATGGTCATAAGTATTCAGACCCTTTGCTCAGTCTTGAGTAGAAGCACCTTTTGAGCTAGTACAGCCATGAGTCTTTTTGGGAATGATGCAACAGGTTTTTCACACCTGGATTTGGGGATCCTCTGCCATTCTTCTTTGCAGATCCTCTGCAGTTCCATCAGGTTGGATGGTGAAAGTTGGTGGACAGCCATTTTCAGGTCTCTCCACAGATGTTCAATTGGGTTTAGGTCAGGGCTCTGGCTGGGCCAGTCAAGAATGGTCACAGAGTTGTTCTGAAGCCACTCCTTTGTTATTTTAGCTGTGTGCTTAGGGCAGGGCCGGCGTCAGCACCCGGTGTACCCGGGCAACTGCCGGGGCCCTGAACAAATGGGGGGCCCACTGGTGGCCGGGACACCAGGGAGACCTGGCCGCTTCCCCAGCAGCTTTGGCACTACTTGAGCTCAGCCGTCACTTAAACAAACATGGTCGCGCACAGTGCATTCTGTAGCTGTAGTAATGACGCGGCCGGGCAGACACACAAGCAAAGTTAAAGGCACAGTGCCGGCCCAACCGCATCATTTAGTAGCAGACACAGCTGCAGAGTGCACTGTGTGCGGCCATGTCTGACGGCCATCAAGCAGCGCGCCCTCCATAGCCACATGCCAGAGCTGCCTGATGAGCGACAAGCCAGGGGGAGGTGAGTGATGCTTATGTCTGTGTATGCATGTATGATGTGTATATCTGTGTATATCAGTGTGTATGACTGTATATATTTATGTATTTTTGTGTATTTGTCTTTAAATATATGTATGTACATATCTGTGTTTTGTGTGTGTGTGCATGTCTGCATATTGTATGTGTATATCTGTGTATTTTACTGTATGTGTGCTGTGCATGTCTCCGCATTGTGTGTGTGTGCATGTCTGCGTACTGTGTGTGTGCATGTCTGCGTACTGTGTGTGTGCATGTCTGCTTACTGTGTGTGTGCATGTTTGCGTACTGTGTGTGTGTATGTCTGCGTACTGTGTGTGTGCATGTCTGCGTACTGTGTGTGTGCATGTCTGCGTACTGTGTGTGTGTGCATGTCTGAGTACTGTGTGTGTGCATGTCTGCGTACTGTGTGTGTGCATGTCTGCGTACTGTGTGTGTGCATGTTTGCGTACTGTGTGTGTGCATGTCTGCGTACTGTGTGTGTGCATGTCTGCGTATTGTATGTGTGCTCATGTCTGCGTAATGTGTGTGCATGTCTGCGTACTGTGTGTGTGCATGTCTGAGTACTGTGTGTGTGCATGTCTGCGTACTGTATGTGTATGCATGTCTGCGTACTGTATGTGTGTGCATGTCTGCGTACTGTATGTGTGTGCATGTCTATGTACTGTGTGTGTGCATGTCTATGTACTGTAAGTGTGTGCATGTCTACGTACTGTATGTGTGTGTGTCTGAGTACTGCGTGCATGTCTGCGTACTGTATGTGTGTGCATATCTGCGTACTGTGTGTGCATGTCTGCGTACTGTGTGTGCATGTCTGCGTACTGTGTGTGTGCATGTCTGCGTACTGTGTGTGCATGTCTATGTACTGTAAGTGTGTGCATGTCTATGTACTGTGTGTGTGTGCATGTCTAAGTACTGTATGTGTGTGTATGTCTGAGTACTATGTGCATGTCTGCGTACTGTATGTGTGTGCATATCTGCGTACTGTGTGTGCATGTCTGCGTACTGTGTGTGTGCCTGTCTGCGTACTGTATGTGTGTGTATGTCTGAGTACTGTGTGTGCATGTTTGCATACTGTATGTGTGTATGTCTGCATACTTTGTGTGTGCGCATGTCTGAGTACTGTATATGTGTGCATGTCTGCTTATTGTATGTTTGTGCATGTCTGCGTACTGTATGTATGTGTATGTTTACGTATTGTATGTGTACATGTCTGCGTAGTGTATGTGTACATGTCTGTGTATTGTGTGTGTGTGCATGTCTGCTTACTGTATGTATGTGTATATTTATGTATTGTATGTGTACATGTCTGCGTATTGTGTGTGTGTGCATGTCTGCGTATTTTGTGTGTGCAGATCTGCCTATGTGAAGGACGAGGGGGAAGGCTAGGCCCTGTGTAGTATATCTATATTTCTCCTCCGTATTTGTACATCATGAATCGTGGTATGTGGGCCCACTGAGACTCTTTTGCCCGGGGCCCACAAAAACCTGCAGCCGGCCCTGGCTTAGGGTCATTGTCTTGTTGGAAGGTGAACCTTCGGCCAAGTCTGAGGTCCAGAGCACTCTGGAAGAGGTTTTCATCCAGAATATCTCTGTACTTGACCACATTCATGTTTCCTTCAATTGCAACCAGTCGTCCTGTCCCTGCAGTTGAAAAACACCCCATAGCATGATGCTGCCACCACCATGTTTCACTGTTGGGATTGTATTGGGCAGGTGATTGAGCAGTGCCTGGTTTTCTCCACACATACCGCTAAGGCTGCAGTCACACTAGCAGTATTTGGTCAGTATTTTACCTCAGTATTTGTAAACCAAAACCAGGAGTGGAACAATTAGAGGAAAAGTGTAATAGAAACATATGCACCACTTCTGTATTTATCACCCACTCCTGGTTTTGGCTTACAAATACTGAAGTAAAATACTGACCAAATACTGCTAGTGTGACGGCAGCCTTAGAATTATCACCAAAAAGGTCTATCTTCGTCTCATCAGACCAGATAATCTTATTTCTCATAGTCTGGGAGTCCTTCATGTGTTTTTAGCAAACTCTATGCAGGCTTTCATATGTCTTGCACTGAGGTGAGGCTTCCGTCGGGCCACTCTGCCATAAAGGCCCGACTGGTGGAGGGCAGCAGTGATAGTTGACTTTGTGGAACTTTCTCCCATCTCCCTACTGCATCTGTGGAGCTCAGCAACAGTGATCTTGGGGTTCTTCTTTACCTCTCTCACCAAGGCTCTTCTCTCACGATTGCACAGTTTGGCTGGACTGCCTGGTCTAGGAAGACTTCTGGTGGTCCTAAACTTATTCCATTTAAGGATTATGGAGGCCACTGTGCTCTTAGGAACCTTGAGTACTGCAGAAATTCTTTTGTAACCTTGGCCAGATCTGTGCCTTGCCACAATTCTGTCTCTGAGCTCCTTGGCCAGTTCCTTTGACCTCATGATTCTCATTTGGTCTGACGTGCACTGTGAGCTGTGAGGTCTTATATAGACAGGTGTGTGCCTTTCCAAATCAAGTCCTATCAGTTTAATTAAACACAGCTGGACTCCAATGAAGGAGTAGAACCATCTCAAGGAGGATCACAAGGAGATGGACAGCATGTGACTTATACATGAGTGTCTGAGCAAAGTGTCTGAATACTTATGACCCATGTGATATTTCAGTTTTTCTTTTATAATAAATTTGCAAACATTTCTTGTTTTTTTTCACTCAAGATGGGGTGCAGAGTGTACATTAATGAGAAAAAAACGAAATTAAATGGCTGCAATGAAACAGAGTCTGAATACTTTCCGTCCCCACTGTATATAACTATTATTATGATAGATATCATTCAACATTTTGGGATAGTAATTTAAGTACATCAACCTTACCCAAAAAACCCACATATATATGAATATCACTAGATATCACTTTCGCAGAAGCAAGAATCAAAGGGATGTAATAAATAATCCAGCACATGTCAGCATATGTCCAAAGCTAGAAAACATCAATGCATTATTAATGGTGCTGTTTTACAAATCAGTAAGCCCCAAAGAAGAGTAATTCATTGAAAGACACCCTGCCTAGAAGAGCTTACAGGCTGTGCAACAGGATAAATCCAGCACTTACAATACTTATCCTGTACTGATCCTGAGTTACATCCTGTATTATACTCCAGAGCTGCATTCAATATTCTGCTGGTGCAGTCACTGTGTACATACATTACATTACTTATCCTGTACTGATCCTGAGTTACATCCTGTGTTATACTCCAGAGCTGCATTCAATATTCTGCTGGTGCAGTCACTGTGTACATACATTACATTACTTATCTTGTACTGATCCTGAGTTGCATCCTGTATTATACTCCAGAGCTGCACTCACTATTCTGCTGGTGCACTCACTGTGTACATACATTACATTACTTATCCTGTAATGATCCTGAGTTACATCCTGTATTATACTCCAGAGCTGCACTCACTATTCTGCTGGTGCAGTCACTGTGTACATATATTACATTACTTATCCTGTACTGATCCTGAGTTACATCCTGTATTATACTCCAGAGCTGCACTCACTATTCTGCTGGTGCACTCACTGTGTACATACATTACATTACTTATCCTATAATGATCCTGAGTTACATCCTGTATTATACTCCAGAGCTGCACTCACTATTCTGCTGGTGCAGTCACTGTGTACATATATTACATTACTTATCTTGTACTGATCCTGAGTTGCATCCTGTATTACACTCCAGAGCTGCACTCACTATTGTGCTGGTGGAGTCACTGTGTACATACATTACATTACTTATCCTGTACTGATCCTGAGTTACGTCCTGTATTACACTCCAGAGCTGCACTCACTATTCTGCTGGTGCAGTCACTGTGTACATACATTACATTACTTATCCTGTACTGATCCTGAGTTACATCCTGTATTACACTCCAGAGCTGCACTCACTATTCTGCTGGTGCACTCACTGTGTACATACATTACATTACTTCTCCTGTACTGATCCTGAGTTACATCCTGTATTATACCCCAGAGCTGCACTCACTATTCTGCTGGTGCACTCACTGTGTACATACATTACGCTCATTATTCTGCAGTCAAACTTTGTGCACCTTCTGTGTACGAATGACCGGGGACTCATTGCAACTGGCAAGTTGCTGCAACCACAAAAGTTGAAAAAGTTTGGCTTTTTTGCAACTTGCTACTGTGGCAGCAACTTCCGGGTTAAAATACGACCCCATCACTCAATGTTACCCTATCACATTGCAGCAATATTGCTCTATATTTGATGTGTGAGTGTCAAATTGCATGTGCAGCTTCAGCCTAATATTTTAGTAGATTTAGAGTCTTCTAAACAATATGGTTTGACCTCCACCGACCACATGTAATCTGTGGGTATTCCTGGCTGTAGGTGTTTGAATTTTCTGCAGTGCCTCCGCTGGAGAATTGAGGAATTACAGTTTTCATTTATTTCAAATGGTTGTGAGTTCTGTTTAGTCCTAATTAATGGGCATTTTCTGTAAATCCCAGAAGTAACATGGAGCCTTATACTCTATATACAGGCGAGTATGGACTGAAGAGGCAGCCTTTTTTCTTCCTGAAGCCATCTTACTGGTCAAAGAAGAGGAGAAACTATGGCGTTCTCAGTGAGAGCTTCTTTAGCGCAAATACAGACCTGAGTGATATCGTAGAACCTGTAGCCTTAGGATTACAAGGGAAAGAAGCCATCAGGTAAATTACTGTGGAGATGTTTCTTGACATCGATCACTGGCGGTCCGACCTCTGGGACCACCACCAATCCTAACAATTAACATATAGTGAGCACTTGTCTCTGTATTCTCCAGAGCTGCATTCAAGCTATTCTACATGGCATTACATTTCACTTTCTCTGCATCTTGAAAAGTGTGTTGTCCAAAAATAATAATAATATTAAAAAAACAATAACATGACCATTTACTTCTAAAAACAGCAACACACCAGTTGTTTTGTTGTGTCTGGTATTACAGCTGAAGTGAATGAGGCTGAGCTGTTGTACCATATACCACCTGTGGATGAGTGTGTCGCTGTTTTAGGAAGAAAGCCTTTAAGATACTTGAATTGCATCTCTCTGTAAAAACCATAGGAGGTAGCAAATGTTATATTGCTACCTCGGTGGTCCCCATCCAACGTTGCTACCTCGATTGTCGCCATCTACCTGAGCTGCCTCGGTGGTGCCCATTCAATGGTGCTGCCTCAGTGGTCTTCATCCAGTGGTGCGGCCTCGGTGGTCCCCATTGAGCGGTGCGGCCTCAGTGGTCCCCATCCAGCAGTACTGCCTCGGTGGTCCCTATCCAACGGTGCGGCCTCGGTGGTCCCCATTGAGCAGTGCAGCCTCAGTGGTCCTCATCCAGCAGTACTGCCTCGGTGGTCCCTATCCAACAGTGCGGCCTCAATATTCCCCATCTAGCGGAGCTGCCTCGGCGGCCCTATCCAGTGGTGCGGCCTCGATAGTCCCATCTAGGTGAGCTGCCTCGGTGGCCCTATCTAGTGGTGCGGCCTCGATAGTCCTCATCTAGGTGAGCTACCTCGGCCCTATCCAGCGGCGCGGCCTCGATAGTGCCCATCTAGGTGATCTGCCTTAGTGGCCCTATCCAGTGGTGCGGCCTCGATAGTCCCCATCTAGCTGAGCTGCCTTAGTGGCCCTATCTAGTGGTGCGACCTCAATAGTCCCCATCTAGGTGAGCTGCCTTAGTGGCCCTATCCAGTGGTGCGGCCTCGATAGTCCCCATCTAGGTGAGCTGCCTTAGTGGCCCTATCCAGTGGTGCGGCCTCGATAGTCCCCATCTAGGTGAGCTGCCTTAGTGGCCCTATCCAGTGTTGCAGCCTCGGTGGTTCCCATCTAACTGAGCTGCCTCAGTGGGCCCCATCCAGTGGTGCTGGGTCAGTGGTCCCCATCCAGCGGAGCTGCCTCGGTGGTTCCCATCCAGCAGTATTGCCTCTGTTGTCCCCACCCAGTGGTGCTGCATCATTGGTCCCTGCAGGTTCTGACCTTAGCAGTGATGGTGGCATGTACGGCATGTGACCTCAGAGGCTAACAATTGGTTGCAGCGGTCACTTGAACGGTATACAGCACATAATTGCTGCAGAGAGTAAAGAGAAACTGGCAGGGGACCCCTGCTAAATTTCTAAAAAACCCTAGAAACTTTTTTTTTCTGCAACTTTGTACTGCTTATTTAATTTTTTACATTTTCATTATTTTTTTTCCTCTAGAATTAAAAATATTCATAAATCTTTTAAGAAAGAAAATCAGCAGGCGGAAGCTTTACAAGGTGAGACACGTCATCTCTGTGATGTCAACGACGCACCCGACTTCGACACATGCATTGCACCCTTGGGACGCAGTGGAAACAGTTGGCGTTTCCGTTCACTGACAGCAAGCAGAAAGATTTAATAATGACAAAGAGCAAATAAGTGCAGACGTATTGCCTTACGCAATCGTTAATAGCTTTTCTGTACACCAGTGCATACCAATAATGAGCTGTTGTACTGAGGGGACAGGGCCCCATTTAGGGACACTCCACTAATACCGATTTCTTACACTAGGGTTAACCTTGGATATATACGAAGGACAGATCACCGCACTGCTCGGCCACAGCGGCACCGGGAAGACAACACTGATGAATATTTTATGCGGGCTCTGCCCTCCATCAGAAGGTGAGATGTTCAGCTCTTTCAGGATCACTGCAGCATGATGCAGTATCGCTCTCGTGGTGGAGGAGGAGAGCGTCTGTGTTCAGCCTGACATCCGCTCCTATTCTCTTATCTATATAGATCACAGCCGCCTGCAGATTTCACTGCAAGTCTACAGTGATCTGCATTTGCTTTCTTTAAAAAAACCCACAGAATCTTATTAGTGACTATTCACACCTGACATACGCATATACCACTGTATAGACATCCATTGGTGTCTCTCTCCCGTGTTCACAAAAGTGTACCATGAGCTTTGGTTTTTATGCATTAATCTCCTGTACAAAATAGCGAAGTCGACAGCACTATTCCATACACTAGCATGATGTGTGCTGGACGGACACTTTAGCCTCGGTAATCGGGAGAAATCCCTCTCTGGTAGCCTTCATTGGAAGATATAAGAAACCATGGGTGTATGCTGCACAATGGTTTCCTGTGTCCGCCAATGAAGTGACCACAAAAAGGGAATTTTTGGTACTTACTGTAAAATCCCTTTCTCATGTACCCCAATGAAGTCTAGGAGAAAGGTAAGTAAAGGTAAGTACCGAAAAACCCTGTTTTCTCAGTTTTCATTGGGTTACACAGGAATGCATCTCTGCAGCAGCATACACCCATAGTTTCCTGTGTGCCCCAACGAAGGTTATAAGAAAGGGATTTTATAGTGAGTACCAAAAATCCTATTTTCTCAGTCGCTTCACTGGGGGACACAGGAAACCATCAGCATATACCCATAGTTTCCTGTGTGTCCCAATGAAGTTTATAATAATAATAATCTTTATTTTTATATAGTGCTAACATATTTCCGCAGCGCTTTACAGTTTACACACATTATCATCACTGTCCCCTATGGGGCTCACACTCTAAATTCCCTATCAGTATGTCTTTGTAATTACAAGAAAGGGATTTTATAGTCAGTACCAAAAATCCTATTTTTTTCAATCGCTTCATTAGGGGACACAGGAAGCCATAGCATCAGTATACACCCATAGTTTCCTGTGTGCCCCAATGAAGGATACAAGAAAGGGATTTTATAGTGAGTACCAAAAATCCTATTTTCTCAGTCGCTTCATTGGGGGACACAGGAAGCCACAGCAGCATCAGCATACACCAGTTGTTTCCTGTGTGTCCCAATGAAGGTTATAAGAAAGGGATTTTACAGTGAGTACCAAAAATCCTCTTATCAGTCACTTTATTAGGGGACACAGGAAACCATAGCAGCATCATACACCCATGGATTCCTGTGTACCTCTAAGAAGGCTAGGGGAAAGGGATTTTACAGTAAGTACCAAAAATCCTCTTTTCTTAGTCGCTTCATTTGTGGACAGAGGAAAACATGGAAGCAACATGCACCCATGGTTTCCAGTGTACCCCAATGAAGGTTACAAGAGAGGGATTTTACTGTAAGTGCCAAAAATTCTCTTTTTCCGGTCTCTTCATTGGAGTGCGCAGGTATACACCAGATATTTCCTGTGTCCTTCAATGAAGCGACTAAGAAAAATGACTCTACTCAGACTGTAACGATCCCGTTATCTCCCCCTTGAAGGCATAGCTTCCGTTTACGGGCACAAAGTTACCGACATGGATGAGATCCTGGACATCAGGAAGGTGATCGGGGTCTGCCAGCAGTGCGATATCCATTTTGATGTTCTCACGGTGGAGGAGAATCTGTCCATCTTCTCCTCTCTGAAGGGCATAAGCCACACTACCAAGGAGCAGGAGGTAACGAGGGGCTTATAACGAAACCTGTAGAATTACACGGCCATAGCTTAGATTTTCTTAACCAAATATCCACATTTATTAACCCCTTCCCGATCGAGCAGTCCTTTTTTTTTTTTCGTTTTTTTTTTTTTGCCTTCCCTTTTTCCAAGAGCCATGAGTATTTTTTTATTATTATTTTGCTCCTACATAGCTATATGGAGGGGGGGGATATTGTTTTTTTTTTTTTTTGCAGGACGAGTTGTAGTTTTGATTGACTCCTTTAATTCTGCTACATAAGGTACTGAAAGACAGAAAAAAAGGGAGGTGAGATGATGAAAGAAAAAAATACAATCATGCCATTTTGTTTTTTTTTTGTTATTATGGTAACATAATTCCCCATTAATTAATTTTTTTTGTTATTTTTATAGATGGGACTTTTGCAGACATTCTTTTTTTTGGTAACAAGGAGGGGGTGATAAAAAGTTTTATATGTTTTTTTTAATAGAACAGCTAGAATACTAAACACCTCAATACATTAGTACTGCCATATGAAGCAAAATTAATACTTTTATATGAAGCTGAGCCTAAGATCGCACCACTGTTAACACCACGCAGCGGCACTTCAGTGGTTAATCAGGTGCTGGCTGTATAAGACAGCCGGCACCCACTTTATACGGTAGTCACTCGGTACCTGAGCCCACTGTGTGCACACGACATAGGAGGTACATGTACGTCCTGTGGCGAGAAGGGGTTAAAGGAGTCTTACTGTACTAATGACACTGACATCCGAAATTTTACACTTTAGATTAATAAGGTTCTTCATGATCTGGATATGGAGGCAGTGAAGCACAACCAAGTGAAGAGACTCAACGCAGGGCAGAGGAGAAAGCTGGCCGTGGCCATTGCTATTTTGGGTAACCCCAAGGTAATGTGCAGACATCCATTAATATTTCATCACTGGTTATAGGGAAATCGATCTGCTTCATTCCGCACCTCACATTATTTCATCAATGCCTCTAAATATAGAGAGCGGCCACAAGTTCTGCGTCTTCTTGACGTAGAGGTATTACAGGAAGAGTCATCCTGAAAAGATAAGGAACCACATACACGATGCAGGTCATACTGCAGACACTGAGCAGGCTGGAAATCCTGGCAGATTTCAGCTATATAGTCTGTATAGGTAAAATATAATTCTGCAGTACATGGGATGTAACCCAGAATCAGTACAGGATAACTAATGTATGTACACAGTGACTGCATCAGCAGAATAGTGAGTGCAGCTCTGGGGTATAATACAGGATGTAACTCAGGATCAGTACAGGATAAGTAATGTAATGTATGTACACAGTGACTGCACCAGCAGAATAGTGAGTGCAGCTCTGGAGTATAATACAGGATGTAACCCAGAATCGGTACAGGATGACTAATGTATGTACACAGTGACTGCATCAGCAAAATAGTGAGTGCAGCTCTGGGGTATAATACAGGAGGTAACTCAGGATCAGTACAGGATCAGTAACGTAATGTATGTACACAGTGACTGCACCAGCAGAATAGTGAGTGCAGCTCTGGGGTATAATATAGGATGTAACCCAGAATCAGTACAGGATAACTAATGTATGTACACAGTGACTGCACCAGCAGAATAGTGAGTGCAGCTCTGGGGTATAATACAGGATGTAACTCAGGATCAGTACAGGATCAGTAATGTAATGTATGTACACAGTGACTGCACCAGCAGAATAGTGAGTGCAGCTCTGGAGTATAATACAGGATGTAACTCAGGATCAGTACAGGATCAGTAATGTAATGTATGTACACAGTGACTCCACCAGCAGAATAGTGAGTGCAGCTCTGGAGTATAATACAGGAGGTAACTTAGGATAAGGTGTATAAACCACATCCTCTTGTATTTTGGACAGATCACTAATGACAGAGCCGGGAGCTATTGCGCTCCCTTCTTGTACTTTGGGCTTGAGACCTCTCTTGCTTCCTGCAGGTGCTTCTTCTGGATGAGCCCACTGCCGGCATGGACTCATGTTCACGTTATACTGTGTGGAATGTACTGAAAAAGAGGAAAACCAACAGCGTGATTGTGTTTAGCACCCATTGTATGGAGGAAGCAGACATCCTGGCAGGTAGGCAAGCGGCCCATAGTACCATGAAAGAAGACATTACAGGAGTAGTCCAGGCTCTATGATATTGATGACCTATCCAGGAATGCATTATCAATATCATATCAATGGGAGTGTGACAGCCAGCACCCCTCCTTCAATCAGCTGCACTTCATGTACGCTGAGCTGCACCCTTTATAAAGAAAACGTAAGTGTTTTATGCAGGTAGACACCATTCATTCATCAGGCTGCACTATTATACCACAGGGATCGACGTCTTTGGGTGCTGATTTTTCTCCATAGAAGTCAACAGGCTCATGTGCTTTAAATGTTCCCTATTTAGTTCATCAATTCTCTGGCTTAGGCTAGTTTCACATTTGCGTTTAAAAGCGCAACGTTTAAAACGCAAACGCAGGTGGTGAAAAACGCATGTAAACGCGTGCAAAAACGCGTTTATTAGACGTATGCATTTTCTCATGCAGTGTCATTGAGACACATATATATATATATATATATATATATATATATATATATATATATATATATTTATATTTACTTCAGCGCGATATAGCAGAAAAGCCGATTGCCGGCTTTTCATTTCTCCTGCCTAAACCCGACATGATATGAGACATGGTTTACATACAGTAAACCATGTCATATCCCCTTTTTTTTTGCATATTCCACACTAATGTTAGTAGTGTGTATGTGCAGAATTTCGGCGCTGTAGCTATTAAATTTAAGGGTTCAATCGCGGATAAAATTGGCGTGGGCTCCCGCGCAATTTTCTCCGCCAGAGTGGTAAAGCCAGTGACTGACGGCAGATATCAATAGCCTGGAGAGGGTCCACAGTTATTGCCCCCCCCACCCCCCCCTGGCTACAAACATCTGCCCCCAGCCACCCCAGAAAAGGCACATCTGGAAGATGCGCCTATTCTTGCACTTGTCCACTCTCTTCCCACTCCGTGTAGCGGTGGGATATGGGGTAATGAAGGGTTAATGTCACCTTGCTATTGTAAGGTGACATTTTGCCAGATTAATAATGGAGAGGCGTCAATTATGACACCTATCCATTATTAATCCAATTGTATGAAATGGTTAAAAAAAACACACACACATGATTACAAAGTATTTTAATGAAATAAACACACAGGTTGTTGTAATATTTTATTGCTCTCTCAATCCACCTGAAGACCCTCGCTCTGTAACAAAGGAAAAATAATAAACCAACAATATACATACCTACCGATGATCTGTCACGTCCCACGATGTAAATCCATCTGATGGGGTTAAAATATTTTACAGGCAGGAGCTCTGCTATAATGCAGCTGTGCTCATGCCTGTAAACCCCGGGGAATGAAGGTAATGTAGGTCAATGACCTATAGTTACCTTCAGTCGCGGTGATGCGCCCTCTGCTGGATGTCCTCATATGACCTCGAGCCTGGGAACTTTTTCTTAAACCATGTCTCATATCATGTCGGGTTTAGGCTGGAGAAATGAAAAGCCGGCAATTGAATTACCGGCTTTAGGGTTAGGGGTAGGGGTAGGGTTAGGGTTAGGGTTTGGATCCCTTTATCACCTTGATGGTGGGGGGTGGCTTATCAGTGTGTATTCTTGTTTTTTTTCTATTGAAACGCATGCGTTTATAACGCAACCAAACGCATGTGCTTAAAAACGCATTCGTTTACATAGACAGCAATACTTTTTTTTGCCGCAAAAAAACGCATGCGTTTTTTTTCGGCAAAAGCCTCTAGAAATTACTACATGTTGCATTTCTGCAACAAAACGCAAGCATAGAAAAGACGAATGAGTCGTCAAATGCGGCAAAACGCATACAAAAAAAACCGCATGCGTTTTTAATGTTAAATATAGGGGGAAAAAACGCATGCTTTTTTTTGCGGTAAAACGCAGCGGCAAAAAACGCAAATGTGAAACCAGCCTTAGATTTCTTGCTGATTACGACTTGTCATATACACTCACCGGCCACTTTATTAGGTACACCATGCTAGTAACGGGTTGGACCCCCTATTGCCTTCAGAACTGCCTCAATTCTTCGTGGCATAGATTCAACAAGGTGCTGGAAGCATTCCTCAGAGATTTTGGTCCATATTGACATGATGGCATCACACAGTTGCCGCAGATTTGTCGGCTGCACATCCCAAAGATGCTCCATACAAGGCAGGATGGATCCATGCTTTCATGTTGTTTACGCCAAATTCTGACCCTACCATCCGAATGTCGCAGCAGAAATCGAGACTAATCAGACCAAGCAACGTTTTTCCAATCTTCTACTGTCCAATTTCGATGAGCTTGTACAAATTGTAGCCTCAGTTTCCTGTTCTTAGCTGAAAGGAGTGGTACCCGGTGTGGTCTTCTGCTGCTGTAGCCCATCTGCCTCAAAGTTCGACGCACTGTGCGTTCAGAGATGCTCTTAGGCCTACCTTGGTTGTAACGGGTGGCGATTTGAGTCACTGTTGCCTTTCTATCAGCTCGAACCAGTCTGCCCATTCTCCTCTGACCTCTGGCATCAACAAGGCATTTCCGCCCACAGAACTGCCGCTCACTGGATTTTTTTTCTTTTTCGGACCATTCTCTGTAAACCCTAGAGATGGTTGTGCGTGAAAATCCCAGTAGATCAGCAGTTTCTGAAATACTCAGACCAGCCCTTCTGGCACCAACAACCATGCCACGTTCAAAGGCACTCAAATCACCTTTCTTCCCCATACTGATGCTCGGTTTGAACTGCAGGAGATTGTCTTGACCATGTCTACATGCCTAAATGCACTGAGTTGCCGCCATATGATTGGCTGATTAGAAATTAAGTGTTAACAAGAAGTTGGACAGGTGTACCTAATAAAGTGGCCGGTGAGTGTATATTGTAATGGTAGGAGGATGGTGTATGTCTGCCCTCTTCCTGGGTAATTCCTTGGTCTGCGGAGCCCAGCTCAGCACTGTTTTCATCAGCGTTCTCTGCGTTCATCATGCTACCAGCATCTATAATTACTTCTGGGCATGAAAGCCATCAGATACATCTTCAATATATCTCCATCAGTGTCCGATTACAGGAGGTTATTAGTATCACTTACATGTCAGCGCTGCATCTTCAGCCCGCTCTCTCTTTTCTACTATGTCTAGTAAGGTAAGGCTGCACATTAGGGGGTCCTATCTGCAACTGAGAACCTCACAGAGCATCCTTTCAATCTGATTATCAAGTGTTTGCATAATCTCCTGCTGATAAAACACTGATTGTATTGAAACAGGAACACACAGCCTAGTAAGTGACACATTGCTGGAATCAGGGTCTCTGCCCTTTACATCATGCCTCTCTCAGATTACATAGTAGAGACCTTTTGACAGATTCCATTTAAAGGCAAAAATAAGGACCATTTTTTAATTTGCTCAAAAGTCATTAATCACGTGCGTCGTTCTGAAGAATTTGACACATAATAAGTTCAACAAATGCCACAAGACAAAAAAAGAAAAGTGAAAAAAAATAACTGAAATAATGCAAGTGTGTTAAAAAGTTTTAAAACTTTTCGAGAAACATATGTTAAACCTGAAAAGTTATTAAACGCTTTCTTTTCAGCTATTTTCCGCAGTTATCAGTCATGTAACACGTCTTTCACTACATAAGAATCTGTATAGGAATAAAGCATAACAACCACGGATATAGCGAAACCATAATATCATTGCCTTATGTGTTGGATATCATTTGTGATATGTTAAACATTTCGCTAATCTTATAAGTTACAGTTTCACACGCTTCCCCCATATATCCGCCTGTTATTAGTATCAGCAGAACTGCACCTTACAATTATCGCCACTTCCCTCTAATTATACCCTGACTCGCGTATCATTATATTACATTACTCCCACGTAGACCCCCTTTGTTACCTGTTTCCAGTAATTCCTATCACTGTAATAAGAGAAAACATGTCATTTCCTCATCATAGAGGCTGGTGGATGAATGAATATGCATCTATACCGCTATAGAATTTCTGCACAACCTATTCCAGACTTCCTAATTACTGATTTTAAGAGTTATTTCCATCTTCAGAAGTAGGTATTGTCGGGTAGTACTTGTAAATACAAGCAAACTTGCAGTTTACTGCTTCATAAAATGATCAGCCTTTCCTGAGATATTAGCACTTTTTTTTTGTTTACAGCTTGTTGCCTTGGAGACCGACCATCGCTGCTGGACAGTAGAACATATGCAGCCTTTACAAGCTCTTTTAGCTTCTGTTCTGCAGCTCCTCAGGATTACCCAAGTGTGTTGGTGTCTTTTAACCTTCAGCACAGTGCTCACAAGTCAGACAAGTCAGCGGCGGTGGTCGGTCTCCTAGGCAACTAGCTGTAAACTTATAAAAGGTGCTAACTCAAGAATGGTTGCAAAATTAAAAATAATAGCTCTATCCAACAATATCTATCTATGAAGTTAGGAATTAACATCTTTGCGACTATATAATGTAAATAAATTCATATGGGCTCAGCGGATGTTTGGGATGGGCTCTGGAGCCATGCTAGACAACTAGCGCCTGCCTCTAACATCAGTGACCGGAGCTAGCTCTCATCTCTGCTGCTTAATCACTTATATGCTGCTGTTAAAAAAAAGGGTAAATGAAAAATATACATATTTGGTATCGCGGCGTCCAAAAAAGTCTATTAACATCTAAAAATACATAACTCATACGATAAACATTTTTACTGCACAATGAATGCCATGAAAGCAATCCCCAAAGACTAAGACAGAGTCGCATTTTTTCTTTCTGACAACCAACTTTTACCAGTTTTTCGTTGATATACGATGTACGGTGACGCTCAAAAGTACAAGTCCTACAACAACAACAAAAAAGACCTCATACGGATATATCAATGGAAAAATAAAAAGTTATGGCTCATGGAAGAAAAAAAAAGCGAGAAAAAAAGTGTCCAGGAGTGAAGGGGCTGCATGCACTTTCTTGTGTATCCCACGTGGCTCCATGGATGGAAAATGCGAGTTATGCAATTTTCTTGACCTGGCTGTTAATAAAGCTTACCATTCATGTTACCCCCATATTTTTCCTCTTGTAAAAAGGCATGCAACTTCACTTTTCCGTTTTGCTCTAGGTGAGGTTTAACCTTCTACCAATGTGGATATTACAGAGGCCCTTTTTTTAAGGCGATGTACGAGCTAAGCTTCTTCTGTAATGTCCATGATTAGAGTATGTTGTGATCCGCTCCATTTAACTTTTTGATCACTTTGGTCAATAGTTACTACTGAATGATCAAAGGTGGCTGCTTCCTTTGATTAGGGTCATGGACAAGTTCATGGTGTGCCTTCTTGTGCTCTCAGCCGTGAGGATGTAGAAAGGACCCAAGAGTTGTTAGTACACTGCTGTTATGGCACATTAGGGTTCTCCATACACATAAGAGTCTGAACTTGATCCTGGTGGGGCAAGCCTTCTATATTATGTGTATGGTGACCACCTGACCAGAGCCCTACGAGCCTCCTCCTTCCTGCCGGGATCCTTGGCGCCTTTTCTAATTAGCCAGCAAATCACAAGAGGCGTTGGGGACAGGTAAGAGCAGATTTGCATGGCTCTGGTCTAGCAGCCACAGGCTACTGAAGTGACTGCTGGACCAGAGTCCTGCAAATCTTCTTTTTCTCATAATATCAATATAATAAAAATGTAAAATAAAGATGTAAAAAAAAGAAGAAAGTTCACAAAAATTCACTTACATGTAATAACCCTAAGAATTAATTTAAGAGGATATTCTGTATAAACCGCAAAGTTAAAAGAAAAAAAAAATTCCGCAAATTAAAAAAACCAAAAAAAACAAAACCCGTACTCCTAAACCACTCTGAACAAAATACAATTTGTAAAAAGTAAGTCCTCATGCAGCCACGGAAAAAAGTTTATTATCCTAGTTTTTATAACAAACTGACTATGTGACACAGAACTGAAAACCTGGGCCAGCATACTTGATGGTATAATTGCAATGTGTGGGTGCATAAGCCTAGCATAAAAAGATTGCAAGAGCCATCCCACCTTGGCAAGGTGTCTATGAAGCTTTCCATAGATGGTGCAAAACACAGTCGGGCCCAGGACTTGTCTATTTTAACGTCTGCTGGCACATGGCGAGATGAGTTATCAGAGTTAGGCCGGCCTCACACTAGCGAGTTTTACGGACGTATGAGCGCATAAACTACGTCCGTAAAATTCGCATTACACACGGCCCAATGAATCTCTATGGCCCAGCTCATATCTGCTGTATATTACGCATCCGTAATATACGGTCTTGTACGGCCGTAGAAAATTGCAGTATGCTGCGTTTGTCACCGTGTTGCGCAAAAAAATCGCCAATGAAAGTCTATGGGGGCGAGAAAAATACGGACTCTACACGGACCAGCAGTGTGACTTGCGAGAAATACGCAGCGGTGTTAGTGAAAAGCCGGTAATTCAATTGCCGGCTTTTCATTTCTCCTTCACAAACCCGACATGATATGAGACATGGTTTACATACAGTAAACCATCTCATATCCCCTTTTTTTTTGCATATTCCACACTACTAATGTTAGTAGTGTGTATGTGCAAAATTTGGGCACTGTAGCTGCTAAAATAAAGGGTTAAATGGCGGAAAAAATTGGCGTGGGCTCCCGCGCAATTTTCTCCGCCAGAGTGGTAAAACCAGTGACTGAGGGCAGATATTAATAGCCAGGAGAGGGTCCATGGTTATTGCCCCCCCCCCCTGGCTACAAACATCTGCCCCCAGCCACCCCAGAAAAGGCACATCTGGAAGATGCACTTGGCCACTCTCTTCCCACTCCCGTGTAGCGGTGGGATATGGGGTAATGAAGGGTTAATGTCACCTTGCTATTGTAAGGTGACATTAAGCCAGATTAATAATGGAGAGGCGTCAATTATGTCACCTATCCATTATTAATCCAATTGTATGAAAGGGTTAAAAAACACACACATTATTAAAAAGTATTTTAATGAAATAAACACACAGGTTTTAATATTTTATTGCTCTCTCAATCCACCTGAAGACCCTCGCTTGGCAAAATAATAAACCAACAATATACATACCTTCTGGTGAACTGTCACGTCCCACGAAGTAAATTCATCTGAAGGGGTTAAATAATTTTACAGGCAGGAGCTGTGCTAAAGCACTCGCTCGTGCCTGTAAACCCCGGTGCTGAAAGGAAAGCTGGGTGATCTGTACTTACATTGAGTCGCGGTGAGGCGCCCTCTGCTGGATGAACTCATATGAACTCGAGCGTGGGAACTTTTCCAAGGCTCCAGTTCATGAGTTAAAATGATTTAACCCCTTCAGATAGATTTACTTCGTGGGACGTGACAGTTCATCAGAAGGTATGTATATTGATGGTTTATTATTTTGCCAAGCGAGGGTCTTCAGGTGGATTGAGAGAGCAATAAAATATTAAAACAACATGTGTGTTTATTTCATTAAAATACTTTTTAATAATGTGTGTGTGTGTGTGTGTGTGTTTTTTAACCCTTTCATACAATTGGATTAATAATGGATAGGTGACATAATTGACGCCTCTCCATTATTAATCTGGCTTAATGTCACCTTACAATAGCAAGGTGACATTAACCCTTCATTACCCCATATCCCACCGCTACACGGGAGTGGGAAGAGAGTGGCCAAGTGCCAGAATAGGCGCATCTTCCAGATGTGCCTTTTCTGGGGTGGCTGGGGGCAGATGTTTGTAGCCAGGGGGGGGCAATAACCATGGACCCTCTCCTTGCTATTAATATCTGCCCTCAGTCACTGGCTTTACCACTCTGGCGGAGAAAATTGCGCGGGAGCCCACGTCAATTTTTTCCGCCATTTAACCCTTTATTTTAGCAGCTACAGCACCGAAATTTTGCACATACACACTACTAACATTAGTAGTGTGGAATATGCAAAAAAAAGGGCATATGAGATGGTTTACTGTATGTAAACCATGTCTCATATCCTGTCGGCTTTGGGAAGAAGAAATGAAAAGCCGGCAATTGAATTACCGGCTTTTCACATATATCACGCTGAATTAAATATAAATACAGAATATATATATATGTGTGTCAATGACATATATATATATATATATATATATATATATATATATATATATACACTGTATATATGTTTTAACGAACATTTGAGCACATAAATCCATTAGATGTCGGTTTTGCAAGCCTGCGAGAAAATATCGCAGTACGGATGCCATACGGATTACATACGGAGGATGCCATGCGCAAAATACGCTGACACACCCTGCCTACGGATGACATACGGATCACTATTTTGGGTACTTTTCTGCGTATTACGGCCGTAAAAAACGGACCGTATTTACATACGCTGAGTGTGAGGCCGGCCTAAGGGACCATCCTGATTGGGGTTCACCTTGTCGAAGTGGGCTATCTTTCATGCTTGTTTATATCAAAGTAGTTCCAACTAAGTACCCTATGTTATTTATGGGTACTACCAATATTACTTATTTACTGCAATGTACCTCTTTATTGTTTTTATTCTAGGTTTTGACATTGTAACGCTACCACCTTCTTCTATTTCAGACCGAAAGGCTGTGATATCACAAGGAACCCTAAAATGCGTGGGATCCTCTCTCTTCCTAAAGAGTAAATGGGGTGTCGGCTACCGCTTAAGGTAATTTCAATTTTGATGGGTTTTTTCCTGATTTGATTTTATTTTGTTTCGTACAATAAGCCAATCTCTGTCTCCTTAGCATGGACATAAAACCGTCCAGTAACATAGAAGCAATTTCATCCCTGATCTCACAGCATATCCCGAGGGCGACGTTAATGCTGCAGACGGAGAATTCCCTCATTTACACCCTGCCACTGAAAGATGTGGACATATTTCCAGGTACACTGGGGAACATGATTAACCAGATGATTATGACCAACCAGTTTGTCCGAGGTAGTGTAATCCAGGGAATTGGTGCAGCATGAGAAAAGTCTTGGAGACGGGCGTGAGAGGTTCAGATTATGGAGGATGATAGTCTTAGATTATCATGCGGGATACGCTTGAAGGGGATTATACAGGAGGAGGATATTGAATTGGGAGATCATACTATGGAATGGTGAGAGATGATACCAGGTGGGGAGATTAGACTGGAGCAGGGACAATCCTGTGGGGATTATCTTGGTTGGTGATATGGTACTGGAATGGGGAAGGTGTTACTTGAGGGGGGATTATACAGGAAGAGGGCATAGAGGATGAGGAGATGATAGTTAATGGAGGATGGTAATGAGATGATACTTGAGAAGTGGGAGAAACAATACTAAAGGGGAGGAAAGACAATACTGCTGAGAAAATCATATAGACGAGAGGAGATGGTATGGCGAGGTTGATACTATAGGAGAGTATACTTAAAGGCCAGATGATATTGTAGAGATAGGGGAGAATACCTGGGGGAAAGAGATAAAACTTTAAAGAAGACTCATCATATCCTGGGAAACTCCATGAGTTAAAAGAAGACAAATATAATAAACATTTATGAAATATATATAATTTGGAAAAGCTAAATAAAATTTCTCACAATTTAGTAATAACGGCTCTGTCCCTTTAAAAGAAGGAGGTTGGAAACGGCTCTCCGCTGTCTTAGTATCTAGACAACTGTGTGAGACTTCCTGCCTCTGAGCTGGGAAATACCACGATGTGGGGGGATACTGTAAACAGAGGGGTGATATGAAGCTATGTAAGATGGATTCCTGTGTATTATGAAGCATCAGGAGAAGGATGATAGAAGAAACAGCTACAGACGTAAAGCCTGTAGCAGCTTCTCTTCATTTTGTCTGCTGTGGGCTCTGTGTATGTGGGGAGAGGCTCCGATAAATGACATAGGGGTAGGGGTCCTACATTAACCAATAACAATGATTTTGTATTTCAGGATTGTTTTCTGCTCTGGACAATGATTGCAGCTTAGGAGTGATGACGTATGGCGTTTCTATCACCACGCTGGAAGACGTCTTCTTCAAATTGGAAGCAGACATTGATGGAGATCATACAGGTCAATAATCAGTAGTGATTACTGCTGGACCTAAAGCTGCCAGGATGCTCAGGCCTCAAGACCGGGGACTCTGACTCAATTAGTGTTGTGGGCTTCGGCAAAGCTGAACCTAGAAGTGAAGACGACTGAGGCTGGTCTGGGATCCATATAGGGGACTGCTCTAGGGTCTGGTAATTTAAGGGTTCGATTTACGGTTTGATCACTTAGGGATCTGATCATTAAGGGGGTTTCTCTGATCTATGTTAATCACATGGTCTAGTCTGGGGACTGATAATGTAGAGGCCTAAAATGGCATCTTTTAATTTAGGGGTCTGGCCTGGAGTCTGATAATGATGGGGTCTACATTCGGCTCTTATAGTGTAGTCTGGGGTCTAATATTACAGGGTCTGCTATAAGCTATGGTTTTAAAGGGGTCTCCTCTGGAGTCTGATCATAAAATTTTGCCCCATTCAAAATAAAACAAAAAAATAAATACACATTTGGTATCGTTGCGTTCAAAAACCCAAGATCTATCAAAATATAAACTAAATTAATCCAATCAGTAAATGGCATACTGAGAAAAAAATAAAAATGCCAGAATTACTTTTTTAGGTTGAGGCAACATTCCAATAAAATGAAAAAGCAGGCAATCAAAACAAGATGGTACCAATAAAAACGTCAGCTCAGCGTGCAGAAAATAAGCCCTCGCCCAACTCCGCATTCCAAAAAATGGAGACGCTATGGGTCTCAGAAAATTTTGCCTTTTTTTTTTTTATTTTTTTAATAAAATCTTTGGAATTTGTTTTCACCACTTAAATAAAAAAGAACCTAGACATGTTTGGTATCTGTGATCTCGTAATGACCTGGAGAATCATAATGGCAGATCAGTTTTAGCATATAGTGAACATATTAAAAAAAAATATTGTGGAATTGCGCTTTTTTTTGCAATTTTACCACACTTGGAATTTTTGTTTCCTGTTTTCCAGTACACTGTTTGGTAAAACCAATGGTGCTATTCAAAAGTACAACTTGTCCCGCAAAAAAAAACTAAACAAGCCCTCACATGGCTATATTGATGAGAAAAATAACAAAGTTGGCTCTGGGAAGAAGGCGTGCAAAAAACAAAAGCACAAAAACGGAAAATCCCAAGGTCGTGAAAGGGTTAAATAAACGTTTCTTGATTAGAAATAAAAGTGTGATCATTAAAGGGATTGTCCAGTAAAATGAAGTTAATAAATTTACAGAGGATAGTTGATAACTTGCTGATCGGTGGAAAAAAGCCAAGCACAGCCCCAATCAGTGCAGATCCCAGCAATCGGACCCCCACGATCAACAAGTCTTCATCTATCCTGTGGATAGGTGATAGCTGATATGGGGGGGGTCTAATAATTTGGTAGCCTGTGTTGGGTTATGATTATTCAGGGGTCTGGTGTAGGGTCTGTTAAATAAGGGACGTAATAATTATGAGCTTCCTCTGGGCTATAATAATTAAAGGGTCTGATAATTTAGGGATCTAGATTGGTGTTTGATATTTATGGGGTCTGGTCTTTAGTGAGGCCAATTTAAATGTCTGGTCTGGCATTTGATAAATTAGGGTCCTGATTGGCATCTGTTAACGTAGGAGTTTGGTCTGGGGTTTGCTACCTTTTGCAGCAGGTTTGGGGTCTTACAATGAGTCTGGTGGTTAATGATTGCTAACTAATATTTAAATTTTTACAAGCCATTTCAGGTTGAGGAAACATGGGGGGGGGCTTACTATACCTTTTTAAATTTTACTTAAGAGCCAGGCCAGGTATTATCCCGATGCCCTGTGTCATCTCATGGCAGCTGACAACTTCTCTCCACTATAATAATAGTTCGCCGCTTCTGGAGGCAGGTCCTCCTCTATATATTTACAGCTCACTTTCGCTATTACTCCTCACAGATAACAGTATATTCACAAGGAGAATAGAAGATGACGGGAAATGGAAATCCACAGAGGAGATTGATCAGGGTTTGCTGACCATGCCCGAATCCCACCCGTGCACCGTCAGCGGCAGAGCACTGTGGAGGCAGCAAGTCGCCACTATAGCTAAGCTACACTTCCGTAATCTGCGCCGAGAAACCAAGTCTGTTCGATACGTGTGAGTACTGGCATAGTTTGTTACATTATTAGGTCACTGTTCTACCATGCTGTCATAAGTTTAATTTAGTCTTTTCTCATCTGTAGCTGATTCTGAGAAAGCAAACCACCCACCTTTCACATCCTCCATACACGGCGGGAGCTGGCTGTTTTATACTGCCAGCACCTGCTTCTATCAGCAGCGACCAGAGCTGAGCTTCGTCTTTGACAGTGCCAATTAAATTGTTGTGCTTGCCATGCACAAGGCAATTGCAAAGTGCCAATGGGTCGCCTTTACAGTTGAGAGCCTATTAAAGGGAACCTGTCACCCTCAAAATCGAAGATGAGCTAAGCCCACTGGCATCAGGGGCTTATCTACAGCATTCTGTAATGCTGTAGATAAGCCCCTGATGTAACCTAAAAGATGAGAAAAAGAAGTTATATTATACTCACCCAGTGGCGTTCCCGCTGCGGTCCGGTCCGATGGGCGCCGCGGTCCGGTCCGGGGCCTCCTATCTTCATAGGATGACGTCCTCTTCTTGTCTTCACGCTGTGGCTCCGGCGCGGGCGTACTTTGTCTGCTCTGTTCAGGGCAGAGCAAAGTACTGCAGTGCGCAGGCTCTGGGCCTCTCTGACCTTTCCCGGCGCCTGCGCACTTCAGTACTTTGCTCAGCCCTCAACAGGGCAGACAAAGTACGCCTGCGCCGCAGCGTGAAGACAAGAAGAGGACATCATCGTAAGAAGATGGGAGGCCCCGAACCGGACCGGTGTGTATATATATATATATATATATATATATATATATATATATATATATATATATATATATATATATACTAGATGGTGGCCCGATTCTAACGCATCGGGTATTCTAGAATATGTTTGTAGGTATATAGCAGCCACATAGTATATAGCACAGGCCACGTGGTATATAGGAGCCATGTAGTATATAGCAGACAAATAGTACGTGGCCTGTGCTATATACTATGTGGCTGCTATATACATACATATTGTAGAATACCCGATGCGTTAATACAGGCCACGCAATATATAACAGTGGGCACGCAGTATATGACACAGGCCAAACAGTATATAACACAGCCCACGTACTATATAACACAGCCCACGTAGTATATAGCAGCCACGCAGTATATAATAGGCGACGCAGTATATAGCAGCCACGCAGTATATAACACAGGCCACGTAATATATAGCACAGCCCACGCAGTACAAAACACAGCCCACATAGTATCTAACACTGGCCAGGTAGTATATAGCAGCCACGCGGTATATAACACTGCCCATGTAGTATATAACACTGCCCATGTAGTATATAGCAGCCACGCAGTAAATAACACTACCCATGTAGTATATAACACTGCCCAGGTAGTATATAGCAGCCACGCAGTATATATCACAGGCGACGCAGTATATAGCAGCCACGTAGTATATAACACAGGCCACGTAATATATAGCACAGCCCACGCAGTACAAAACACAGCCCACATAGTATCTAACACTGGCCAGGTAGTATATAGCAGCCACGCGGTATATAACACTGCCCATGTAGTATATAATACTGCCCATGTAGTATATAGCAGCGAAGCGGTATATAACACAGCCCACGTAGTATTTAGCAGTGTGGGCACCATATCCCTGTTTAAAAAAATAATTAAATTAAAAATAGTTATATACTCACCCGCCGGGATCCATCGATGCTCTGGAGATGCGCGCGCGGCTGCCGCCATTTTCCGTTCCCAGGATGCATTGCGAAATTAACTACATGACTTAGCGGTCTCGCGAGACTGCTAAGTCTTCTGGGTAATTTCGCAATGCATCTCTGGGAACGGAAGATGGCGGGAGCCGCTTGCGCCTCGGCGGACTACGGAGGGTGAGAATAGCAGGTTTTTTGTTTTTTTATTATTTTTAACATTACATCTTTTTACTATTGATGCTGCATAGGCAGCATCAATAGTAAAAAGTTGGTGACACACAGGGTTAATAGCAGCGATAACGGAGTGCGTTACCCGCGGCATAACGCGGTCCGTTACCGCTGGCACTAACCCTGTGTGAGCGGTGACCGGAGGGGAGTATGCGGGTACCGGGCATTGACTGCAGGGGAGTAGGGAGGGACTAATTGGACTGTGCCCGTCGCTGATTGGTTGCGGCAGCCATGACAGGCAGCTGGCGAGACCAATCAGCGACGTGGGATTTCCGTTACGGAAGTTGAGGACAGAAAGACGGAAGTACCCCGTAGACAATTATATATATATAGATATGTATGTGTGTGTATATATATTGTGACAAAACACTCCGGGATCGCCTTTGCTGGGGTCAAAGGTCACATGGTTTGTGCATTGAACTCTGAGGCGACAGCAGGTTTCCAAGTTGACTGACCTCAGGTCAGGTTTATTAAAGTGAAAGCAAATACAGAAAACAAAACCTAAAAATAAATCCTAGCCTGTCCGGCGCTAACTAAACAAATACGTTGCTATCTAACAACTGGGGGGGCTTCTCCCTCCCAGCTAACATTACACAGATCATGAGCACAGCTCTCACTCACGTTTGTCTCACACAGACAGGCATTCTGTGTGCCCCAGGCTGACACCTGAAACCTCCAGCTGGTCAGTCTTTATTCCTGCACTTATTAACCCCTCGGTATCCTGAAGATACTGAGCGGCCTAATTCACATAGGACAAATACCTGGGCGAGATATACCTGCCCCCGACTACCAGACCGACATGACTCTTACATATCCTCCCCCCCTGCTCAGACCACTCAGGTCGAGCAAGAATACTCTCGAAACAGTGTACTCGGGACAGGGCATCAGCGTTCCCCATCTGCATCCCGGGGCGGTGCTCCACCGTGAAAGAGTAAGCCTGCAGGGCAAGGAACCACCGGGTTACCCGCCTATTACGGTCCTTGTGGAGATGCATCCACTTGAGAGGGGCATGGTCCGTGACCAGCCTAAACTTCCTACCTGCCAGGTAATACTTGAGGGAGTCGAGAGCCCATTTGATGGCTAGGCACTCTTTTTCAATCACGGCATACCTCTGCTCATGTACATTCAGTTTCCGACTGAGGTAGAGGACCGGGTGTTCGACTCCGTCCCTTACCTGGGAAAGTACAGCTCCGACACCAGTATCAGAAGCATCAGTTTGCACCACAAACTCGCTGCTGAAATCAGGAGTCACTAGTACGGGCTGAGAGCACAAAGCCCGTTTCAGACTGTGGAAGGCCTCTTCAGCCGCTGATGTCCATTTTACCATGACGGAATCCCTCCCTTTGGTAAGATCCGTCAAGGGGGTAGCCATGGCCGCAAAGTTGGGTATGAACCGGCGATAATAGCCGGCAATGCCCAGGAAAGCTTGAACTTGTTTCTTGTTCACTGGTTGCGGCCAGCCCTGAATTGCCTGTATTTTGTCGATCTGGGGTTTAACCACTCCTCTGCCAATCACGTAGCCCAAGTATCGGGCTTCTTCAAGGCCGATGTGACATTTCTTGGGATTCGCCGTTAAGCCTGCGTCTCTCAGGTCATCAATCACCGCCTGTACCTTCCGGAGGTGAGCTTCCCAGTCCACGCTGTAAATTATGATGTCGTCTAGGTAGGCAGAGGCGTACTGCCTGTGGGGCCTCAAGACTCGATCCATCAATCTCTGGAACGTTGCTGGGGCTCCGTGAAGTCCAAACGGCATGTAGATATACTGGAACAGCCCTTCCGGTGTAGCAAATGCCGTCTTCTTTCTGGCCGCCTCGGCCAGAGGGATCTGCCAGTACCCCTTTGTTAGATCCAGGGTCGTAATGTATCGGGCTTTACCCAGCCGATCGATCAACTCATCGACCCGGGGCATAGGGTAGGCATCAAATTTAGAAACCGCATTCAGTTTCCTAAAGTCATTGCAAAACCGTATAGAGCCATCCGGCTTAGGTATCAACACGATTGGACTGGACCAGGCGCTGTGCGACTCTTCAATGACTCCTAAGTCCAACATTGCCTTCACCTCCCGGGAGACGGCTTCACGGCGTGCTTCCGGAATCCGGTACGGCTTCACATGAACTGTGACACCAGACTCTGTGACAATCTCATGTTTCACTAGCCTAGTCTGGCCAGGTTTTTCCGAGAAAAACTGTTGGTTCTGTAACAAAAACTGCTTAACCTCAGATTTTTGTCGTTCAGAGAGAGTCTCGGCAATCTGCACCTCCGGTACGGTTGGTGAGCAAACCGGACGGGGCAGATCCGCTGTTAGGGCAGCGCGGTCTTTCCAGGGTTTTATCAGATTCACATGATAAATCTGTTCTGGTTTTCTCTTACCAGGCTGGTGCACTTTATAGTTCACTTCTCCAACTCGTTCCATGACCTCAAAGGGGCCCTGCCATTTCGCCAGAAATTTACTATCCACCGTAGGGATTAGGATCAACACCCTATCCCCGGGTGCAAACGTACGGACCTTGGCGCCTCTATCATAACTTAGCCTCTGGGCTCCCTGGGCCTGTAACATATGTTCCCTAACAATGGGCATGACAGCAGCAATACGGTCCTGCATTTGCGTTACATGGTCTATCACCGTTTTAAAGGGAGTGACTTGACCTTCCCAGGTTTCTTTTGCGACGTCCAACAGTCCACGGGGACGACGGGCGTATAATAGCTCGAAAGGCGAGAACCCTGTGGAAGACTGGGGAACTTCCCTAATGGCAAACAGCAAATAGGGTAACAAGTAATCCCAGTTCTTCCCATCTTTGTCTATCGCCTTCCGGAGCATCTGTGTTAAGGTTTTATTGAACCGCTCAACCAACCCATCTGTTTGAGGGTGATAGACAGATGTACGCAACGGATCTATTTGTAAGAGTCTGCAGAGCTCCTTCATTACCCTCGACATAAAGGGAGTCCCCTGGTCGGTGAGTATCTGTTTTGGAATTCCTACCCGACTAAACACTTGCACCAATTCTTTGGCGATCGTTTTGGTAGCAGTGTTACGCAAAGGGATGGCTTCCGGGTAGCGAGTGGCATAGTCCATGATGACGAGGATATGTTGGTGCCCACGTGCGGACCGGGGAAGGGGCCCAACCAAATCCATCCCAATTCTCTCAAAAGGGACCCCAATGATAGGGAGGGGTACCAAAGGGCTACAATACCGAGGTTTAGGTGCCGAGATTTGGCACTCTGGACAGGACTCACAATAGTTACGCACATCATTGTGTATTCCAGGCCACACAAAACAATGCAATATTCTTTCTGTGGTTTTTTGTACCCCCAGATGTCCCCCCATTATATGTCCGTGGGCCAGGTCCAGTACCTTCCGCCGATAAGGTTTGGGTACCACTAACTGCTGCACAGTGTCTTCCCCTTTTTTTTCTACCTGGTAGAGTAAATCATTTTCAAGAACCATGTACGGGTACGCTAGCCTAGTGTCAGGTTCTACGGGTACGCTATCATTTTTACATTTTTCCTAGCCTGAGTCAGGGGTAGGATCTTTCATTTGTTCGCTGTGGAAGTCATCCAACTGGACTCCCAAATCTGGTAGGCAGGGTGCGGGATGGCTGTCTGCCTCCGCCTCTCGCTGAGTTTCCCCAGTTTCCTCAGTTTCCCCCGCCATAACTGAGAAGGGGTACTGAAGGTTAGATTCACTAATCTCCCCAGCAGCATCTTCCTGTGGGGTCTCCTCCAGGAGCTCGGGACCTCCAGGTAGCATGGGAGAAGATTCACGGTCACAGCTACCGTGAAGGAGCAACTGATTCTCCCACAACTGCCAGAAAAGAGGAAAATCCCTGCCCAAGATTATATCCTGTAACAATGCGGGAACGAGTCCCACTTTGTGTTGCACAGACCCGTAGGGAGTGGAGATACATATGACCGCTGTAGGATATGAGCAGGTGTCACCATGCACACACGTTACAGAAAACTTGTCAGACGGACTAGTTGGACGTGCTATCAGACTGGCTTTCACTAGAGTCACCACACTTCCAGAGTCTAGTAATGCCACAACATTTTTCCCATCTACAGACAATTCACACAGATGTTTTACTGTATCATTTTGACCCGCATTCACACTTACTAGCCGTGTAACCAAAGACATGCGTTTCTTAGAGTCCGTAACGTCGCACTGCATGGGTTCAGTGGTAACAGGACAGTTCGCAGAAACATGGCCCTTCTCATGGCAACGGAAACACCTAACAAGCCCCCTATTGAAACCAGAGTCCGACACCCTTGATCTCGGGGTGCGAGCAGTCCCGTGTTCCTCCCCCACAGTTTTTGGCCATTTTTCTTCCCCCGCAGTCCCTGGAACAGTCTTACCGGTTCCACGAGGAGGAGGTACAGTTCGGGTAGTAGCGGTATCATCAGGAAGTCCTTCCGCCACGGAATAACGCTCCACCAAGTCCACCAGTTGATCCGCTGTCGCGGGATTTCCTAGGCTCACCCACTTTTTCAGCGCCGGTGGTAGTACTCTCAGGTACTTGTCCAGAACGACCCGCTGGATTATCTCCGGAGTTGTCAGTACCTCGGGTTGCAGCCATTTCTTTATCAAGTAGATCAGGTCGAACATCTGCGATCGCGGCGGTTTATCTTGCTGATAGGTCCACTGATGCACCCTCTGTGCACGGACAGCCGTCGTCACACCCAGCCGGGCCAGGACCTCAGCTTTCAGCCTCTCAAAGTCCTGAGCAACTTCCGGGTCCAAGTCATGGTAAGCTTTTTGGGCCTCACCGGAGAGAAACGGAGCAATTAGATCGGCCCATCGTTCCTTCGGCCACTTCTCTCTCAACGCTGTCCGCTCAAACGTTGTCAGGTACGCCTCGACGTCATCTTCTGCGGTCAGCTTTTGCCAGTATCGACTCACATGGATCCTCCTGGACTCTGCTTCCGGGTCAACCTCAGGTATGCTCACCAAGCGTTGCGCCACCTGTTGGAGAAGCTGGCGGTCTGCAGCCGTCATGTCCAGTAACTCCTTCAGCTGTGCGGCCATCAAGCGATTAGCTTCCTGCTGTGCCGCAGTGGCCTGCTGCTGTATGGCAGTGGACTGTACTAGGGCTTTCACCACGTCTTCCATACTGTCGCCTGTGCCACGCGTTGCCCGCGTTCTCCACCACAATGTGACAAAACACTCCGGGATCGCCTTTGCTGGGGCCAAAGGTCACGTGGTTTGTGCATTGAACTCTGAGGCGACAGCAGGTTTCCAAGTTGACTGACCTCAGGTCAGGTTTATTAAAGTGAAAGCAAATACAGAAAACAAAACATAAAAATAAATCCTAGCCTGTCCGGCGCTAACTAAACAAATAAGTTGCTATCTAACAACTGGGGGGGCTTCTCCCTCCCAGCTAACATTACACAGATCATGAGCACAGCTCTCACTCACGTTTGTCTCACACAGACAGGCATTCTGTGTGCCCCAGGCTGACACCTGAAACCTCCAGCTGGTCAGCCTTTAGGCTATGTGCACACGTCAGGATTTTGTCAGGATTTTTCATCAGGATTTGAAGCCAAAACCAGGAGTGGAACAATTAGAGGAAAAGTATAATAGAAACATATGCACCACTTCTGCATTTATCACCCACTCCTGGTTTTGGCTACAAAACCTGAGGAAAAAGCCTGACAAAATCCTGAGAAAATCCTGACAAAATCCTGACGTGTGCACATACCCTTATTCCTGCACTTATTAACCCCTCGGTATCCTGAAGATACTGAGCGGCCTAATTCACATAGGACAAATACCTGGGCGAGATATACCTGCCCCCGACTACCAGACCGACATGACTCTTACAATATATACAGTACAGACCAAAAGTCTGCCAAGAGTGTGCAACGCAGTCATCAAAGCAAAAGGTGGCTACTTTGAAGAACCTAGAATATAAGACATAATTTCAGTTGTTTCACACTTTTTTGTTAAATATATAATTCCACATGTGTTAATTCATAGTTTTGATGCCTTCAGTGTGAATGTACAATTTTCATAGTCATGAAAATACAGAAAAATCTTTAAATGAGAAGGTGTGCCCAAACTTTTGGTCTGTACTATATATAAATTGAAAAAAATATGAAAGTTTGCATCAGCTCATGTTTTCCAGTTTAAAAATAAAAGAACAAAAAAAAGAAAATATGACTTTATATCTCCACATCTGTAAAAGTTTTTTTTTAATATAAAGTTAATTAACCCGTATTGTAAAGAAAAAAAATACATAATTCTAGAATTGTCATTTTTCTTTTTTTTTTTGCTCAGTGCACCTTCCTCCAAAAATGCTATGTAAAGCCATCAAAATGTCATATATAAAATAGTAACAATAAAAACTACAGCTCGCCAAGCAAAAAAACAAGCCCCCAAATGGAAAAATACAAAAAAAGTCTCCGAAAACGGTGACGCTAACCAAATTTTTAATGACGTTCGGAATCTTTTGTCTTCACTAAAATAATAAAAAAAAAACAACTATACAAGTTTTGTATTGCCGTAATTGTACTGAACTGTAGAATCATATTACAAGGTCATTTTTTCTGCACAGTGAACGACGTAAAAACAAAAACCCAAAAGACAATGGCGTAATTTGCAGCTTTTGATGGACGGCTACAGAATCTTTTACATGACATTTGATTTTCTTTCAGGTCGCTCTTTCTATTTCTGTTCTTAGCAGTCCAGGCAGCCATAAATATCATACACTGGTACTACCACAAATCCTCCTTGGAGATCCGACTCTCTCCTGATCTGTATTTCCTGCGCCCAGGACAGAAGAGTCAGAAGTATGTCACCAGTCTGCTGGTACAGAGCTCCACAGGTAACATAATGTGGCACGAAATGGACTTGGTGTAGAAATGTAGAAATGGATGACGTCTAGATTCCTTAGTCAAAAGTGACATTTTTTTTGATGGGTCTAGAGAATATTTCTGTTTTTTTAGTGAATCAAAAAAACTTGCTATTTTTATCATTGAACCATAAAAGTGAGAATTAAAGGGGTAAACCATCTTTTAAAGAAGGGGTCCCCTACTTATCTCAGGAGCCTCATTCATTTCTGAGAGATGATCAGCTAATATTTCTTAAAAGCACTATGTGCCCCTTTTCAAGTAATAATGCTGCAAGTGCCTTCATATATGGTACTTATACCCCCTTATCGAGTAGTAATGCCCTCAGTGCCCCCGTATAAAGACATTTTGTAGCGAGTACCCTCTTAAAAAGTAATAACAGCCCCTATGTCCCCTTATAAAAAATTATTGCTACAAGTGCCCCCTTATGATGTAATAATGCCCTCAGTTCCCAGTGTAATAACGCCCCAAATGCCCCCTTATAATGTAATAAAGTCCTCAGTGCCCCCTCGTAAAGTAAATAATACCTTCAGTGCCCTCTTAAAATTTTATAACTAGTGATGGGCGAACCCGTCGATGTTTGGGTCTGACGAGTTTGGCTGAACATCTAAAAAAAAGTTGGTTTTAGGTACCGGAATGGTACCTGAACCCAGACCCCATACAGATGAATGGGAGGCTCAAACATACATTATTTGCCATGCTGTCAACAAACACGCACTCTGATCGCCGGTAACCTCATTACCGCCGGTCAGAGAGCGGAGGTTCCCATGCTGTCAGGTGACAGTGTCAGTCAGCAGTTGTGGTCAGTGGTAAAAAGGTTACCTCCGGTCACAGGCATCGGCTGATGAGAGGGTACTACTCACATCAGCCTATGTCTGCTATTGCTGAAAACAGCAAGCGCAGGCGCCGCTGATGGGAATATTCATCAGCTGGCACCTGAGTGCTATAAATAAATAAATACATTTTTTTTTTAAATGTCTTGTCTCTTCTATTTTTGATAACCAGCGCAGGCAAAACTGACAGCTGTGGACTTCAACCCTCGACTGTCATCTTTATCATGGCTAGTTCTCAAGAATCGAGAGGTCCCATGCCGTTTTTTTAAATTATTTAAATAATTTCAAAAAACAGCGTGGGGTCCTCACGATCTTTGGCAACCAGCCAAGCTAAAGCTAACATCTCAGGGCCAGCTGGTAATCTCAGACTGGTAATGGGCTATAAATATTGCCACCCCCAGCTTAAAAATAGCAGCCCATAGCTGCCCCAGAAAAGCTCTTCCCACCTGCCATGGTGTGGTGGCAAGTGGGGTAATATTTGTGGGGTTCATGTCAGCTGTTTTATGGCTGCGGACATCAAACCAACAGGTTAGGAATGGAGAGGCGATGTCCCCATTACTAACCCCTTAGTAAGATTTTAATAAAAGACAGCAAGAGTAAAATCCTTTATTTGAAATAATGACACAGACTCCTTTATTTGAAATAAATGCACATGTATACTCATCTTTATGCCTAATCCATTAAAGCCCATGTCAACCATAATACTCATCTTTACACCTAATCCACCAAGGCTCATGTCCCTTAGAAAAAGAAGAAAGATAATAAACAACCCTATCCCTCACCTGTCCAATCTGTGACAGTCTGGATAATTTAATGTGACTGCTCTCCCTGTCAACTCCTGCAGTGTCTAGCGCTGAGCTGCCGTGAGAAAGTTCACCGGAGTTCAAAGCTGATAAGCCCCAGTAACCTCACCTATGGCACCACCCTCTTCTTGAGAACTTTAAAGGGACTCTGTCACCTGAATTTGGAGGGAACAATTTTCAGCCATAGAGGCGGGGTTTTCGGGTGTTTGATTCACCCTTTCCTTACCCGCTGGCTGCATGCTGGCTGCAATATTGGATTGAAGTTCATTCTCTGTCCTCCGTAGTACATGCCTGCACAAAACAATCTTGCCTTACGCAGGCGTGTACTATGGAGGACAGAGATGAACTTCAATCCAATATTGCAGCCAGCATGCAGCCAGCGGGTAAGGAAAGGGTGAATCAAACACCCGAAAACCCCGCCTCTATGACTGAAAATTGTTCCCTCCAAATTCAGGTGACAGAGTCCCTTTAACAAACAGCAAGCAGTGCCATAAGTGAGGTCACCAGGGTTTATCAGCTTTGAACTCCGGGGAACTTTTTCACATCAGCTCAGCGCTACAGACTGCGGGATCGATTACACTCCTGTCAATGTGTTCCGGCTGGAACGTCGTGGGACAGTATTAGTCCATGAGCCAAGAACCAAATTTGACGATATCGGTACCAAGCGGAGTGACTAATTCTCTTTGGTATTTTTAGGTAGATGCATGTCTGTAGTTTATTTTTTGATATGATAGCCCTTACATATACGTAGCTTATTAACCCCTTCAGCCCTAGGCCTATTTGTACCCAAGTGCCTAAGCCAATCTGACCTGTGCCACTTCATGGGCTAATAACTTTGGAACGCTTTCACCTATCCAAGCCATTCTGAGATTGTTTTCTCGTGACATATTGTACTTCACGTCAGTGCTAAATGGGAGTCAATATATTTTACCTTTCTATATAAAAAAATGCTAAATATTCGGAAATTTTGGAAAAATCGGCAATTTTTTAACTTTGAAATTCTCTGCTTTTTACAAAAATACTGATACCCCCCATAATAGTTATTAATTTACACTCCCCACATGTTTACTTCATATTGGCATCATTTTGAAAATGAAACCTTATTGTTTTACGACGTAATAGGGCTTATAGTTTTATGCGCAATTTTTCACATTTACAGCAAAACCCACTTTTCAAAGGACCAAGTCACTTCTGAAGTCACTTTAAGGGGCTTACATAACAGAAACCACCCATAAATTACCCCATTTTGCAAACTACACCCCTCAAGCTGTTCAAAACTCATTTTTAAAAACTGTTAACCCTTTAGGTGTTCCACAGGAATTTTAGCATGAGCCAAGAACCAAATATGACGATATCGGTACCACCCGGAGTGACTAGATGTAGTATTTGTAACAAAATTTAATCCAAGTTATGTAAATACACACTGAACATGTCATGTGCATATATATATATATATATATATATATATATATATATATATATATATATATATATATATATATATGTTACTCCATAATATCTTCAACATCGGACTCTGAATCTGACTGTTGTTCTACTGGCTCGTCTTCAGTACCCTTGTTCTGGCATGTCTGTAATCTGCACATGTCTGTGCACTTCAGGCCATTGCTGAGGCAAGTACACTGAGGAAGTTCACATGACCGCACACACTTGCAGGACAGTAGCTGTATAATAGCTTCTGGTGCTGGTGCCCCTTGCATCCACTTGACAACAAGCTTTCCGTCGTTATCTATCATCCAACCGCAGTCTGTTGGGTTTGCAACCCATGGCTGGCTCTGCAGACTTCTCCTCCAGATCGCAGCCTGGTAGTTTGCACGCAGTGCATGCATGAAAAGGCAGTCCTGGCAAGGAGGGAGTTGACTTGACTCTACCACTCCACGTCTGGCACAGAACAGCTGATAACGGAGCCTGTTTACCTCAGTTGTTTGGGTAGTTGGCAGGTACATGTGGCAGGTGATTTCCTGTAACTTCTCAAAAAGTTCGGTAGACACTTCCCATGAACGACCAACTTCCTGAAAGGCATCCTGGTATGTCTTGTTCATCTTCAACTGCTTGAGTGTCGTCATCTTCCCACGGCCAGTGAATGCACTGACGGTGTCACAGCCTGTAAATGCATGCATACCAATCAATGAATCACATACGCTGCCTCCCAATGTTCGGCTCAGAGTGGTGATATCCAGGAATCTTGTCCGGTTCTGTGTACCGCATTTCTGGAACAGGTGGGATGGGATTTTGTGGCACATGCCCAGACACAGGACCATGACATCAGTATCCTCCGAAGTGATGATGACCGACTTGTAACCAGATTCTGCTGCATGAAGAGCATGGAGAAGGAGGCGTGTGTCTGCTTCTTCTTGATTTGACTTAAGGTCAGCAGCCTCTTCCCACTGTTCTTTGGTGATCTTAAAGCAGAGCTGCTCACATGTGACATACAGCTCCTTCTCCTCAAGCTTCTCCCTGTGGTGTTTCGCCTTCCATTCTTCTACCAGAAACTTTATGAGACTTGCCTTGTTGGAGGAACTACTTAGAAGCTTTTTCCACTGCTGGATGTTGTGCCCATGTTGAATGTTCTTGAAATGGATCCCTGTGCCTTCATATCTGTTGACTCTTTCTGTATCTTTGATGGATGTCTCCTTGTAGACGTCAAAGACAATATCAATGCGCTTGCTCTTAGCACCCTCATGGATAGCGCGACTCATTGCTGTGCCTGCTAGCTGGCCAAATGTTGCATTGTTTCCCTTCAGTTTCTGAACCAGGCTCATCCCATCAATGATGGTTGCAGAGGGCTCGGGGATCACTTCTGCAGGACGAGCATTCCTCTCCAACTCCCTTGCGAGGGCAGCCTTGTTGGTCTTGCGGATAGACCCATCACCATTGGCAAGTGCCCATGGCAATGGACCCAGGGGATGAGTCAAGACATCACTCATTTGTAGCTTTCTGTTCTCAGCTACAAGTATCATCTGGCCAAATAGGTTTCTGTCAGCCTTCAAAATTACCTCCTTGCCAAGACCTTGTCTGCGTGTCTTCATTTGGATGTTAGAGAACGTTTTAAGTTTGTTCTTCGTCATCTTGTCATGAAACAATGTAGTTGGCTTATCGGTACCCAAACGCTCATCCTTGAATGTTTGATATGCATCCTCTCCTATACTGTATGCCCCTTGAAGGTCTTTGGCTACATCTGGTGGTGCTACAGTCGCTGTTGACAAACTGATAAGTTCACCATTATGCTCTTTGTTGAAGGGGTTCACCCAACCTGTCTCCAGCAGTTGAACGAAAGATTGGACATCGGCTTCATCTCTTCTAATCCTAGACACCTGTAGGTCTGAATGGCTGAAGTCAGTATATTGTTGGCCTACCAGGGCCCTCAGCTGCCTCAAGTACATACTGCGGTACTCTGATGTCAGGTAGAACCTGGAAACAGCTCCAACTTTGAGGCTGAAGCCTTTTGTGCCCCCTGGTGTCTGGGTGTCTTTGTTGATTGTCTCTTCAATGGTCTGGTCCACAGGAATTCGTCCAAAAGGATTCTTGCTACCGATCTGGACCGAAAAGCCACCTTGCATGAAGTATTCATGGACCTCTGGGTGTTCTATGGGCAGCCGAGACATTGTGGCATAGTAATAGGTTAGGTATCGGGCATAGTTGACCTTGTCATAGGCAAAACACCATGGTATCATCTGTCGGATTGCTCCTAGGTGAAGCATCCAGTTGCCTTCTCTTGAAGCTCGAACCAGGGCCAGCATGGTCTCGACCATGTCCAAGTATGACATCCAGAATGCTGAGAGTTGTTCATTTCTGAGGGTCTCAAGATAAACTTGAAAGAGCTTCAGGGTAAGTGTGCAAGATTCATTATCCAAGAGCTTTTCGAAGGATCCCTGCGACACACTGATGCGAAAGTTTGTGATGTTCTTCAGTGTTTCATCCAGATGGTGAAGGTCCCTTGCATGGTTTTCTTCTAGCCATGGAAGGAAGTTTTTCCATGCAAGCCTCATAAGTGCTTCATAGACCAGCTTGTGTAGTCTCACTGCTCTGTTGTACCTCCGGCCGTCCATCACTCCAGACACTGATCCTTCAGCGATTACACCGGATTCAACACACAGATCTCTAAGGCCTGCATCCTGAAATCTGTTCCCTATGATAGAGAGGAGATTACAGATTGTGTGGAAGACACCCATTCTAATTATAATGTTCTTGAACTTCTCCTGTTTCCAGATAACCTCGGCAGCTTTGGCATAGAGTGCTTGATCAAACACACACACAATTCTGTTAAGCTTCAGGGTCTGCATGATGGCATGTGTTTGCTCCAAGACTTCATTCACAGTGGACATGGCTGTTGCAGGAGCATTGATAGTGGGCAGGTAGCTTACAGTGTCCTGGGCCACTACAATGTCGCTGCGGATTTTTATGTTGAACCCAGTCCAACTGCTGGTGGTCTGATCCTCATGGTCTGACATTCTAGCCAGAAGCCAGATATGGTTTTTGGTTTTTGAATCCTGGACCTCCTTGGTAGTGTTAACATTCGAAGTCTCAATCCTGGGTGGCTCTCCCCGCTGCCCAACATTGTATATCGGTAGCATTAATTCTGTCAGAGTTATGCTTCTTTTCTTCGACTTGGTTACATCTGGCAGGACTTTCTTTGTCACAGAGCATGCAACATTGGACTGAACAGCAATGCCATTGACTCTATGAGATGTACCTGCTCCACTTAGTGTCTCCTCAAGTCTGTCAATGTTATCCCAGGCCAGGGTTGTGAACACACCTGGGTAGATACTTGCTGGCATTGGGATGTCATCCTTTGAACATTCCAACTTCTGGATACAAAGGGCTGTATCGATCTCCTCAGCCATTGAATATGACACACAGTGGCCAAGACGATTCAGAGTTCGAATCAGTTCTGTATTGCCGGTCAAAGACTTAACTGCAAAGGATAGCAGTACGTGCTTTGGTGGCTTTGTCTTTCCATTGGTAACAGCAAAAACCAAGTCACTGCCGAAGGATGTGGCAAGACGTTGAGCTCTTTCACAGGTAGTTTGGCACTCACAATCTCCTGTAAGCAGGGTTTGCAGGAATTGAGTGACTAATGCAGGAACGACATTCTGATCTGTATTGGGAGGCCATGGCTGACTCACATCTTGCTTCTTGATCTCATTACTAGATTTCTTCCAGTAAAATTTGCACTCCAAAAGTCATTTGGCGCTCCTTCCCTTCCGAGGCCTGCCGTTCCCCAATACTGCAGTGTACGACAACATATCGGGTGTTGTTGTGTTCGGGAGAGATTGGTGAACAAATAGTGGGGTGCATTTTTTGCTGGTACACCTCTTAAAAATAAAAAAATGAGCCTAAAATGACACCTTCATGTAAAAAATGCACTTTTTCCATTTTCTCAACCAAGTGTTTCCAACTACTGTGAAACACTGGTTGGGTCAAAGTGGTCACTATACCCCCTAAAAGATTCCTTGGGGGTGTAGTTTCCAAAATAGGGTCACTTTTTGGGGTTTCCACTGTGGGGGTACCTCAGGCAGCCTTCAAATGTGACATGGCCCCCTAGATTTCTTCCAGTGAATCCGCCACCCAAAAACCACATAGCGCTCCTTCCGTGTTGAGCTGTGCTGTGTGCCCATACTTTAGTTTACGAGTACATGTGGGGTGTTTCTATAAACTGCAGAATTAGGGTAACCAAGTTTGGGTTTGCCGTTAACCCTTGCTAGGTTGCAGGTAAAATTGGATTACAATGTAATATCTGGAAAAAAAATGAAATTTTGAAATTTCGCCTTCATTCTGCTAAAATTCCTGTGGAACACCTAAAGGGTTAACAGTTTTTAAAAATGAGTTTTGAACAGCTTGAGGGGTGTAGTTTGCAAAATGGGGTAATTTATGGGTGGTTTCTGTTATGTAAGCCCCTTAAAGTGACTTCAGAAGTGACTTGGTCCTTTGAAAAGTGGGTTTTGCTGTAAATGTGAAAAATTGCGCATAAAACTATAAGCCCTATTACGTCGTAAAACAATAAGGTTTCATTTTCAAAATGATGCCAATATGAAGTAAACATGTGGGGAGTGTAAATTAATAACTATTATGGGGGGTATCAGTATTTTTGTAAAAAGCAGAGAATTTCAAAGTTAAAAAATTGCCGATTTTTCCAAAATTTCCGAATATTTAGCATTTTTTTATATAGAAAGGTAAAATATATTGACTCCCATTTAGCACTGACGTGAAGTACAATATGTCACGAGAAAACAATCTCAGAATGGCTTGGATAGGTGAAAGCGTTCCAAAGTTATTAGCCCATGAAGTGGCACAGGTCAGATTGGCTTAGGCACTTGGGTACAAATAGGCCTAGGGCTGAAGGGGTTAATAAGCTACGTATATGTAAGGGCTATCATATCAAAAAATAAACTACAGACATGCATCTACCTAAAAATACCAAAGAAAATTAGTCACTCCGGGTGGTACCGATATCTGGCCCGGCTCATGGACTATATGGATTATCTTCATGTCGGACAGGTGAGGGATATGGTTGTTTATTATTTTTCTTCTTTTCCAGGGGACATGGGCATCAGTGGATTAGGTGTAAAGGTGAGTATAATGGTTGTTTATTATTTTCTGCTTTTTAAAGGTGACATGGGCTTCAATGGAATAGGCACAGGGGATTAGGGTCCAACCTCTGGGGCCAACACTGAAATCTGAGAATAAAGGGGTTGTAATGCAAATTTAGTACTGTTTCTGCGTAACTCCTTCATGTTCGGGTCACTTTCCATTATTGTGCTTTTTGTAGTATCTTTTTTGCCTTTTTTTCACAAGAGCCATACTTTTTTTTCCTTTTTTTATACAGGTCCTTCTCAAAAAATTAGCATATAGTGTTAAATTTCATTATTTACCATAATGTAATGATTACAATTAAACTTTCATATACTATAGATTCATTATCCACCAACTGAAATTTGTCAGGTCTTTTATTGTTTTAATACTGATGATTTTGGCATACAACTCCTGATAACCCAAAAAACCTGTCTCAATAAATTAGCATATCAAGAAAAGGTTCTCTAAATGACCTATTACCCTAATCTTCTGAATCAACTAATTAACTCTAAACACATGCAAAAGATACCTGAGGCTTTTAAAAACTCCCTGCCTGGTTCATTACTCAAAACCCCCATCATGGGTAAGACTAGCGACCTGACAGATGTCAAGAAGGCCATCATTGACACCCTCAAGCAAGAGGGTAAGACCCAGAAAGAAATTTCTCAACAAATAGGCTGTTCCCAGAGTGCTGTATCAAGGCACCTCAATGGTAAGTCTGTTGGAAGGAAACAATGTGGCAGAAAACGCTGTACAACGAGAAGAGGTGACCGGACCCTGAGGAAGATTGCTGAGGAAGCAGTGGACTGAGTCTGGTGTGGAAACATCCAGAGCCACCGTGCACAGGCGTGTGCAGGAAATGGGCTACAGGTGCCGCATTCCCCAGGTAAAGCCACTTTTGAACCATAAACAGCGGCAGAAGCGCCTGACCTGGGCTACAGAGAAGCAGCACTGGACTGTTGCTAAGTGGTCCCAAGTACTTTTTTCTGATGAAAGCAAATTTTGCATGTCATTCGGAAATCAAGGTGCCAGAGTCTGGAGGAAGACTGGGGAGAAGGAAATGCCAAAATGCCTGAAGTCCAGTGTCAAGTACCCACAGTCAGTGATGGTGTGGGGTGCCATGTCAGCTGCTGGTGTTGGTCCACTGTGTTTCATCAAGGGCAGGGTCAATGCAGCTAGCTATCAGGAGATTTTGGAGCACTTCATGCTTCCATCGGCTGAAATGCTTTATGGAGATGAAGATTTCATTTTTCAGCACGACCTGGCACCTGCTCACAGTGCCAAAACCACTGGTAAATGGTTTACTGACCATGGTATTACTGTGCTCAATTGGCCTGCCAACTCTCCTGACCTGAACCCCATAGAGAATCTGTGGGATATTGTGAAGAGAAAGTTGAGAGACGCAAGACCCAACACTCTGGATGAGCTTAAGGCCGCTATTGAAGCATCCTGGGCCTCCATAACATCTCAGCAGTGTCACAGGCTGATTGCCTCCATGCCACGCCGCATTGAAGCAGTCATTTCTGCCAAAGGATTCCCGACCAAGTATTGAGTGCATAACTGAACATTATTATTTGATGGTTTTTTTGTTTGGTATTAAAAAACACTTTTATTTGATTGGTCGGGTGAAATATGCTAATTTATTGAGACAGGTTTTTTGGGTTATCAGGAGTTGTATGCCAAAATCATCAGTATTAAAACAATAAAAGACCTGACAAATTTCAGTTGGTGGATAATGAATCTATAGTATATGAAAGTTTAATTGTAATCATTACATTATGGTAAATAATGAAATTTAACACTATATGCTAATTTTTTGAGAAGGACCTGTACTTTTCCACTGGCTTTTGTTTTGGGGATGGACCAGGTGTAGTTTTGTATGACTCCATTCATTTTACCATAGAATGTAGTGGGAAACGTAAAAAAAGAATCCAAGTGCCGTGAAACAAAAACAAAACACAATTCCGTCATTATTTTCAGGGTTTTATTTCTATGGTGTTCATTGTGCGATAAAAATAACTTGGTAATATGGCTCAGAGATCAGTGTAAGGCTGCAGAGCTGCGGCATTCCCAGGATCAGTGGGTTTCACGTTCCTTAAGAAATGGTGTATCTTAGCAAGTTAGTGCTCAGCTACAAGCGGATTCAAGGCTACATCAGCTTGGCACCCCCTTAAGATCTTTAGGGTTCCTGAGTTTGGATCCCGCTTACAGTAAAGGGATGGCATTTCCTATTAATTGTACCATTACATTTTAAGTTGAAAATGCCCATTAAAGGGTTAAGTAAAATGAGACTAGTTGACTAATTGGTTAATGGTGCGATTGACTATGATTTATTGCCGTAATAGTGGCCACATTGGTCATTGACATTGTGTTGGTCTCTGTAGCATATATGTTTATACCCATACATTTCCACCATAGGTGACAATATAGACGACTTACTAGACGCCCTGAGGAGCCAGAAGATAAAAGTGGATATGATGAACGGAAGCGATTATATTTCCGTTGCGCCACACAATGGGGCCCTCGACGTCTCCAGATCAGGAAAGGTATAAGGGTGTAAGGATTGAGCAGAGTTGAGCTATGGACATAAGATTTTATATCCCTAGGTCAGATATAGCTACACCTTGTACTATATGTGTGTACAAACTTCCATCTTGACGCTTGTCACTGCCCCCTGACCTTGTGTTTCTTCTAGTACTTCACGTACAAAGCCATATTTAATAGCAGCATGGTGCACTCTCTGCCCGTCCTCATTAACACCATCAGTAACACTCTGCTACGGCAGCTGCACGTGAATGAAAGCATCCAGGTGTGGAGCAGTCCCTTCCCACTGGTAAGTGGTTAGGCCATATCAGGCCTCTTTCACACTCATGCTTATTGTGTCCTGATGAATTTCATACATTTCTTTTACAAGTATTTTTTGGAAATCTACAAGAAAAGAAAAAAAATGGATCAGTCATGGTTAATGTTACATACCCAATCTATCTCAAATAGCTACACCGAAAAAGTAGATACCATAAATATATAGTAATTTTATTAACTATAGTGTCAAAAAAATAGTACGAAACACGTCTAACACTTGTAATGGTGGGGAAAACTCATTGACACAAAACCGAAGATGAACGGAACATAGTACGTATGGTGTAGAAAAGTTAGAGTAATACCTTGGTCATGTATAACAGCCAAAACAACAGCCAAATGCATAAAATAGATCGACAAGAAAGTACCAAACAGCAAAGTGACAAGTGCAAATATCAATAAATATAAAAGCTGTTTCGCTCGCGCTTCGTCAAGGGGAATAATCTATAAAGTACCCATACAAAGGCTTTCTGCTTCCCAACATATGTTTCTCTTGCTCTTTTTCAAAGGGAATAATCGTTAAAGTACCAATCCAAAAGGCTTTTTTTCATCCTGACATACATTTCACTTGCGCTCCTTCCAGGGTAATAATCAATACATTTAATCTACCAATCCAAAAGCCTCTCTGCATGCTAATTTATGCTTCGCTTGTGCTTCTCCAAGGGGGATAATAAATATAAAGTGCCAGCCCAAAAGGCTCTCTGCATCCAGATGTACAATTCACTTGCACACTTCCAGGGGGACACAAATCAAGCGTAAGTCAGGATACAGAGAGCTTTTTACATTAGTACTTTGTGCTGTGCCTACCAATGAGAAAAAGCAACAGGGATCCTGGTAGATATAAGATTTGCAGAGCGCTAGTCCAGCAACTATCGACTACCGACATGGTTTCTATAGCACTGCCCTGTGATCATTTTTCTCAATTCTACCAGCAATCTAAAAAAAAACACCCAAAATTTCCCAGAACCAAAGTGACCCCCAAAAGTTACATTATTATAGGATTAAGGCAAAGGATTTCAAGTTGTCCTGCCAATGATGTATGTTGTTGCGCTTTGCAGCAGCTCTGGCTGAGAAGTTTTCATTTGTCTAATTGGCTCTAACTGGCAAAAAAAAGTCAACCAAAAAAACAGAGAATCTGACTGAGGTCTTCATAGAGACATGTTATCTAAGAAATTGATTTTTTTTGAGTCTTTTAACCCCAGGAGCTTTTTTGGTTTTGCGTTTTCGTTTTTCACTCCCCTTCTTTCCAGAGCCATAACTTTTTCATTTTTCCATCAATATGGCCATGTGAGGGGTTTTTTTTGCGGGACGAGTTCTACTTTTGAGCGACACCATTGGTTTTACCATGTCGTGTACTAGAAAACAGGAAAAAAATTCCAAGTGCAGTGAAATTGCAAAAAAGTGCAATCCCACACTTGTTTTTTGTCTGGCTTATTTACTAGGTTCACTAAATGCTAAAACTGACCTGCCATTATGATTTTCCAGGTCATTACGAGTTCATATACACCAAACATGTCTAGGTGCTTTTTTATCTAACTGGTGAAAAAAAAATCCTAACTTTGTATTTTCCGATACCCATAGCGTCTCCATTTTCTTCTTCGCCTCATTGGGGGACGCAGGACCATAGGTGTTATGCTGCTGCCACTAGGAGGACACTAAGTAAACAAAAAAAGATTAGCCCCTCCTCTGCAGTATACAACCACACGCTGGCTCCAGCCTAACCAGTTCATGCTTAAGGTACCTTCACACTGAACAACTTAACAACGATAACGATAGCGATCCGTGACGTTGCAGCGTCCTGGATAGCGATATCGTTGTGTTTGACACCCGCTGACATCGCTGAGTCGGCGTGTGTGATGCGGATTCAGCGATGTCTTCACTGGTAACCAGGGTAAACATCAGGTTACTAAGCGCAGGGCCGCGCTTAGTAACCCGATATTTACCCTGGTTACCATTGTAAATGTAAAAAAACCCAAACACTACATACTTACATTCCGGTGTCTGTCGCATCCCCCAGCGTCTGCTTCCCTGCACTGTGTCAGCGCCGGCCGGCCGTAAAGCAGAGCACAGCGGTGACGTCACCGCTTTGCTTTAGGGCCGGCGCTTACACAGTGCAAGGAAGCGGACGCCGGGGGACGCGACAGACACCGGAATGTAAGTATGTAGTGTTTGGTTTTTTTACATTTTACGCTGGTAACCAGTGTAAACATCGGGTTACTAAGCGCGGCCCTGCTCTTAGTAACCCGATGTTTACCCTGGTTACCCGGGGACTTCGGCATCGTTGGTCGCTGGAGAGCTGTCTGTGTGACAGCTCTCCAGCGACCACACAACGACGAAACAGCGACGCTGCAGCGATCGGCATCGTTGTCTATATCGCTGCAGCGTCGCTTAATGTGACGGTACCTTTAGTGTCTGTAGGAGACACATAGGTCTGATATTCAGACCACACTTTTTTATTTTTATTTTTCATTTTTATTCTTAAATTCTTCTCAATGATTACAAGGGGCGACGGATCCCTTCAGGGTTTTGATCTCCCCAAACCATCAACAGGCGTGAACGTGGAGTGTCGCCTCCATGTACCCCCTCCTGCACTGATTGACTATGGCATGCCTGAGCTTTTTTTTAGGGGCGAAAGATCCCTTCAGGGCACCGCTCTCCCCGCACTAACAACAGACAGGAACATGGAGTGTTGCCTCCATGTACCCCATTCTGCAGCCAGGTTTTTTAAAGCTGGACCACCAACCCTGTCCCATCCTAGAGGAGTTAACCCCTAGGATGGCCCTAGGCACTTACTGGAGTCCGTGTAGCCCCCACTGCATCATCACTGAAAACCAGCGGTGATGGAAGGAGGCGGACGGTCCCTTTCCACCTACCTGTCAAAGGGATGATGGATAGTGGGCTCCCTACAGGCTACAGCAGTTGACCTGTAGCAGAGAAGCCGGGCCCTGCATTTTCCTCCGGCGGTTTCTCCACAGCTACACGGGTAAGTGGGGTCCCGGGTCTCTATCGGCAGGAGGGCTCCTGTAGCGCTCACATTCCCCAGGGCGATTCCAGCGTGCTCCGGCCGACACCTACAAATTTAGGCCCTGGCTTCAGCCTTGTCAAGGCCACAGGACCTGGGTAAGAGCTGTGATACCCAGAATCAGGGACATATTGGCCCTTCTCTGCAGTATTCACCAGGGTTCCTTAGCCTTCCTTCTCTATTGGGGCATATTGGCAGTAGCAGGGACATACTGGGGTACATCATGTCTCTCTCCAATACTTCCAGGAAGGTTAACAAAACACATACTGTGTTTTTCACCTCATGTACCACCTGCCAGACTGCATTGCCACAGGGACAGAGTTCACCACTCTGCAAGGCCTGTGATCCCGAATGCGCTCAGGAGCCCTCCACCGCTACCGAACCCACTGTACCTAGCCCCCCTGAGTGGGCTTCGTCACTGTCGCAGTCCATGGCCTCACTAGCCAAAGCGATTGAGTCCCTCCACGTTCCCTCCACGGGTCTGGGCATTCATTGGCCTGTCTTAGAGGGTTCCTCTACCTCACGGGAACTGTCGGCTAGCAGGGGCCATTCTCATTCAAAGAATATACAGGCTTCTAGAAAACGGACCCATAGCACGTCTCCCGGGCCCTCTCGTGCCTCAGCATCCGTGAATTCCTTTTCTCGCTCCCCATCACCCGGGGTTTGCAGTGACCAGGACTCTGAGTACGAGTCTGACGTGTCCCTTGCCGGATTATCAGGCGACGGTGGACAGTTTCATTGAGGCCGTCAACCAGACTTTAAAAGTTGACGAGAACTCTAATTCTGCCCTGGATCATGTTGTGTCCTTCAAGAGGACCAAACACCCTCATAGGGTTTTTTCCAACATCCTGAGTTTCAGGACATAGTTCGGCGGCATAGGGAGCCTCCAGACAAGCGCTTCACAGGTCAGAAACCTCTGGAGGCGAGATACCCTTTTTCATCGGATCTGCAAAAGGAGTGGGACAAATCCCCTCCAGTTGATCCACTTGTATCCCGCCTGGCCACCAAAAACCTCCTGTCCTTACCAGATGGTTCCTCCATTAGAGACCCCACAGACAGTTTGATACAGAACCTTGCCCTCTCAGTTTTTGAAGTCTCGGGCTTGGCACTCTCTCCTCCATTTGTGGCTACGTGGGTACCTAAAGCTGTGGTCTCTTGGGCAGATACCCTGACCAGAACCATTCAAGGTAGTACCCTTCCCCAGGAGGCTGCAGATCTGGCCAATCAGATCTATCTGGCTGGGAACTACAGTATCTGGTACATGCTTCTCTGTACACGGCTACCTGTGCTGCACTTACAGCCTCAAACGCCATCACCATCAGACGGGCACTGTGGCTCAGTGAATGGAAGGCGGACTCTGCTTCCAAAAAGTCCTTAATGTCTCTGCCTTACCAGAGTGGGCGTCTATTTGGAGAGAAGCTGGATCAGCTTATCTCCGACACTACAGGAGGAAAGAGTAAATTCCTCCCACAGCAGAAAACTAGGCGACAGACGTGGTTCCAGTCCTTTTGCGACAATCCCAGCTGGTCCACTACGACCACCTCTTCCAGATCGGGGCACTTCCCCCATGGCAACAAAGGTCTCTTATAGGACCAATCTGTCCTGGAAGAGCCAACCCAAGCAATCTAGATCTAAGGAATCCAGGTCCCATAGATTCTCGGCTCAATGACTCGTGGCATTACCCGGTAGACACCAGAACAGTAGGAGGTCGTCTACTTCTGTTTCGTCACGTCTGGCTCTCCGTCGTTCACGACAAATGGGTCAGGGACCTGGTGTCCTCCGGATACAAAATAGACTTTTCTTCCTGCCCCATGGCACGGTTCTTCCCCCCCCCCGCCAAATCAGAGGTGCAGGCCCGGTCTTTTTGCCAAACCATCTATTCGCTATGCTAAAGCGGAGTCATTGTTCCTGTCCCAGAAAACGAGAGGTTCGAGGAATTCTACTCAAATTTATTTGTCGTTCCGAAGGACGGAACGGTGCTGCCCATTCTGGGCCCGAAACTCCTAAACAAGTGTTTCAGGGTTCGGCATTTCAGGATGGAGTCCCTCCGTTCCGTCGTCACCTCGATGGAAAAGGGGGAGTTTTTAGCATCCATCGACATCAGTGATGCTTACCTTCATATACCGATTTTTATTTTTTTTTCCCCGTCACCAAAAGTTCCTACACTTCGCTGTCCGCGTTGAACACTTCCAGTTCACAGCATTGCCCTTCGAACTCGTCACCGCCCCCAGAGTGTTCACAAAGGTCATGGTGGCCGTCATGTCCATTCTGCACTTTCGGTGAATGGTCGTTCTGCCATACCTAGACGACCTCCTGATCAAGGGCTCGTCTTTCCAAGCCTGCGCGGAGTGCGTCCTTATCACATTGGATACACTTTCTCGTCTGTGCTAGTTGAACTAACTTAAACAAATCTCCGGTCCCAGCTCAGCAGATATCCTTTTTAGGGGGCACCCTCAGCAGGGCGGCAATGCGTGAAGTGGAACAAACACATTTTGCGCTGGGCCGAGAGGAACCACTTGGTCATCTCAGCAGTACACATTCCGGGCGTGGAAAACTGTGCGGCAGACTTCCTCAGCCATCAGGGTTTCGCCTCGGGAGAGTGGGCACTTCTTTCGGAAGTCTTCCAACAGATTTGTCATCGCTGGGGGACTCTGAACGTGGATGTGATGGCCACAAGGTTAAACACCAAGGTGGCCGAGTTCATAGCTCGGTCTCGGGATCCAGAAGCTATTGGGGCAGATGCACTGGTTCTTCCATGGCATCACTTTTGGCTTCCGTACCTACTTCCCCCACTTCTGTTACTTCCTAGGGTCATCAGGAAGATCAAGGCGGAAGGTGTTCCAGTGATCCTAGTCGCCCCGGACTGGCCACGCCGGGCGTGGTACGTGGAGCTGGTACAGCTCGTCGTCGGCGTTCACTGGCCCTCCTCTCGTCTTCTCCATTCCCACCATCTTAGAATTCCTTCAGACCGGTTTGGAATCAGGCCTAGCGCTCAGCTCTCTCAAAGGCCAGATCTCTGCCTTATCTGTTTTGTTCCAGCACAGGATCGCTTCAAAGCCGCAGGTAAGGACGTTCATTCAGGGGGTTCGCCATGTGGTGCCCCCCCTATAGACCACCGATAGATGCCTGGGACCGTAATTTGGTCCTGGGGGTTCTACAAGAGTCTCCTTTCAAGTCTCTGCAGGACGTCTCTCTTACCCACCTTTCATGGAATGCGGCCTTTCTTGTCGCGGTGACATCAATTAGGCGGGTTTGGGAGCTAGCCGCCTTGTCCTATCGAGCTCCTTTCCTGATTTTCCACCAGGACAAGGTGGTTCTCAGGCCATCCCCATCCTTCTTGACCATGCCCTCATTTTGCCCGGCACCAGTACACTGTGTCGAGCGGGCTCTTCACACTCTGGATCTGGTGAGAGCTTTCAGACAGTACGTCTCACGGACGGCATCCTTCTGTAAGTCGGACGCCATGTTCGTTCTTCCTGAGGGGCACAGGAAGGGACTCGCCGCTTCAAAGTCCACAATAGCCAGGTAGATTTGCTCGGCTGTTCAAGAGTCTTACCGCCTCAGGAGCCGGCCTGTCCCAGTGGGGATTAAGGCACACTCCACTGAGTCGGTGGAGGCTTCTTTGGACATTCGGCACCAGGTGTCGGCAGAACAGGTTTGCAAGGCTGTGACTTGGTCCAGTCTGCATACATGGTACGTGGGGTTTGGTTTGTTCTGTTGGTTCCCCACCCAGGGACTGCTTTAGGACGTTCCATGGTCCTTTATCCCCCAATGAGGCAAAGGAGAAACAGGGATTTTTGTGTACTCACTGTAAAATCCTTTTCTCCGAGCCACTCATTGGTGGACACAGCACCCACCCTGTTAGCCTGAAGGTTTGAGTATTTTCTTTGGTTTGACGTTATGTACCTTTGTATGATGTTCACATTCTCCTACTGCTTTTTCACTGAACTGGTTCGTCTAGAGTCAGCATACGGGTGTATACTGCAGAGGAGAGGCTGATCTATTTATGTTTCCTTAGTGTCCTCCTAGTGGCAGCAGCATAACACCCATAGTCCTGTGTCCCCCAATGAGTGGCTCGGAGGAAAGGATCCCTGTTTTCGTGATCTCAAGCTGGGTGAGGGCTTATTTTTTGCATGCCGAGCTGACATTTTTAATTATACCATTTTGGTGCAGATACGATCTTTTGATCGCCCGTTATAGCATTTTAATGTCGCGGCAACCAAAAAAATGTAATTCTGGCATTTTTACTTTTTTTCTCGCTACACTGTTTAGCAATCATGTTAATCCTTCTTTTTATTGATAGATCGGGCGATTCTGAAAGCGGCGATACTAAATATGTGTATGTTTGATTTTTTTTATTGTTTTATCTTGAATGGGGCAAAAGGGGGGTGATATGAACTTTTATATATTTTTATATTTTTAATATTTTTGAAAACTTTTTTACTTTTGGCATGCTTCAATAGTCTACATGGGAGACTAGAAGCTGCCACAATCTGATCAGCTCTGCTACATAGAGGCGATGCTCAGATCGCCTCTGTATAGCAGATTTACTCACTTGCTATGAGCGCTGACCACTGGGTGGTGCTCACAGCAAGCTGGCACTGACAACCATAGAAGTCTCCAGGAGACCTCAAGTCGTCATGCCAACACACCTGTGACCCGCAATCACGTGAGGGGGTCACCGGTGTGCGTATTTCCATCGTGATTGCCGGAAGCACTTGTTAAATGCCGCTGTCAGTGTTTGACGACGGCATTTAACTGGTTAAAAGCCACGGATCGTGATTCCACCCACGGCTATTACGGGCACATGTCAGCTGTTCAAAACAGTCCAATAAATAATTTAACTCATATGTTAAACAGTGTAACGTAGAAATAATTAAATGCCCAAATTGCTTTTTTGTCAATGCAATTCCCATAAAAATTTGCCCAGTAAATGGATCAATACACTACAGTATATGTACCCCAAAACGGTAAATAAAATCAACAGATTGCCACAAAAAAGGACAAGCTGCTCTCACAGCTCCATTGAAAAAATAAATAAAAATTGATCTCAGAAGAAAAAAAAGAAAAAAAATTCACTACTTAAAAAAATTAATGGTCTCAGAAATTTTTTTTTCACTACTTAGAATAAACCTATCGCTGTAATCTTAGTGATATGGACAATTTTGTCACCAGGCAACTTTTAGCAAACAGAGAAACAAAATGCAAAGATCAGCTTCAGAATTGTGGGGGGATGGGTTTCGCCATTTCACAACACTTGGGTTTTTTTTCCTTTTTTTTCAGCACATTACATGGCAAAATGAATGATGTAATTCAAAACTGCAACTTGTCCCTCAAATTAAAAAAAAAATAAAATAAACAGCTTTGTCAATGGAAATATAAAAAAAGTTATGGATCTTGGAAGGAAAGGAAAGCGAAACAAAAATGTAAAAAAATTAAAACTCATCGGTTATATAGGGGCTAAATACACTGCTGCATGAAAAAGCAGAGTAGGACTGTACTGGCAAAGGCCCACCAGTAACATTGATTCTTTGGGCCCACTGTACAGTTACATCCAAAAGAACCTGGCCCTCGTACAGAAATTTACCTTTGCTTCTTTGTAATATTGACTTGGTTAGCCTGTTTAATGAATGATTAGATGATCCTTTTTTCTGCAAATTGTAAATCCATTGTAATAGCACTACTCATTAGCACTCCTTAACGGGGACCACCGGAGGATTCTCCTGTGAGCCAGACTGAGCCTGTGTAAGAGCCATAATCTAAGGATGTGAGTAATTTTCTTACCCCATGTTTATACCTACAGGAGTATTTGGAGATAACATTTAAAACCACTCTATATTTCCTGGTCATTTACCTGGGGATTATTGCTGCCGGCATGCTGCCTTATTTTGCAATGGAAAACGCATACAACCATAAGGTGAGAATTCTTCTTGGTGCGTACTCGGGAATTGTTGCTTTCCATTTGTAGGACAGGACAGGATTGAAGCCTCTGGAAATACATTTGACTGTTTGGCTATGTGCACACGTTGCGGATTTTGCTGCGGGTTTGACGCTGCGGATTTGCAGCTGTTTTCCATGCGTTGTACAGTACCATGTAAACCTATGGAAAACAAAATCCGCAGTGCCCATGCTGCAGAAAAAAAACACGTGGAAACGCAGCGGTGTTTTTTCCACAGCATGTCAATTCTTTATGCGGATTCCGCAGCGGTTTACCCCTGCTCCTCAATAGGAATTCGCAGGTGTAAAACCGCAGGTGGAATCCGCACAAAAACCGCGGTAAATCCGTGGGTAATCCGCAGTGCGGTTTACCTGCGGATTTTGCAAAAAACAGTGCGGAAAAATCCGCACACCATTCCGCAGCGTGTGCACATAGCCTTCCTATTCACCCACATTAAGCACATGATTACATACACAGGTTGTCCACGCACGTGTAGACTATTGCACTGTGTAAGTGAAAACTTGCTGCATGATCAATGGGTAATACATATCTTCTCCTTCACAAGGTGAAAGCCTACACCCAGCTGAAGATGTCCGGCCTCTACCAGTCCGCCTACTGGGTCGGTCAAGCTGCAGTTGATTTGCCTTTGTATTTTATCATCCTCGTCATAATGTTGGGGACCTTGTTCATATTCAATAAAGGAATCCACCTTTATGTAGGGACATTTATCACCCTGGTAAGATTAATGTTTTATTTCTTGTACACATTTTCTCACTATATTCACCTTTCGGATCTCTGTTGTCATTCCTGCCTTCAGTCGGGGTTTTAAAAAGGCAGGGGGAAGGGGGGGGGGCTTTTTAACCCCTTAGTGACCAGGTCAAATTTTTTAAATTCTTTTTTTGCTGACAAACTGTGGAGGAAAATTTGCTAAGCCTTGGCATTGTGTATACCAGTCTTAAAGGGGTCATCCAGGACTACTTTTATTTATTTATTTTTTTATAATGTGCATAAGTTGCTAACTACTTACTTGATGTGGCCAGCGCTGATCCTTGCCAGCACAAAACGGTCACACGTCAACAGGGCAGCAGCTTCTGTACTCTGCTCTGTTGACAGAGTAAAGGCTGCCAATGTCATGCTGTATGACAGCCTTCTCCTTGCTGCTTAACTGCGGGGAGTCGGCTGTCAATCAGCATGACATCGGAAATCATGCCCTGTCGACAGAGCAACTCTGTTGTGGAGAAGCTCTGAGCCAGCGCTGGGTAGAACAGGCGGGCAGTTGCCTCTGTTAGCAACTACCTGCCTGTTAATTTTTAGGCCCAAAGTAAAAAAAGTGTCCTGGTATATCATATGTCAGTATATGTGATGACTTCCCTTTGAGAGGTATATTCTTTAAATTAGTATGCATGCATAATACCTGGCAGCTGTGCATGTATCCTGGCACCTGGCTTGGCGTCACTCATCTACCCAATGCAGAAGTGAGCGGTGCCAGTGCAGCCCTTTAAGACCTCATCCTCCTCTGCATCCATCTGTCCACGACCTCGTTCTCCTTGCCATCCGTTGGTTCGCGACCTCGTCCTCCTCGCCGTCCGTGACCTCTTCCTCCTCGCCGTCTGTGACCTCGTCCTACCCGTCCGCGACTTCGTCCTCCTCATCATCTGTTGGTCCGCGACCTCATCCTCCTCGACGTCTGTGGGTCCGCGACCTCGTCCTCACCATCTGTTGGTCCGCTACCTAGTCCTGCACACCGTCTGTTGATCTGCGTCCTCGTCCTGCTTGCTATCCTTTGGTCTGCGACCTCACCCTGCTCGCTGTCCGTTGGTCTACGACCTCATCCTCGCCAGACTACCTTAGAGTGAAATTCACCAAATTTATTAAGTGATAGACTCTTGTTAATCAAGGGACTGTAGGAGAAATCAGCACAAATAGGGTCTTATCCGATATGCACAATAAGGTATTACTTTAGATTAGACTAACCTGATGTATCCATAGAAAAAGCATGGAATGTGAGCATCAGCTATATTGGATCCACAGGTCAGCCTGACCGTTAGACATCAAATAAAGGGATATTTGTGGATGGCTTCCGTGCTGCTAGATGAACTTGAGATGTATACTTTGGTTTCATGACTGAAAAGGTAGTGCTTTATTCGACTACTTTTGAAGTACAAAATTACTTCTTCCTCAGGATTGACCACATGTATACAGAGAATGCAGAGGTAACGTTTACGGAGCGCTACCCGTTCCCCAACCCTTTGCCCATAGATTAAATGTTACAGTCTTGTTTGATATGGATCTGACAGCCTTTTCTGTCCGCTCCACACCAGTTCCCCCTGTATAGCAGAGGACTGAAGCCCAAATCACTCCATAACCGAGCTAGAATTACACTTTGTGAGCGACTTTGACCAGGTTTAACTCCATGTCTCCCAGATAAATCGGCAATGTTACAACACTTAGTCACTTCCCTATCACCCAATAATTTTTAATGATTTTCATTCATTGTCCTTATAATTATAATTTTCCTTTATCAAAATAAGGTGAATATATATTTTTTTTCCATTATAATAAAATAAATATATTATTCATACCACAACTGATCAGTTAGAAAAATCGATCTAAACACCACAGTTTATATACAAAAAATCTTTTGTAATATTTGTTATATATAATTTTAATAAAGATTGTTTTTAGAGGGAAAGGTTTTTATTCTTCTTACCGTATATACTTGAGCATAAGTTGACCCGAGTATAAGCCGAGGCACCTAATTTTGCCACGAAAAACTGGGTAAACTTATTGACTCGAGTATAAGCCGGGTAGGCATTTTTCCCTCATTCCTATCCTGGTATGGCTCTCCCATCCCTGTCCTTGTATGCATGACTCCCCCGTCGCTGTCCTTGTATACATGGCTCTACCGTCCTGTCCTTGTATGCTTGGCTCCTTGACCCCTATCTTTGTATGCATGGTTCCAATAAAAAAATTAAAAAAGCATCCTACTTACCTTGCCTGCGTGCCCTCGCTGAATCTCGTTCCGGTGGCAGCAGCTCTTCCTGCTGAGCGATCACATGGCCCCGCTCATTCAGGTAATGAATATTCACTCCATACCTATGGGAGTGGAGAGGCATGAATATTCATTACCTTAATGAGCGGGGACACGTGATCGCTCAGCCAGAAAACCTGCTGGCGCCGGAATGGGAGGGCGCACAGGGAAGGTAAGTAGGATATGTGCTGGTGGCTGAGGGTGTCACTGTGCACTATTACAGAGAAATGAATATTCAATTCTCTTTAGCAGTGGCACAGGCTTTAGCCACAGCCGCTGCCTCTGTGACCCAATGCTCCGCCGCTCCCCCTCCCTTGCCGTCTTTCGTCTTTCTGGGACAATAGACTTGTGTGTAAGCCGAGTGGGGCTTTTTCAGCCCAAAAAATGTGCTGAGAAAGTCGGCTTATACACGAGTATATACGGTAATTTGAAATGGTTTTATTACATTGATCAAATGGAATAAGTATATTATATTTATTAATAATAATTTATTCACTTTTTTTTCACTATCACTTCCTTCAGATGAAGTAGCTCATCAGGTCGAATGACATCTTGAAACTTCCTTGATTTTAGATGCATTTTTTCCGCACAGGTTCTCATCCTTGCTCTGCTAACGGACACATTGGTTCTTTTTTTCTTGCTTTTTCACATTTTCTTTTTTCCTTTAACCCCTTCCCGACCTGTGACACTGCGTATGCGTCATGAAAGTCTGTGCCAATCCGACCTGTGATGCATACACGTATGCTGCGTCACAGAATGATCGCGTTCCTGCAGATCGGGTGAAAGGGTTAACTCAAATTTCACCCGACCTGCAGGGACAGGGGGAGTGGTACTTCAGCCCAGCGGGGGTGGCTTTGCCCCCACTTGGCTACGTTCGCTGTGATTGGCTGTTGAAAGTGAAACAGCCAATCATAGCAATTTGTAATATTTCACCTATGAAACTTGGTGAAATATTACAATCCAGCCATGGCCGATGCTGCAATATCATCGGCCACGGCTGGAGACCCCGATCTGCCCCCGCCACCAACTGACGGCGGCGATCTGCCGCCTCCGTCAGTGTTTCCTACCCCTCCGTCCTGTCCTCTGCGCCCTCCTCTCCCCTCCGCCCCCCCTCCCCTCTTCTCCCCGCTATCCGATCCCACCCCCCATACTTACCGAGTACCTGTGTCCCTCCGTCTTCTCCTATAGGCGCCACCATCTTCCAAAATGGCATGCGCAGTGTGCATGCCGAATCTGCCGGCCGGCAGATTCATTCCAGGTACATTTTGATCACTGTGATAGGTTCTTTCACAGTGATCAAAATAATAAAAATAGTAAAGAAAAACCCCCCTTTATCACCCCCATAGGTAGGGTACATAATATAATAAAGAAAGCATATTTATTTTTCATTTAGGGTTAGGGTTAGAATTAGGGTTAGGGTTGGAATTAGGGTTAGGGTTGGAATTAGGGTTAGGGTTAGAATTAGGGTTAGGGTTAGAATTAGGCTATGTGCACACGGTGCAGATTTGGCTGCGGATCCGCAGCGGATTCGTAGCAGTTTTCCATCACGTTTACAGTACCATGTAAACCTATGGAAAACCAAATCCGCTGTGCCCATGGTGCGGAAAATACCGCTTGGTATTTTCCGCATCATGTCAATTCTTTGTGCTTATTCCGCAGCGTTTTACACCTGTTCCTGTAAAGGAATCCACAGGTGAAATCAACACAAAAAAACACTGGAAATCTGCGGTAAATCCACAGGTAAAACGCAGTGCGTTTTACCTGCGGATTTTTCAAAAACGATGCGGAAAAACGCACACAAATCCGCAACGTGGGCACATAGCCTTAGGGTTGGAATTAGAGTTAGGGTTAGGGTTGGAATTAGGGTTAATATTAGGGTTAGGGGTGTGTTGAGGTTAGGGTTATAGTTAGGGTTGGGATTAGGGGTGTGTTGGGGTTAGGGTTAGGCTTGTGGTTAGGGTTGGGATTAGGGTTAGGGGTGTGTTGGGGTTAGGGTTGTGGTTAGGGGTGTGTTGGGGTTAGGTTTGTGATTAGGGTCATGGTTAGAGTTGGGATTAGGGTTAGGGGTGTGTTGGAGTTAGTGTTGGAGTTAGAATTGAGGGGTTTCCACTGTTTAGGCACATCAGGGGGTCTCCAAACGCGACATGGCGCCACCATTGATTCCAGCCAATCAAGTCAAATGGTTCTCCCTCCCTTCTGAGCCCTGACGTGTACCCAAACAGTGGTTTACCCCCACATATGGGGTATCAGCATACTCAGGACAAACTGGACAACAACTTTTGGGGTCCAATATCTCCTGTTACAATTGTGAAAATAAAAAATAGCAGGCTAAAAAATTATTTTTGAGGAAAGAAAAATGATTTTTTTATTTTCACGGCTCATAAACTTCTGTGAAGCACTTGGTGGTTCAAAGTGCTCACCACACATCTAGATAACTTCCTTGGGGGGTCTAGTTTCCAAAATGGGGAGCTCCAATGTTTAGGCACACAGAGGCTCTCCAAATGCGACATGGTGTCCGCTAAAGATTGGAGCTAATTTTTCATTCAAAAACTCAAATGGCCCTCCTTCCCTTCCTAGCCCTGTCGTGCGCCCAAACAGTGGTCCCCCCACATATGGGGTATTGGCGTACTCAGGACAAATTGGACAACAACTTTCAAGGTCCAGTTTCTCCTTTTACCCTTGGGAAAATTAAAAAATTGTTGCTAAAAGATAATTTTTGTGACTAAAAAGTTAAATGTTCATTTTTTCCTTCTATGTTGCTTCTGCTGCTGTGAAACACCTGAAGGGTTAATAAACTTCTTGAATGCGGTTTTGAGCACCTTGAGGGGTGCAGTTTTTAGAATGGTGTCACTTTGGGGTATTTATAGCCATATAGACCCCTCAAACTGACTTCAAATGTGAGGTGGTCCCTAAAAAAATGGTTTTGTAAATTTTGTTGTAAAAATGAGAAATCGCTGGTCAAATTTTAACCCTTATAACTTCCTAGCAAAAAAAAATGTTGTTTACAAAATTGTGCTGATGTAAAGTAGACATGTGGGAAATGTTATTTATTAACTATTTTGTGTCACATAACTCTCTGGTTTAACAGAATAAAAATTCAAAATTTAAAAATTGCGAAATTTTCGCCAAATTTCCGTGTTTTTTTTTTCACAAATAAACGCAAAAATTATCAACCTAAATTTACCACTAACATGAAGCCCAATATGTCACGAAAAAGCAGTCTCAGAATCGCTAGGATCCGTTGAAGCTGAGTTATTACTTTATAAAGGGACACTGGTCAGAATTGCAGAAAATGGCCAGGTCATTAACCCCTTAGTGACGGAGCCAAATTTTTGAAATCTGACCAGTGTCACTTTATGTGGTAATATCTCTGCAGCGCTTCAACAAATCCCAGTGATTTTGAGATTGTTTTATTATACTTTATGATAATGGTAAATTTAGGTTGATATGTTTTGTGTTTATTTATAAAAAATATACAAAATTTGAGAAAAATTTTAAAAAATTAGCAATTTTCAAACTTTGAATGATTACCCCTTTAATCCAGATAGTTATATCACAGCAAAACATTAATAAATAACATTTCTCTCATGTCTGCTTTTCATCAGCACCATTTGTAAAATGTTGTTTTATTTTGTTAGCATTTTAGGAGGTTTAAAAATCTAGCAGCAATTTTTCATTTTTTTCAAGGAAATTTACAACATTTATTTTTTTTAGGGACCTATCCATGTTTGAAGTGACTTTAGGGGTCTCATATTGGGATACCCCCCAAACATGATACCATTTTAAAAACAGCACCCCCTGACACATTGAAAACTGCGGGCAGGTAGTTTATTAACTCTTCAGGTGCTTTACAGGAATTAATGCAAATGACAGCAATGAAAAGGTGTATTTTTACCACCTAAATGTCGGTAACTTCTGAACAGATTACTGCAGCCGTCAGACTCTAAAGCCGCTAATTGGTCTTGAATTGCCATCGCAAACATCAGGACCACAAAATCATGATCTGAGGGCACCAATTAGGATAAAGAGGAAGCCCTCACACTCTGTTAACCATTTATATTGATGTAGTCACTATTGACAGCAGCAACTAAGGGGTTAAACAGATTTGGACGGTGCCAACACTGATCGTGCCTGATGCAGCAAGTTGTCAGCTATAGTGCACAGCCGGCAGTTGCTGGATTGTCACCTGTATGGGGAGGCTATTCTCTCATATCTCAGGTCAGTAATAAGACGTATTGGTGGTCATTAAGGGTTAAGGTCAAAATAGGCTGGGTCATGAAGGGGTTAAATGTCTTTAATGTTTCCCCATCCAGAATCCTATTGAAATAACAGATGATAATTGTATTCTCACACTTTGATAGTTTGTTTTTTTATTGATATATGTCGTGCTGTATCATGTGGTATCCGACTGAACTCTGACTCTCCTGCCATGTGGCTCAGTTGGTGCCCATATTAAAAAAAAAAACTAACCTGTTTACGCCTTACCCCTGCATTCTCTGTGTACATGTGGTCAATCCTGAGGAAGGAGCAATTTTGTACTTCGAAACGTGTCGAATAAAGCACTCAATCACTCATCATACCGGAGTATACATCTCAAGTTCATTTAGCAGCGCGGAAACCATCCACAAATATCCCTTTATTTGAAGACACTTGTTAATAAAATGGTTCCGGCACCTATCTCCACCCAGTGTCAAAAGAAGTAAAGCGCTGCAAATTTTACCAAAATTTGTGTCTTTTTGTACTCTAGAAAACTCTTGTAAGGGTAGGTGCACACGATGAGGATTTCCTGCGGATCCACAGCATTTTTTACCGTGCAGAAACGCTGCAGATCCGCAAGTGATTTACAGTACAATGTAAATCAATGAGAAAATAAAAACGCTGTGCTAATGGTGCAGAAAATTCCTTGCGGAAACGCTGCGGATTAAAATAAGTAGCATGTCACCACTTTTTTGCGATCTGCAGCATTTTTGTACCCATTCCATTATAGAAATCCGCAGGGGTAAAAAACGCAAGAAATCCGCACAAAATCCGCACAAAATCTGCACAAAAAACGCGTCAAATCCGCACCTGTGTTTTCTGTCAAGAGATGCAGAATCCGCACCAAAATTCCTGAGGCTAATCCGCAACCTGTGCACATAGCCTAAAACTCTATAATTAATCCTCGCTTCTCCATTGCATGCAATAACTCATTTCTATGTTCATATCAGAATATTCTTTGTATGTACGTTATTATTACTCCGCAGTGAATTTTCCTTCTGTTCTCAGACGTTCTGCTTAATCGGCTTCGTTCCGGCCTCTGTGCTCCTAACCTACGTTGTGTCCTTCACCTACAAGCAGATCAGCGACTCTCGGCAATGGTGGTCAATATTGTTCTCATTGGTATGTCCTGTGCTGGTTACGCAAGTGTCAGACATTATTAGCAAAAACGGAATAAGCTTGTGCCTGTACAAGAAAACAATCACTGTGATCCTTCCCGAAATCAGCATTGATGTGTGTATGTGGGGATTCAAGCTGAAGTTTCCAATAAATACCTGTGGAAATGTTAGTTGTTCTTGCGTCTGTCCAGCTGTGTGAAAACTTTTTTTTTTCCATTTTCTGAAGATTTTAATAATTCACTGCAAAGCAGTAGGAAAGCTGAGTTGCAGTGGCTTTTCAGATGAGCACAGCTGTAACCCAGCTTTCCCACAGCCCTGCCACAACAGCAGATGAATGAATGTCATGAGAACCAGAACACAAAGCAGAGGGAAAGCGGAGTTACAATGGCAAAATCATTAATTGTCTCTGCGCACGTTGCAGATTTGCCATTGTTGTTGCTCTTTTTTCTGCTCACAATTGTCACAAGGTTTCCTGATGACCCTTATTTTTGACTTGCAGATTTAAATCTGTACAGTGTCAATTCTGTCAGCATTTTTGCTGCAGATTTCACTCATACTAACGAGTAGGGAAAAATCTGCAACAAAAGCGCATGTAAAAAACTCACCTATTTTACGCAATGTTTTTGCTGCCAAGAGATGCTGAAATTCCTGCACCCAATACTTAACATGTGCACATAATGTTAGGCTATGTTCACACGTTGCTTTTTTTGCTGTGTTTTATTTTTTTCTGCAGTCAAAAGCTGATCTGTCGGCAGTGAAAAAGCTGCTTACAAAATGCAGTTTTTGCTGCATTTTTGCTGCAGATTATATCTGTCATTTGTCTACAGCACTTATTTAATAAAGTGAGTTACGGTACATTCAGCAGAAATGCAGAGTTGGTGAAAAATTTGTCCTGAATAGTTTACCTAAAGGTACCTTCACACTAAACAACTTAACAACGAGAACGACAACGATCCGTGACGTTGCAGCATCCTGGATAGCGATATCGTTGTGTTTGACACGCAGTAGCGATCTGGATCCCGCTGTGATATCGCTGGTCGGAGCTAGAAGTCCAAACTTTATTTGGTCGTCAGATCGGCGTGTATCGTCGTGTTTGACAGCAAAAGCAACGATGCCAGCAATGTTTTACAATGGTAACCAGGGTAAATATCGGGTTACTAAGCGCAGAGCCACACTTAGTAACCCGATATTTACCCTGGTTACCATTGTAAAAGTAAAAAAAAAAACACTACATACTCACCTTCTGATGTCTGTCATGTCCCCCGGCGTCCGCGTTGCTGCTCAGAGCTTCCCGCACTGAATGTGTCAGCGCCGGCCGGCCGTAAAGCAAAGCACAGCGGTGACGTCACCGCTGTGCTTTAGGGCCGGCGCTTACACAGTGCAGGGAAGCGGACGCCGGGGGACCCGACAGACACCGGAATGTAAGTATGTAGTGGTTGGGTTTTTTTACATTTACACTGGTAACCAGGGTAAACATCGGGTTACTAAGCGCGGCCCTGCGCTTAGTACCCCGATGTTTACCCTGGTTACCCGGGGAGTTCGGCATCGTTGGTCGCTGGAGAGCTGTCTGTGTGACAGCTCTCCAGCGACCACACAACGACGAAACAGCGACGCTGCAGCGATCGGCATCGTTGTCTATATTGCTGCAGCGTCGCTTAATGTGACGGTACCTTTAGACATTGGCAGAGCATGGAGTTTGTAGGACACTGTTTAACTTTCACTCTTTGGTCTGCTCTTGAGTTGTTCAGGTGTTCTTCAATTTCACACCTTGGTCAGCCAATGTTTACTTTTCACACATCACTAATTTGATAAAACATTACTAATCCCAACTGTGATTCTCAGGTGAGGAGACCAAGACATTATGGTTTTAAACTTGGGAAAATCACAAAAATAAATGGGTTGCACATACTGCGGTAGCTGCTTTTTTCCACTAAAAACACAGCAAAGCCTGATGTTTTTGCTGCAGTTTTTCTTTCTATTCTTTCAGTTTTGCTTTCTTTTTCTGAAAAAAGCGCTGAAAGAAGTGGCATGCTGCAGTTTTCAAAAATGCAGCAGTTTTCCAATTCAGTCAGAAAAAAACCCAGCGTGTGTGCGTGACATTTCTGAAATCTCATAGCGTTTCCATGGTACTGTAGAACACATCTTTTATAAATTTGCAAAAAATGCATCGTATGAATATAGCCTTAGTTTGGGGGGGGAGGCAAACTGGACATAATTTCTCAAAAAAACTCAAAAATGTGCTGGACAAAATTGTTGGCATTTTTCCAAAATTGTCTGTAAACAATTTTGTTTCAAGGATGTGATGCTCGTTCAAACTCACATGTGGCAAGTAACAGGTGCGGGCAATATGAAAATTTCATCTGAAACCAGATTAAAAGGGGAGAAGTAGACTCAGTCTTAGGCCGGGGACACACTTAACGTATAAAAAAACGGTCCGTTTTTCACGGGCGAGAATCGCACAAATGTTTCAAAAACAGTGATCCGTGTGCAGTGCGAGGATGCGATTTTCTCGCATCAAATGATCCGTGTGACATCCGTATGGCATCCGTATGCCGAGATTTTCTCGCAAGCTTGCAAAACCGACATCTAATGGATTTATGTGCTCAAATGTTCGGGAAAACATATATACAGTATATATATATATATATATATATATATATATATATATATGTCATTGAGACACATATATATATATTCTGTATTTATATTTCATTCAGCGCGATATCTGTGAAAAGCCGGTAATTCAATTGCCGGCTTTGCATTTCTCCTTCACAAACCCGACAGGATATGAGACATGGTTTACATACAGTAAACCATCTCATATCCCCTTTTTTTTTGCATATTCCACACTACTAATGTTAGTAGTGTGTATGTGCAAAATTTGGCCGCTGTAGCTGCTAAAATAAAGGGTTAAATGGCGGAAAAAATTGGCGTGGGCTCCCGCGCAATTTTCTCCGCCAGAGTGGTAAAGCCAGTGACTGAGGGCAGATATTAATAGCCAGGAGAGGGTCCATGGTTATTGGCCCCCCCGTGGCTAAAAACATCTGCCCCCAGCCACCCCAGAAAAGGCACATCTGGAAGATGCGCCTATTCTGGCACTTGGCCACTCTCTTCCCACTCCCTGTAGCGGTGGGCTATGGGGTAATGAAGGGTTAATGCCACCTTGCTTTTGGAAGGTGACATTAAGCCAGATTAATAATGGAGAGGCGTCAATTATGTCACCTATCCATTATTAATCCAATTGTTTGAAAGGGTTAAAAAACACACACACACACATGATTTAAAAGTATTTTAATGAAAGAAACACACCGGTTGTTTTAATAATTTATTGCTCTCTCAATCCATTTTCAGACCCTCGCTTGGCAAAACAATAAACACACAATATACATACCCTCTCTGATGTCCTGATGTCTGATGTCATTGACCTACATTTCCTTCAGTCGCGGTGATGCGCCCCCTGGTGGATGTCCTCATATGACCTGGAGCGTGGGAAAAAGTTCCCAGGCTGCAGTTCATGAGAACATCCAGCAGGGGCGCATCACTGCGACTGAATGTAAGTATAGATCACTGCTTTCCTTTCAGCACCCGGGGATTACAGGCACGAGCGAGTGGTTTATCGCAGCTCGTGCCTGTAATATTAGTTAACCCCTCCAGATGGATTACCTCGTGGGACGTGATAGGACATCAGAGAGGGTATGTATATTGTGTGTTTATTGTTTTGCCAAGCGAGGGTCTGAAAATGGATTGAGAGAGCAATAAATTATTAAAACAACCGCTGTGTTTATTTCATTAAAATACTTTTAAATCATGTGTGTGTGTGTTTTTTAACCCTTTCAAACAATTGGAATAATAATGGATAGGTGTCATAATTGACGCCTCTCCATTATTAATCTGGCTTAATGTCACCTTACAATAGCAAGGTGGCATTAACCCTTCATTACCCCATATCCCACCGCTACAGGGAGTGGGAAGAGAGTGGCCAAGTGCCAGAATAGGCGCATCTTCCAGATGTGCCTTTTCTGGGGTGGCTGGGGGCAGATGTTTTTAGCCACGGGGGGGGCCAATAACCATGGACCCTCTCCTGGCTATTAATATCTGCCCTCAGTCACTGGCTTTACCACTCTGGCAGAGAAAATTGCGCGGGAGCCCACGCCAATTTTTTCCGCCATTTAACCCTTTATTTTAGCAGCTACAGCGGCCAAATTTTGCACATACACACTACTAACATTAGTAGTGTGGAATATGCAAAAAAAAAGGGGATATGAGATGGTTTACTGTATGTAAACCATGTCTCATATCCTGTCGGGTTTGTGAAGGAGAAATGCAAAGCCGGCAATTGAATTACCGGCTTTTCTATAGAACACCGCTGCGTATTTCTCGCAATGCACACGCATGGTCCGTGTGTAATCCGATTTTTTCTCGAACCCATAGACTTGCATTGGCGAGTCTCAGCCGAGATACGCTGACAATCGCAGCCTGCTGCGAGTTCCCTCGGATCCGAAATACGGTGGAGAAAATATCGGATGATGGGAGCTGAACCATAGATTAACATTGGGCCGAGTGCTATGCGATTTTTTATCGCATAGCACTCGTCCGTATTACGGTCTAGTGTGACCCCGGCCTTAGCAGTATGTGTCTGTGTGTGCCACACAAAGCAGGGAGAACAGAAAGAGGAGATGAGAACTGTCTGAGGACTTGAGAACCAAAATTGTTGAACAATATCAGCAATCTTAAGGTTACAAGTCCATCTCCAGAGATCTTGATGTTCCTTTGCCCACGGTGCAAAACAAATGGAGGAGAAAAGTGGAATTGTGCTGCTAATCTGCTGTAAGAAGCAAGGAGGCAAGTTGAATAAATGTGAGGCGGGAAACAGTACACTTTGGAAACAAACGTGGGGGAGGAGTGGAGGTTAGAACTGCACGACTAATCTGCTATGAAAAAACAGCAATTGCCTACAGTCATGGGCACAATAAAAGTCTGCCCTGCTTGTCTGTAACTATGGACGGATCAATCTTGATAACAAGCAGTGATCTACATCTGCGAGTTGCTCAGAAGGGAGTACCTACAGGCCATAATTTTGGATTTCTCACTCAAAAAACAACATTTTTTTTGTGACGCAAGTTTATTTCATTTTTGATACAGTCCACGTTGGTGATCTGATACGCGCTAGCTTGTTGAAATGTCTATGACCATTTAAGGAGCTCGTAAACATTTTGATGAAAATCTGCAGGATCCTGATAAATATTTAGAATTGAGAGTCCTCAGTGGTTGATACCTTTTAATGGCTAACTGAAAAGATGGTAACAAATTGAAAGCTTTCGAGACTACACAGGTCTCTTCTTCAGGCACAGACTAAGGCCGGTGTCACACTGGCGAGTTTTACGGACGTAAGAGCGCAGAAACTACGTCCGTAAAACTCGCATAACATACGGCACAATTATTCTCAATGGGGCTGCTCCTATTAGCCGTATATTACGGTTCAGTATTATACGGCTTTCTACGGCCGTACAAAATCGCAGCATGCTGCGTTTGTCAGCGTACTGCGCAAAAAAATCGCCAATGAAAGTCTATGGGGGCGAGAAAAATACGGATTCCACACGGACCAGCAGTGTGACTTGCGAGAAATACGCAGCGGTGTTAGTGAAAAGTCGGTAATTCAATTGCCGGCTTTTCATTTCTCCTGCACAAACCCGACAGGATATGAGACATGGTTTACATACAGTAAACCATCTCATATCCCCCTTTTTTTTGCATATTCCACACTACTAATGTTAGTAGTGTGTATGTGCAAAATTTCAGCGCTGTAGCTGCTAAAATAAAGGGTTAAATGGCGGAAAAAATTGGCGTGGGCTCCCGCGCAATTTTCTCCGCCAGAGTGGTAAAGCCAGTGACTGAGGGCAGATATTAATAGCCAGGAGAGGGTCCATGGATATTGGCCCCCCCGTGGCTAAAAACATCTGCCCCCAGCCACCCCAGAAAAGGCACATCTGGAAGATGCGCCTATTCTGGCACTTGGCCACTCTCTTCCCACTCCCTGTAGCGGTGGGATATGGGGTAATGAAGGGTTAATGCCACCTTGCTATTGGAAGGTGACATTAAGCCAGATTAATGATGGAGAGGCGTCAATTATGACACCTATCCATTATTAATCCAATTGTAGGAAAGGGTTAAAAAACACACACACACATGATTGAAAAGTATTTTAATGAAATAAACACAGCGGTTGTTGTAATAATTTATTGTTCTCTCAAATCCATTTGCAGTCCCTCGCTTGGCAACATAATAAACGCACAAGATACATACCTTCTGATGTACTGTCAGGTCCAACGATGTAATCCATCTGAAGGGGTTAACTAATATTACAGGCAGGAGCCCTGCTATAATGCAGCTGTGCTCCGTGCCTGTAATCCCCGGCGAATGAATGAAATCTAGGTCATTGACCTACATTTCCTTCAGTCGCGGTGATGCGCCCCCTGGTGGATGTCCTCATATGACCTGGAGCGTGGGAAAAAGTTCCCAGGCTGCAGTTCATGAGAACATCCACCAGAGGGCGCCTCACCGCGAATGAATGAAATGTAGGTCAATGACCTACATTTCATTCATTCGCAGGGGAATTACAGGCACGGAGCACAGCTGCATTATAGCAGGGCTCCTGCCTGTAATATTAGTTAACCCCTTCAGATGGATTACATCGTTGGACCTGACAGTACATCAGAAGGTATGTATCTTGTGCGTTTATTATGTTGCCAAGCGAGGGACTGCAAATGGATTTGAGAGAACAATAAATTATTACAACAACCGCTGTGTTTATTTCATTAAAATACTTTTCAATCATGTGTGTGTGTGTTTTTTAACCCTTTCCTACAATTGGATTAATAATGGATAGGTGTCATAATTGACGCCTCTCCATCATTAATCTGGCTTAATGTCACCTTCCAATAGCAAGGTGGCATTAACCCTTCATTACCCCATATCCCACCGCTACAGGGAGTGGGAAGAGAGTGGCCAAGTGCCAGAATAGGCGCATCTTCCAGATGTGCCTTTTCTGGGGTGGCTGGGGGCAGATGTTTTTAGCCACGGGGGGGCCAATATCCATGGACCCTCTCCTGGCTATTAATATCTGCCCTCAGTCACTGGCTTTACCACTCTGGCGGAGAAAATTGCGCGGGAGCCCACGCCAATTTTTTCCGCCATTTAACCCTTTATTTTAGCAGCTACAGCAGCCAAATTTTGCACATACACACTACTAACATTAGTAGTGTGGAATATGCAAAAAAAAAAGGGGATATGAGATGATTTGCTGTATGTAAACCATGTCTCATATCCTGTCGGGTTTGTGAAGGAGAAATGCAAAGCCGGCAATTGAATTACCGGCTTTTCTATAGAACACCGCTGCGTATTTCTCGCAATGCACACGCATGGTCCGTGTGTAATCCGATTTTTTCTCGAACCCATAGACTTGCATTGGCGAGTCTCAGCCGAGATACGCTGACAATCGCAGCCTGCTGCGAGTTCCCTCGGATCCGAAATACGGTGGAGAAAATATCGGATGATGGGAGCTGAACCATAGATTAACATTGGGCCGAGTGCTATGCGATTTTTTATCGCATAGCACTCGTCCGTATTACGGTCTAGTGTGACCCCGGCCTTAGCAGTATGTGTCTGTGTGTGCCACACAAAGCAGGGAGAACAGAAAGAGGAGATGAGAACTGTCTGAGGACTTGAGAACCAAAATTGTTGAACAATATCAGCAATCTTAAGGTTACAAGTCCATCTCCAGAGATCTTGATGTTCCTTTGCCCACGGTGCAAAACAAATGGAGGAGAAAAGTGGAATTGTGCTGCTAATCTGCTGTAAGAAGCAAGGAGGCAAGTTGAATAAATGTGAGGCGGGAAACAGTACACTTTGGAAACAAACGTGGGGGAGGAGTGGAGGTTAGAACTGCACGACTAATCTGCTATGAAAAAACAGCAATTGCCTACAGTCATGGGCACAATAAAAGTCTGCCCTGCTTGTCTGTAACTATGGACGGATCAATCTTGATAACAAGCAGTGATCTACATCTGCGAGTTGCTCAGAAGGGAGTACCTACAGGCCATAATTTTGGATTTCTCACTCAAAAAGCAACATTTTTTTTGTGACGCAAGTTTATTTCATTTTTGATACAGTCCACGTTGGTGATCTGATACGCGCTAGCTTGTTGAAATGTCTATGACCATTTAAGGAGCTCGTAAACATTTTGATGAAAATCTGCAGGATCCTGATAAATATTTAGAATTGAGAGTCCTCAGTGGTTGATACCTTTTAATGGCTAACTGAAAAGATGGTAACAAATTGAAAGCTTTCGAGACTACACAGGTCTCTTCTTCAGGCACAGACTAATACAAATTCTGAAGAATCACATATATATGCACAACACAGCACAGAAAAAAAAAAACCATGGATAAGACAGGTGACATGATTATTTTTCTATCTACTGGCTAACACGGTACCAAGATATATATCTTTCCTGTATCAGGATCCTGAAGACAGATGTTAGGCTAAGGGCTCCTACTCACCTGCGAGAAACTCGGATGAGTCTCGCATGTTAATACCCGGCACTCAGATCGGAGCGTGCGGCCGCATAGGAATACATGCAGCAGCACGCTCCGCTCCTGAGTGCCGGCAGCAGCGCCGGGTATTGACGTGCGAGACTCATCCGAATATTAGCCCTTATGTAGGATCAGGCATGTAGAGTTTCAGCATGCCCATTGCTATGTTCCCATTGAAGATAAGATGCACCTGGCAGCAGATTATTCTCTTCTCCTCACATGCGAAATTGCATGGTTGCTCAGCCAAGTGTCCATGTGTATGGAGGATCTATAGGAATTGCTAATCTAACATGTGTGAGCCCCGTTGGTACTGTTACATCTGAAATTACAGTGAATAAATTAATTTAATTGGTATTAAAAATGCATCTCCTGACCTGCACCGCTTGTCTTAGATGGGCAGGCCAGCATGGTGGCTCAGGTGTCCTGCCATGACAGATCTGCTTTGGTGGACCCAATGAAGACTGCAAAGGTTCTGTCATGTGAATGTTTCACTTAAGGAACATATTACCTCCTTTTTTTGTCTTTTAGACTGGATTGATCACCATCACAGTGATCGAGCTCGCCTCCATCATCGGCAACGATTTGATCTCCACAGTGTGCCACGATCTTTTCTCCATATTTATTCCTATCTACCCGCTTATAGGAGTTCTGATTTGTTTCTCGAGAGTAAGCACTATTTATTATTTTGCTTGCGTCTTTCTATTATACCTGCATGTATTTTGTTCTTGTTTTAAGAAACGTAAGTGCACCGGTGAGCTTTAGGGTATGTTTCCACGGTCAGGAAACACTGCTTTTTTGACGCTGCGCAGAGCTGCAGCGTCAAAAAAGCAGTGTCCAGATGTTCCAGCATAGTGGAGGGGATTTTATGAAATCCCGTCTCCACTATGCGTGGAAACCCGCACGCGGCGGCCCTGCGACTCCGGACATGCTGCGCGTCTTTTCAGATCGCAGCATGTCCGTACACCTTGCGGGGACGCAGCGTCCCCGCAAGGCATATCACAGGGCCCTGTGGGAGAGAGCGATCATCCCGGATGTGAAGAGTTAACACATCCGGCATGATTGCGTCCCAGAAAGGGGGCGGGGCTTAGCGCTGAGCGGCTTCGCCGATGCGGCGATCCCGCCGGCCATCCTGAACGTGGAGACATAGCCTTACTTGTATTCTGTGTATAAAAAAAAACAAAACATAAAATCGCTGCTGTTAGAGTATCCCGATCTGCTCCAAAAAGGGTCACCTCTTCAGGTTGGGTTCAGTAGGTAAGACACGTTTTAATTTATATTACATTAATCAATAGAACACATAAAAATTAGTATTGCACAGGTGATGGAATTATTGCCTGTCTAGATGATGGAATTCTCACCTGGGCAATACTAAGGAAATCCTGAAAACAAGACCTGTTGGTGGCTCTTGAGGACCAAACTTGGAGAACACTGCATTAATAACTGCAAAGAGGAGACCGAGAGAGAACTGTGCAGCCATGTAATAATAGCTGCACAGTTCTCTGTGATTGGGCAGGATTGGGCCCAATCACTCCCATTACATTTGTATGCCCTAAATCTGTGTAAGGCTATGTGCACACATTCAGGATTTTCTGCAGAATTTTCCTGAACAAAACCGGACTTTTTCTGCAGGAAATCCGCATGTGTTTTTTGCGTTTTTTTGCGCGTTTTTGACTCATTTTTTGCACGTTTTTTTCCAGAGCTTCCCAATGCATTAAATAGCGAGAAAACCGTGAACAATCCGCAAAATTAACTGACGAGGGCCAACAGCCCGAAACACCGTGTCTGTGAATTGAGATACTGATTTGGCTTTTATCCTAAGTCATATTGCACAACTCGTTAAAGGGTTGATTGTGACTTGTAGGATCGCTACTACCAACAGGTGGCGCTATAGAGTTAAGTCCTCTTTTTCTCAGAAGAGGCAATTTGCGCATTCATAGACTTATATTGTAAAAGTCACTTCCAGCTAACACATAGCTCCATATGTGAACCAGAGAGTCAAAATAGAAGTCATGTGACCAAGAACAGGATCGGAACAGCACTGTAAACTGGGGAAGATGGACATCAGTGACTATAATAACACATACAGGGGTTGGACAAAATAATGCAAACACCTGGAAACATCAACACATGTTAGTTTAATATGGTGTAGGTCCACCTTTTGCGGCGATTACAGCCTCAATTCTCCGAGGTATGGATTCATACAAGGTGTGAATTGTTTCCAAAGGAATTTTAGCCCATTCTGCAGTTAAAACACCCTCCAGTTCTTTGAGCGACGATGGCGGCAGAAATCGACGTCTAACTTGAATCTCTAAAATCGACCATAAATGCTCAATAATGTTGAGGTCTGGGGAATGTGGGGGCCAGATGAGATGCTCAACTACATTAGAATGTTCCTCGCGCCATGCTTTAACAATTCTAGCTGTATGAATTGGTGCATTATCATCCTGAAAGATGGCGTTCCCCTCCGGGAACAGTGTGTAACAACTCTGCTGGCATCACGGCATGGCCTCTCATCTCTCACACTATCTTACCCACTGCTCCAGGTCATGATGTGGTTTCTGTTTCATGCCAGCTCCATGTTCTGTGTCTCTGCTCTCTGCATGCTTCATGGCTGTGTGTATAGGGGGCCGGCGCCTGAACTCTCTGTTTCTTATAGGAATCAGGTGCATCTGTCTAATCTGTTCCTGACCAATTACCAAGAGGCCTCCAGTATATAGTGCAGCTCCACCCAGTGTTCTGGGCCTGTGCAATGTGTTAGCTCAGTTAGGGCTCATTTCCACATGCGAGAAACACGTCCTTGTCTCGCATGTGGAAACCAAGCTGTGGCGCCGGCACTTCAGAGCGCAGAGCGGAGCGTGCGGTCGCATAGGAACACATGCTCCGCTCCAAAGTGCCGGCGCCACAGCTTGGTTTCCACATGCGAGACACGGACGTGTTTCTCGCATGTGGAAATGAGCCCTTAGTGTTTAGCTTCTGAGTTTGCCAGGCCTTGCTCTGTGTTACTCCCTCTCTGGAGGCTTTTCTCTGTGCTATTGCCTTGGTCTTGTTGTCCGCTCTCCAGGAGGCAGAATATCCTGGTCCCTGTGTCTTTGTCCTTGTTTCTTGTCTTGTTCCATTTCCTTGTCTGAACTTAGTCTTATCTCGGTCTCCCTGTCTGTGGCTTCCTTCCCTGCTGTGTCTTTCCTTGTGTTCTCAGTCTGCTTACACTCCGCACTCTTGCGGCTCTGCCTGCTCTGTACCTTTGTGGCTTTACCTCTGCTCCGCACTCCTGCGGTTCTGCTCCTTTCTACTCTGCTTATCTTCTGCTGCTGCAGTTATCCCTTGCTGCAGCTCCTCTCCACATTCCTTGTGGCTCCGCTCTGCTTTGCTGCAGAAACCTCTCGCTGCAGCTACTCTCCGTATTCCTTGCGGTTCTGCTCTGCTTAGCTTTTGTTGCTACACTACTGCTCTAGCTGCTCTACCATTCCTATTCGCAGCCTGGCGGTTCTCTTCCTGTGTGAACAGGTCCCAACCTGTTCCTTCATTCTCCTTTCCTTCTGGCTTGTTTCCGTACCTACATCTCCTGTGTGAACAGGTCCCTACCTGTTCCTTCATAATCCACATCAACCAGTCCTGTGTTCCCTGCCGTGCCTTCCAACCCAGTGTTCCTGCCAGTCCTGCCGTGCCTTCCAGTCCTGTGTTCCTGCCATCCTAGCCAGTCCTGTGTTTCCTGCCAGTCCTGTGTTCCTGCCAGTCCTGTGTTCCTGCCAGCCCTGTGTTCTCTGCCGTGTCTCTGCCAGCCCTGTGTTCTCTGCCGTGTCTCTGCCAGCCCTGTGTCTCAGCCGTGCCAGCTTACTGTGTCTCAGCCGTGCTCTTCTGCCAGTCCTGCCTGATGCCCGCACCAATCCTGGTGTCCCTGTCTCTCAAGTGGGATCAGCAGCCACAGCCAGACACCACCCTGGAGTAGCACCTGGCAGCTGCCTGCCGCACAAGCCTTACCTCACCATCAGAGGCTCCAGTGAAAACACAGGCAGCTGTCATAGTCACGCCCCTTCCAGGGTAGTCTGGTTTGTGGCACAGTGGGGCCACAAACCCCCGAGCTCACGCCCACCAGTCAGGGCGTGAGCGTGACAGTGTGCTTGAACCATTGGATGCACTTGGTCGCCCAAAATGCCTAAATAATCTCAGCTGTTAATTCTTCCATGGGCTGGCGGATCTCCACGAAATAGCACCCCAGATCATCACAGAACCTCCACCATGTTTTACGGTTGGGAGAAGGCAGTCTGGATGGAATGCTTCTTTCGGCTGTCTCCAAACGTGCACTCAGGCGGAAATAGGGTAAATGATGATTCGTCTGAGAATATCACGTTTCCACTGCTCGTGGGACCAATTCTGGAGGTTTCTACACCACTCTAAACGCTTGGAAACATTTGTCATTGAGAGCAGCTGTTTTCTAATTGCAGCTCTTCCGTGGAATCCAGATTTGTACAGCTCCCGACGAACAGTTTTCGTGGAAACTGGGTTCTGTAGGTGTTCATTGAGCTCAGCAGTGATTTTCGGAGCCCTGGTCTTGCGATCCTCTCTCACAGTTCGTTTTAGAGTCCGACGGTCTCTCTCAGTCAACTTTGACTTTTGGCCGGACCTGTGCTTTGCTGCGGACGTTTTTCCTTCTCTTTCAAACACAGTTATTACTTTGGAGACAGTTCCTCTTGACACGCCAAGCATTCGGGCACTTTCTGTTACACTAGCGCCTGCCATACGAGCACCAACAATTTGGCCTCTTTGAAAATCCGAGAGGTCTGCCATTGGTATCAGGTTCTCATCAATGTTCTTACAATTATGCAAAACAAACAGTTAATTTACATACACATATCACATAGCACAAATAATCAACTACAAAACATTACCATATCCCGCGGTTTGCATGTTTATCACATGTTCGAAGATTATGATACCAAAACATTAGGTGTTTCCATTATTTTGTCCAACCCCTGTATATACTACATTACATTCAGATTTCGGGCATAAAAAACATTAATGGGCGGGCAGAATATCTGCCCTCCCCAATCATAGAGAACTATACCTCTGTAATTGTATGGCTGCACAGTTCTCTCTGTCTTCTGTCTGCAATTATCTTGATGATCAGTGCTGGGAGGAAGCAGGAGTCTGAGACAAGACCCTTACTGTAGACCACCAGGGATGCTGGCATTAAATGTCTCCCTACCCTAGACCACCAGGGGTACAGGCATTTAAGGTAACCAGTCACTCGATTTATGCTCCCCAAACCCCTGGCAACATGACTGTAGTGACAAGTTCCCTTTAATCCCTTCATTGCCCTAGGGATGGCACAGAACACGCTCCAGTTTCTAATGCCATGTGTAGTGGTATCGGAGGTAATCGGATTGTCTGCAGTGGTCACAGTGATTGATGAACAACACATGGTCCCTGCAGGCAGTAAGCAGAGGGTAATATATGTGAGAGTGAAGCTAATGGGCACCAGTCTTAAATTCCATAAATGTCACCATCTGTAGCCTTCTTGTGGTGCTTCACCATAGAAATAACTCATGCATTCAGTGAGGAGAGACAGAAGGAAGGTGGCACTCCCCATCAGCCTTAAGGTACCGTCACATTAAGCGACGCTGCAGCGATAGCGACAACGATGCCGATCGCTGCAGCGTCGCTGTTTGATCGCTGGAGAGCTGTCACACAGACCGCTCTCCAGCGACCAACGATGCCGAGGTCCCCGGGTAACCAGGGTAAACATCGGGTTGCTAAGCGCAGGGCCGCGCTTAGTAACCCGATGTTTACCCTGGTTACCAGCGTAAAAGTAAAAAAAACAAACAGTACATACTCACCTGCGCGTCCCCCAGCGTCTGCTTCCTGACACTGACTGAGCTCCGGCCCTAACAGCAGAGCGGTGACGTCACCGCTCTGCTTTCACTTTCACTTTAGGGCCGGCGATCAGTCAGAGCAGGAAGCGGACGGCAGGGGACGCGCAGGTGAGCATGTACTGTTTGTTTTTTTTACTTTTACGCTGGTAACCAGGGTAAACATCGGGTTACTAAGCGCGGCCCTGCGCTTGGTAACCCGATGTTTACCCTGGTTACCAGTGTAAAATATCGCTGGTATCGTTGCTTTTGGTGTCAAACACAACGATACACGGCGATCGGACGACCAAATAAAGTTCTGGACTTTATTCAGCGACCAGCGACATCACAGCAGGATCCTGATCGCTGCTGCGTGTCAAACTAAACGATATCGCTAGCGAGGACGCTGCAACGTCACGGATCGCTAGCGATATCGTTTAGTGTGACGGTACCTTTAGTGAAACAGTCCTTTATCTTGTCTGATGTCTTTGACAAAACAAAGGACTATGTTACTGAAGCCGATGGGGAGTGCCACCTTCCTTCTGTTTCTCCTCACTGAACGCATAAGAAACCAGTGGTGCTTCCTGACGGCGGGGGATTGAAGAGCGGTATAGGTTTGTTTTCCTTTACTTTCGTCTGTTCTGATTTTTTGTTTTGGTCGCCATTTATAGTGACACGGGTTGTGCTTGTTCTCATTGGTATTTCTGTCTCGCAGATGGCCTGGAAAGTGTCAGGAGATGAAAACAGCTACACACAACTGGGAAGAGTGCTGGTGTCTGTCATATCTGTACGTAAGAGCGGTTACCTAATGTGTTACTTTAGGAAACTGCAAGGGATCAGTGTCCTTGGTGGACTGTATAATGGTTGTGTCGGGACACATAAGCTGCGTCTAATCCTACTGATAGAGTACGGCACTTGTAAGATGTTCACACAAGCAGTTTGCTAAGGCATTTATGTCAAATGTCCGCAAAGTATACGCCTCTCTCCTTACAAAAAAATGACCTATACCTTAGCTGTATGGAATAATAAGCTGTGCAGAGGTGTCCTGCTCAGTCACTCACCCCACAGTTAGGACTTTGTATGGTGATCAGATGATCACTGTAGAACAAACAATAGAAATAGGTTTGTGTCCTGCTTGTGCGGGAAGGATCAGAGCATCTTAAGTAGCATGGAAATATACCTGAGAAAATGATTTAATTGAAAACAGGAATGGACTAAATTGTTAGCTGCCAGAAGGGGAAGGAGACTGATTCTCTCCAGAGATTGCCCCCAGCTGCACAGCACCCAATAGAAGTAGCTGTCCAACCTGATTTTCAGGGAAAGTACAGAGGTCCTGCAGATAATACACTTGCAAAAAATCCCTCAATGGAAGCAGGCAGAGAACATATTATCTGCCAGAGGGGGAAGGGGAGAAATTCTGACCAGAGTCAGCCATCAACTGCAGAGCAGCTAATGTAAGTAGCTTTCTACCCTGAGTGTCAGGGATCAAGCTGAGCTTTTGAAGTAGTGTGACGGTATAACTGAGAAAACTTCTTGTTCGGTTAAGGCAAGAATGGACTATATTGTTAGCCGCCAAAGGGGGAAGAAGCCTAATTCTGACCAGAGTCTGCCCTAAAGAGCAGAGAAGTCAATGTAAATAGTTTTTAGTGTCAGGTAACGAGCAGAGCTTCTGCAGTAGAATGGATTATATTGTCAGCTGCCAGAGGGGAAAGGAGACTAATTCTGTCCAGAGTCCACACTTACCTTCAAAGTAGCCAATGGAATTTGCATTAAACCCTGATTGTCATGGAAAGAGCATAACTTCTGCAGTACATGGCAGTATAGCTGAGACAACTCCTTTTTCAGTTAAAGCAAGAAGGATTATAGTGTCAGCTTGCAAAGGAGAAAGAAGACTGATTCATCCCACAGCTACTATTAACATCACTGGAGCCAAAAGAAATAGTCTTCTGTCCTGCTTGTCATGGAAGGAGCAGATTCTCTTCAGTATCATGGCAGTATAACGGAAAATATTTTTTTCCTGAGGGAACGCAAAAAGGGACTATATTAACTGCCAGAGGAGAGGAAAAGGATTCTGTACACCGTGTTCCAAATTATTATGCAAATGATATTTTTCTCTGACTTTCCTAAATGGTTGGTGCAAATGACAGTCAGTCTAATAAAAGTCATCACCCATTAGAGTATACAACGAAATTTATTGAAGAAACCTCCCAATGATAACAGTATAATCTCCAAAATGAATAAAAACTCAAAATGCACTGTTCCAAATTATTAGGCACAGTAGTATTTCTAAACATTTGATATGTTTTAAAGAACTGAAAATGCTCATTTGTGGAATTTGCAGCATTAGGAGGTCACATTCACTGAACAAAAAGCTATTTAACTCCAAAACATCCTAACAGGCCAAGTAATTACATGTTAACATAGGAACCTTTCTTTAATATCACCTTCACAATTCTTGCATCCATTGAACTTGTGAGTTTTTGGAGAGTTTCTGCTTGTATTTCTTTGCATGAAGTCAGAATAGCCTCCCAGAGTTGCTGTTTTGATGTGAACGACCTCCCACCCTCATAGATCTTTTGCTTTATGATACTCCAAAGGTTCTCGATAGGGTTGAGGTCAGGGGAAGATGGTGGCCACACAAGAGTTTATCTCCTTTTATGCCCATAGCAGCCAATGACTCAGAGGTATTCTTTGCAGCATGAGATGGTGCATTGTCATGCATGAAGATGATTTTGCTCCTGAAGGCACGTTTTTGCTTTTTATACCATGGAAGAAAGTTGTCAGTCAGAAACTCTATATACTTTGCAGACGTCATTTTCACACCTTCAGGAATCTTAAAGGGCCCTACCAGCTGTTTCTCCATGATTCCGGCCCAAAACATGACCCCTCCACCTCCTTGCTGACATAGCAGCCATGTTGGGACATGGTGGCCATCCACCAACCATCCACTACTCCATCCATCTGGACTATCCAGGGTTGCTCGACACTTATCAGTAAACAAGACTGTTTGAAAATTAGTCTTCATGTATGTCTGGGCCCAGTGCAACCGTTCCTGCTTGTGAACACTGTTTAGGGGTGGGCGAATAGTAGGTTTATGCACCACAGCAAGCCTTTGAAGGATCCTACACCTTGAGGTTCGAGGGACTCCAGAGACACCAGCAGCTTCAAATAACTGCTTGCTGCTTTGTAATGGTATTTTGGCAGCTGCTCTCTTAATACAATGAATTTGTCTGGCAGAAACCTTCCTCATTATGCCTTTATCTGCATGAACTCTGTCTGTGCTCTGTTTCAGTCACAAATCTCTTCACAGTATGATGATCACTCTTAAGTTTTCGTGAAATATCTAATGTTTTCATACCTTGTCCAATGCATTGCACTATTTAACGCTTTTCAGCAGCAGAGATCCTTTTTATTTCCCATATTGCTTGAACCCTGTGGCCTGTTTAATAATGTGGAACATCATTTTTAAGTACCGTATATACTAGAGTATAAGCTGACCCGAGTATAAGCCGACCCCCCCTTAATTTTGCCACAAAAAACTGGGAAAACCTAATGACTCGAGTATAAGCCTAGAGTGGAAAATGCAGCAGCTACCTGTAAAATTTCAAAAATAAAAACGGGTACCAATAAAAGTAAAATTAATTGAGATATCAGTAGGTTAAGTGTTTTTGAATATCCATATTGAATCAGGAGCCCCATATAATGCTCAATACAGTTCATGATTAGCCCCATATGATGCTCCATATTAAAATATGCCCCATATAATGCTGCACAAAGGTTAATAAGGGCCCCATAAGATGCTCCATAGAGATATTTGCCCAATATAATGCTGCACAAATGTTGATTATGGCCCCATAAGATGCTCCAGAGATATTTGCCCCATATAATGCTGCACAAACGTTGATTATGGCCCCATAAGATGCTCCATAAAGATATTTGCCCCATATAGTGCTGCACAAACGTTGAATATGGCCCCCTCCATAGAGACATTTGCCCCATATGCTGTTGCTGCAATTATTTAAAAAAAAAAATGACATGCTCACCTCTCGTGGCTCAGGCCCCCCCGGCACTTGCAATACTCACCGGTCCTCGTTCTGGTGCCGCTGTGTCCTCTGCACTAACGTTCAGGGAGAGGGCGCGCACTAACCACTTCATCGCGCCCTCTGACCTGAGCGTCACTGCAGAGGACGCGGAAGATGGAGCGGCGCCCGGAACAAGGAAAGGTGAATATTGCGCAGTGCTCCCCATTATACTCATCTGCTCCTGGCACGGTCCCTGCATCTGCGATCTCCGGGTGCTGACAGCTTCTTCCAGCATTCAGTGGTCACCAGTACCGCTCATTACAGTCATGAATATGCGGCTCCACCCCTGTGGGAGTGGAATCGGGTCCATATTCATTACTGTAATGAGCGGTACCATGTGACTGCTCAACTCTGGAAGAAGCTGTCAGCGCCCGGAGACCAGAGATGCAGGGACCGCGCCAGGAGCAGGTGAGTATGTCACAGCCGCCGCCGCTCCCCCTCTCCCGCCGACCCCCCTTGGACAATGACTCGAGTATAGGCCGAGAGGGGCACTTTCAGCCTTAAAAAATGGGCTGAAAATCTCGGCTTATACTCGAGTATATACGGTAGCTTTCCTTTAATTAGAATCACCTGGAAAACTAATTATCACATGTGTTTAAGACTGATTTCAGTGAACCATTGAGCCCTGAGACACCATACCATCCACGAGTTTATTTGAAAAACAAAACAATTAAATCTTTGGACAACATCTGCAAGGAGTTTGTATGTTCTCCCCGTGTTTGCGTGCGTTCCTCCGGGTTCTCCGGTTTCCTCCCACATTCCAAAGACATAGTGATAGGGAATTTAGATTGTGAGCCCCATCGGGGACAGCGATGATAATGTGTGCAAAACTGTAAAGCGCTGCGGAATATGTTAGCGCTATATAAAAATAAAGATTATTATTTATGTATTATTATTATGACACTTAAATACAATTTGCATAATAATTTGGAACACGCTGTATAGAGCCTGCCTTTAGCCGCAGAGCAGCCAGAAATTGGTTTCTACCCTAATTATTGGGAAGAAGCATTGTCTCTTAAGGAGCATGGCAGTACAAATGAGAAGCCTCCTTCTGCAAGGGTAGTAAGAAGTTATACTGTCAGCTGCCAGAGAAGAAAGTCTAAGACTAAGTTTGTTCAAAGTCAACCCCCAGAATCAGAGTATTGTTCCTTTCATGACAAGCAGGGCATAAAGTTAGGTCTCTGCAGGATAATGGCAGTATGACTGAATAAGTCTACATCTGCTAGGGTATATCCACCTATAGAAAAAGGCACCACACATTGATAATATAAAAAAACAACTTTATTAGTGTCAAAAAAGACCACAAATGGTCATAAAAAGCCTAACTAGGCAACAGGTGAGAGATAACAGACACAGAAAAAAAGGGTAGACAACTGGCAACAATTACAGAGATATGTATGTATATATATATACACTGGTATGTGCAGATAACTCACATTACAAAAAAGGGGCATGGTGACTTTAGCAGCTAAATACAGCGTGGTAGTTTAATAGGTAACATTTACAACACATCATAAATAGGAATAAGCATGTAGTCTAAATATGAAAGGCTAATGTGCCATATGTTTCCACATGCAAGGTATCCAAAAAACCACCACTTACTATAAAGATATTATTTTGCACACCAACACATATTTACCAAGTAATGGAGAAAGGGCCAGGAGTCCACCACACCCGACGCGCGTTTCGCATTGAAATGCTTTGTCCATGTTATCTGCTAGGGTAGTAAGAAGGTGCTATACCATCAGCTGCCAGAGGGGTGAGGAGACTGATTTAGCCCAGAGCCTGCCCCAGCAGCAGTATGGGGAAAATACCAAAGGAAAAAATGTTGAAGAGATATTTTTCGTCCTAGAAGCACTGCAAATTACTTTAAAATGGATTTTTAACATGAAAGTAACTCATGGGTTAACGCCTTTAATCCAGTAAGCTGCAACGATTCTTCCTTGTCCCAATTCTGATTAGTTCATTGTGAATAGTGAAGCATTACTGCTTCCAACAGGCACATGGAATTTTGATATACGGGTACATTTCTTTGCAGCCCTATCTGCAGTGTTTGATCTTACTCCTAATTCTGGGTTACCTGGAGCTAAAGAATGGAGGCAAGTCCATAAGGAAAGACCCTGTTTTCAGGTACGTGATTATATGTATACCGGCTATGGAAAGTAAGGACATTAGATGGAAAGTTACACTGCAAGTAAATGTTAGGCCGACGTCACACTAGAGAGGAATACGGACGAGCGAGAGGCGCAAAAACAATGCATTGCACACGGACCAATGTTTTTCTTTGGGGCAGCTCCTATCAGCCGTATATTTCTCGGCCGTATTTTACGGGCTGAAAAAATCGCAGCATGCTGCGTTTGTCAGCGTATTGCGCAAAAAATCCACCAATGAAAGTCTATGGGGGCGAGAAAAATATGGATTACACACGGACCATGCGTGTGACTTGCAATTCAGTGCGGTGTACAGTAAAATCACACTGACAGGTTAGAATAGAATAGATAAAATAAATGTCTACACATAGAATAGGTATATATACTATATATATATATATATATATATATATATATATATATATACTAGCTATTGAACCCGTTCTATGTGGCGAGCATTTATATTGGTATATGGCCTCCATCCTGGTATGTGCTGCTCTCATCTTGCTCTCCCATCCTGTCATGTGCTGCTCCATCCTGCATCCCCATCCTGTCATGTGCTGCTCCATCCTGCATCCCCATCCTGTCATGTGCTCCCATCCTGCGCCCCCATCCTGTCATATGCTGCTCCATCCTACACCCCCATCCTGTCATGTGCTGCTCCCATCCTGCGCCCCATCCTGTCATGTGCTGCTCCCATCGTGCGCAATCATTCTGTCATGTGCTGCTCGCATCCTGTGCCCCCATTCTGTCATGTGCTGCTCCCATCCTGTGCCCCCATTCTGTTGTAATGTGCTGCACCCATTCTGCCTGTTCCTGTTTCCATTCTGCCATATGTTGCTCCCATCTTTCTCTCTCCGGCTCTACTGCCCGAGTGCGGCTGTGCTGAGTGCGGGCGGCTGTGCTGAGTGCGGGCGGCTGTGCTGAGTGCGGGCGGCTGTGCGTGGCTGTGGTGAGTGCGGGCGGCTGTGCGTGGCTGTGGTGAGTGCAGGCGGCTGTGCGTGGCTGTGGTGAGTGCGGGCGGCTGTGCGTGGCGGTGGTGAGTGCGGGCGGCTGTGCGTGGCGGTGGTGAGTGCGGGCGGCTGTGCTGAGTGCGGGCGGCTGTGCTGAGTGCGGGCGGCTGTGCGTGGCGGTGGTGAGTGCGGGCGGCTGTGCGTGGCTGTGGTGAGTGCGGGCGGCTGTGCTGAGTGCGGGTGGCTGTGCGTGGCGGTGGTGAGTGCGGGCGGCTGTGCGTGGCTGTGGTGAGTGCGGGCGGCTGTGCGTGGCGGTGGTGAGTGCGGGCGGCTGTGCGTGGCGGTGGTGAGTGCGGGCGGCTGTGCGTGGCGGTGGTGAGTGCGGGCGGCTGTGCGTGGTGGTGCTGAGAGTGCGGGCGGCTGTGCTGGGGACCTGAGCAGGCGGGGACACCGGCGCGCTGTGGGGGTCAGGTGCCGGAGTCGCCGCTAGCTCAGGCCCCCGGCACTTGCTATATTTACCTGTCCCCCGTTCCACCGCTCCGTCTTCCGGGTCCTCTGGCTGTGACTGTTCAGTCAGAGGGCGGTGCGCATTAAGCGCGCCATCGCGCCCTCTGAACTGAACGCCACAGGCGTCCGCGCTTTCCGGCGCCATTTTCTTGAAGACTGCGCAGGCGCCGATTCCGGGAGCAGGGGGACATTCATGGCCCGGAATCGCGTCGGTGGAACGGGACAGGTAAGTATTGCATACTCACCCTCCTGGCTCGTCCCTGCTTCTCCGTTGGAGATCGCGGTGTGCGTTCAGCGCTTACGCATACCGCGATCTCCTGGGAGCGTCACTCTGTGGGGTCCAGACTGCGCCGGCGCTTGCGCTTGCGCAGTCTATAAAGGCTTCGGACAGAGTGACGCTCCCAGCGTTATATTATAGATATATATATATATATATATATATATAACAGTTTTTGGCAAAGCCGGCTTACCGCTTTGAAGAAACAGGAATACATCCAGCCTGTGGTTACAGTTCACACGGAAAACGGATTGGGACAAGTCCACACATGTAAAGAAAAAACTTTTTTGTTTCTCCAGCGATCAGTCCAATGGTAGAGTAAAATATACCTTTTAAATCTATTAAAAAGTTCCAGATTTCTTCAGTTACGATATTGCATACATTCAATCCCTTATGGACGACATGTTTCGACACCACATGTGTCTTCCTCCAGGTCCAAGTGTCATTTGGACCTGGAGGAAGACACATGTGGTGTCGAAACATGTCGTCCATAAGGGATTGTATGCAATATCATAACTGAAGAAATCTGGAACTTTTTAATGGATAAAAAAAGGTATATTTTAGTCTACCATTGGACTGATCGCTGGAGAAACAAAAAGTATATATATATATATATATATATATATATATATAATTGACACACACATATATATATTTATATTTCATACAGAGCTGGATAGCATAAAAGCCGTTAATTCAATTGTCGGCTTTTGCTATCTTTTCAATCTTTTCTATCTTATCAAACCCGACAGGATATGAGACATGGTTTACATACGGTAAACCATTTCATATCCGTTATATTTTTACACATTCCTCACTACTAATGTTAATACTGTGTGTGTGCTAAATTTGGGAGCTGTAGGTGTTAAAATAAAGGGTTAAGTCACTGAAAAAAACTGGCGTGGGCTCCTGTGCAATTTTCTCCGCCAGAGTGGTAAAGCCAGTGACTGACGGCAGATATTAATAGCCAGGAGAGGGTCCATGGTTATTGGCCCCCCCTGGCTACAAACATCTGCCCCCAGCCACCCCAGAAAAGACACATTTGTAAGATGCACCTATTCTGGCACTTAGCCGCTCTCTTCCCACTCCCGTGTAGCGGTGGGATATGGGGTAATAAGGGGTTAATGTCACCTTGCTAATGTAAGGTGACATTAAGCCAGGTTAATAACGGAGAGGGGTCAATAAGACACCTATCCATTATTAATCCAATAGTAATAAATTGTTAAATAAACATGCACACATTATGAATAAAGTATTTTAATGAAATAAATACACATGGGGTTTTAATATCTTTATTGTATTCTAAATCCAACTGACGACCCTTGTCTTCTGAAAAAAATGAAAATAATAAAGCAACAATATCCCATACCCGCCGTACAGTCATGTCCCACGATGTAAATCCATCTGAAGGGGTTAAATAATTTTACAACCAGGAGCCTGCTAATGCAGCCTCCCCTGGCTGTAAAAACTGGGGAATGAATGGAATGCAACTTTGTTGACTTGCGGTGCTGCGCCCCCTGGTGGCATAAACTCATATAAACTCTATCGTGGGAACTTTTCTGAATATTTTCTCATGCTAGAGTTCTAGTGTGACGCCTGCCTTACACTGCATTTTCCTCGCAGGACAAAAGATAAGAAAAATAAGACTTGGAAGTTCACGGAGGTCCCTGAAGATGAGGACGAGGATGTGCGGGTGGAAAGAGCTAGGGTTGGAGAGTACATGGCATCAAACTGCTACGAGGTATACCTATTAATACCTCATAAACAGAAAAAAATTCCTGGGACCATTTAAGGACCCAGGAATTTAGTTTTTTTCCTTCCCTTATTTCAAGACCAGACACATCCATATGAAGACTTGATTTTGTGCTGTAAAAATGACCTAGCGAAATAATTCTTCAAGTCAGTATGATTACGCCGTGCCAAACTTGTCCAATTTTTGGGGTTATTTTCTGAAATTTGTAGAAAAAAGCTTGTCACTTTTTTTTGATACCCATAACTTTTTTTCCAACCTCCATAGAGCTGGGTAGTAGCATTTTTTGAGCAGATATTTTTATTGATACCATGTTGGGGTACATATGACATTTTCATGGCTTTTTGTTGAATCTCTTTTTTGGGTGGGGAAACTGGCACTCAAAAAGTGGCAATTCTGCCGTTTTGATTTTTTTTTTTTTTTTTGCTTCAATAATTGTATATTTTTTTTCTGACTTTTATTAGGACACAACAACACCAAATATGTTTAATTTTTCAAATTTCTTTATTTTTAATGAAGGAAAATGAGAGAATGATGCAAATTTTTCTTTATATATTTTTCTACATTTTATTTTTATTCTGACTTGTTTTTTGTAGTCTACTTAGAGGACTAATAGTCATCCACTTCTCTTCTACTCCAGAAGCCCGCCATCATGGTCAGTGGTCTACATAAAGAATATGAAGAAAAAGGCAAAACCATAATTGGAAAGGCAATGAGAAAACTAGTTGCCAATAACATATCGTTTTGTGTAAGAAAAGGCAAGTTTGGTCGTTGCGGAGAACGTACGTATATATACGGAACATATAGTTGGGTCTCTCACGGATAATCTGCTCTTTATTCCAGGCGAAATCCTTGGATTGGTGGGGCCAAATGGAGCCGGAAAAAGCACATTACTGGACATCATGGTTGGTCAGACCGAGCCAAACGCTGGACAGGTTTGTGAGCTTTCAATGTAACATACCTCCTGCTTGTTTGTCAGCTGTTGTACACTTCCACCTTCTTTGTCCGCAGTTGTACACCCCCTACTTGTTTGTCAGCTGTTACACACTCCCTGCTTGTTTGTCAACTGTTGTACACTCCCTGCTTGTTTGTCATCTGTTACCCACTCCCTGCTTGTTTGTCCGCTGTTGTATACCCCCTGCTTGTTTGTCAGCTGTTACACAATCCCTGCTTGTTTGTCAGCTGTTGTACACTCCCTGCTTGCTTGTCAGCTGTTACACATTCCCTGCTTGTTTGTCAGCTGTTACCCACTCCCTGCTTGTTTGTCCGCTCTTGTACACCCCCTGCTTGTTTGTCAGCTGTTACACACTCCCTGCTTGTTTGTCAGCTGTTGTACACTCCCTGCTTGTTTGTCAGCTGGTACACACTCCCTGCTTGTTTGTTAGCTGTTGTACTCCTCCTGACTGTTCATCAGCTAATCTCTGCCATTTTTCTACAGGCAGATGGTCAGGAATGATTATCAGTCCCTGTAAAAAGGGGCATAGAACAAACAATAAGAACAACATTGCAGTGTGATGTGGGTTGTATTAATACATCCAGTCGATATTGTGTCCTTAGATTTTAATAGGTGACACAGACTCTGCAGAACGAGGAAGCGATTCCGTCCGCTTTGTGGGGTATTCTCCCCAAGTAAACTATTTGTGGCCTGAGGTGAGGCTAGAGGAACATCTAGAGACCTATGGATCCATTAAAGGCATGAGCAAAAGCAACTTGAAAGAGATAATAAAAAGGTATGAAGTCTAGTAGCCCGATTACAGGACATGAATATATCTGCACATTTATCTAATCCCTTTTTTCATTTTTATGCTTGTTTTTTTGCCTCTCCGTCTAAGAGCCATACCTTTTTAATTTTTGCACTTACATTGCCGTACGAGGGCTTGTTTTTAGTTTTTTGTTTTTTTTGAAGGACAGGTTCTACTTTTGGATTACACCATTAGAAAAAAAAATCCAAGCGAGGTGAAATTATGTAAAAACAAAACACAAACTGCATTTCCACAATTTTTTTTTGTGGTGGGGGGTGTTACTTTTACAGTGTTTTATAAATAATTTAAGTGACTGGAAACAATTTACAAGTGAAAAAATAGAGAAAAATTCCAATTAGAGTGAAATGGCGAAAATCATGCAATTCGGTCATTGTTCTTTTAAGCTTTGATTTTACAGTTTTCATTGTGCAGTAAAAATGAACTGGCAACATGATTTGCTAGTTCAGTAAGATTATGGTTGATACTTGTATATTTTAATTATTTTAGTGATTAAAAAAAATTCTCAACATTTTAAAAAATAAAAAGTTGATTTTACCATTTTCTGAGACCCGTAACTTTTTCATTTTTCTGTTGCTGAAGCTGAGTGATAGCTTTTTTCCTTTATGCGCAAAACATTTTGATACCTTTTTTATTGCATTTTTGGGGGAATTGCCATAACCAAATTTGCTTTTATTTGCGTCACCAGTGCTTATTACTAGGGTTAAATAATTTTATATATTGGTAGATCTGACTTTTGCACATATGGCGATACTTAATGTGTTTCTTTTTTTTATTATTAACTTTTCTATTGGGAATATTTTAAAAAAACATATTTTTTTTTGCTCTTATTGTTTAGGTTAGATACTTGTTATGTTTTGATAGATCTTACATTTGCAGATATGGAGACACTGAATGTGTTTCTTGTAGTATTATTATTATTATTATTGTAATTTACTTTTACATTGGGAATGTTTTTTATATTTTTAACATTTTTTTTCGGAAACTTGAGGCTGCAATTGACTGTTGACTTGTACTATACAGTGGTATGTAAAAATGTGGGCACCCCTGGTCAAAATTACTGTTATTGTAAACAGTTAATCAAATTGAAGGTGAAAAGATCTCTAAAAGGCCTAGAGTTAAAGACGACAGATTTCCTTTGTATTTTAAACAAACAAATATATAGATTGTCATTTTTTACATTTTAAAAATTACAGAAAGGAAAATGGGCCAATGCAAAAGTTTGGGCACCCTGCATTTATTGCAAGTATCACAGCTTGTAAACGCTTTTTGTAGCCAGACAAGAGTCTTTCAATTTTTGTTTGAGGGATTTTCATCCATTCTTCCTTAGAAAATTCTTCCAGTTCTGTGAGATTCCTGAGTTATCTTGCATGCGCTGCTATTCTGAGGTCTAGCCACAGATTTTCAATGAAGTTCAGATCAGGGGACAGTGAGGGCCATTGTACAACCTTTCAGCTTTCGCCTTTTGATGTAGTCAATTGTGGATTTTCACATGTGTTTAGGGTCATTATTAGGGATGAGCGAATAGCTTCAGATAACTCCTCATCCGAATAGCTGCTTACCGAATAGCAGCATCGGGAACCCGGATACCTGGAGCGCTCCTGATAATCAGCTCTTCAGCGCGGCGGCTGTGTGACAGTCACAACACATGCATGGAGATCCCAACAAACAGGCTTTCCATGCATGTGTTGTGACTGTCACACAGCCGCGACACATGCAGCTGCGGCGCAAACAGCTTATTATTGGGAGCGCTCCAGGTATCCGAGTTCCCGATGCTTCTATTCGGTAAGCGCTATAGCTATTTGGATAAGGAGTTATCCAAAGCTATTTGCTCATCCCTAGTCATTATCCATTTGTAGAAGCCATCCTCTTTTCAACTTCAACTTTTTTACAGATGGTGTTATGCTTGCATTAAGAATTTGTTGAAATTTCATTGAATCTATTCTTCCCTCTACCCGTGAAATGTTCTTTGTGCCATTGGTTGCAACACAAACCCAAAGCATGACTGATCCACCCCCATGCGTAATAGTTAGTGAGATGTTCTTTTCCTGAAATTCTGTGCCTTGTTTTCTCCACACAAACCTTAGATCAGGGGTGGGTAACAGATTCCTGGGGACCACAGTGCTTGGGCCAGCAGTGGTGTTTTGATGGCCAACAGGTTAAGTAAGTTCTGAAACTTTGGTCAAAACTATCTGAGCACACAAATCTCCAAGGATTCCCAAACTTTTGCCTCCACTGTCTTTCCTTTAAGTAATTTTTAAAATGTAAAAGATGAAGGGAAAAAAAAAAAAAATATATATATATATATATATATATATATATATATATATATACACACACACACACACACACGTGCACATACAAAATTTTTGCCTAAAACATAGGAAATGTGTCATCTTTCACTGTAGGCCTTTTAGAGATCATTTCATCTTCAGCTTGCTTAAAGGTACCTTCACACGAAGCGACGCTGCAGCGATAGCGTCGCTGTTTGATCGCTGGAGAGCTGTCACACAGACCGCTCTCCAGCGACCAACGATGCCGAGGTCCCCGGGTAACCAGGGTAAACATCGGGTTGCTAAGCGCAGGGCCGCGCTTAGTAACCCGATGTTTACCCTGGTTACCAGTGTAAAAGTAAAAAAAACAAACAGTACATACTCACCTGCGCGTCCCCCAGCGTCTGCTTCCTGACACTGACTGAGCTCCGGCCCTAACAGCACAGCGGTGACGTCACCGCTGTGCTTTCACTTTCACTTTAGGGTCGGCGCTCAGTAAGTGTCAGGAAGCAGACGCTGGGGGACGCGCAGGTGAGCATGTACTGTTTTTTTTTTTTACTTTTACGCTGGTAACCAGGGTAAACATCGGGTTACTAAGCGCGGCCCTGCGCTTGGTAACCCGATGTTTACCCTGGTTACCAGTGTAAAACATCGCTGGTATCGTTGCTTTTGCTTTCAAACACAACGATACACAGCGATCGGACGACCAAATAAAGTTCTGGACTTTATTCAGCGACCAGCGACATCACAGCAGGATCCTGATCGCTGCTGCGTGTCAAACGAAACGATATCGCTAGCCAGGACGCTGCAACGTCACGGATCGCTAGCGATGTCGTTTCGTGTGAAGGTACCTTAACTGTTCACAATAACATTAATGACCAGGGGTGTCCACACTTTTACATGCCACTGTATACTGCAGTCATTCAGTATTAAAGTATATAGTTAATTTAACAGTTTCTTATGAAGCCCAGCTGTGGTCTGAACTTCATATGCGTACAAGGGGAACAGCTTTGGGCTCTCGGCTGAAATAGCAAACCATTGGCACTTTGCACCTTGGTTACACAGCTGGGATTGGAGCTGGCTCTGATCTCTGCTGTTGGAGGCAGGTTCTGGCTGTATGACACAGCTGACGCGCAGCCCACTTTTATTGCTGTTCTCACCTCTCATGGCTTCTCTGATTATAGGATAGTAGAAACTCTGGACATGAAGGAAGATCTCTGTAAACCAGCTAAGAAGCTTTCCTTGGGATCCCAGCGAAAGGTGATTTTAAGCCTTTTAGGCCTGAATTGTAGATAAACAATTGTCAGGATAGGCCTATGAATATACTGTTTCCTCTCCAGTTGTGTTTTGCACTCAGCATGCTGGGGAATCCTGACGTCGTCCTGTTGGATGAGCCCTCCAACGGCATGGACTCCAAGGCGAAGCAGCGCATGTGGTGAGCACGGCTTGACTTTGCGATGCTTGTGTATAATTTTTTTTTATGGCTGTGTCATTACTCACAACTGTCATGTATCTTCAGGCAAGTGATACGGTCGACATTCAAAGGCAAAGAGCAGGCGGCGGTGCTAACCACGCATTTCATGGAGGAGGCAGAAGCTGTGTGCGACCGGGTGGCTATCATGGTATCCGGGGAGCTGAGGTGGGTGCAGTCCATGGATATATCGTATGATCTATCACGAAGGAGATGTTTCTGAGATGTAACATGTTATTTAGTTCGTCCTTGCCTTTCATTCCAGATATATCGGCTCAGTTCAGCACCTGAAGAGTAAGTTTGGTCGCCATTTCTCCTTAGATCTGAAGCTCGATGCTGACTCGGGAATGCAGCAGATGGAGCTCCTGCATCGGGAGGTCCTGAAACACTTCCCCAATGCCAGCCGCCAAGAGAGGTATGATGAGGCTCACCCGGATCGCCCTTACTGCCCCGAATTGGGTAAAGATGACAGCTGTCAGTAGGATTGATTGCAGGGCGCCTTAGGGTTTTAACGGCAGGCAGGGGCTTTATGAAGTCTGACATCTTTGGGGCTCAATAGAAGAGCGCTAACAGGCCAAAACACTGCAATACAGAGATATTACGCAAATTCTGCGTGAGCCCACCACCTGCGGGACTATGATTAGCACCCCCCTACAGCTCTGATGCCATATTGGGCAACCAAGTAACAACCACATCCAGTATCTTCTCACTTCCTACATGCCTCGTGTTGTCCTAATGCGCACCCTGCGCTCTCCTGTGTGCACAGAAGAGACCAGGTCCTATGGTGCCACCTATTGGAGGTGGCACTTCTAAAAGTCAATATCTGCCCATGCTACATAATATCAAGAGTGTAGACCCCAACCAAAACTTCCATTTACAAACAGATAGTACAAGGTTTTTAAACCCTTCGACAGTGCAAATATTAGACTGGTTGGCTGGGTGAGAGGTCTTTGCCAAAGTGTATAAGGGGTACAGTTCCTCCTTTTTAGGAAGACTTATAGGCCATGCAGTTCTCCCTAATAATATACTTGTCCTGATTTCAGATTTGCCTCCTTGATGTCATACAAAGTTCCTAAAAGTGACGTCCAGTCTCTGTCACAGGCGTTCTTCAATCTGGAGCAAGGTGAGAACATCATTCTTTATTATGGTGCATCAATGATTGAAGGTGGCTTAGAAAAATTCCTTTGGGGCTAATTGAAGGCGATCTAGAAAAACTCCTTGGGGGCTGATTCATTAAGACCGACATAGCACACAATTACACTGCACCAGCCTTGCTGGAGTACAAGATGCTGAATTAGGCACACATGCGCCTGTGTGAGCTGCACCAGAAATGGTACTCGTTAGTCGCTGGAACATTTTGGCCCTTATAGACCATCAGAGATCTGATACTCATGATCATCAATATTTAATCCATTCCAGTTATAGCATGTACATGTACGTTCTTTGTCAGAGGTGGGTGTATGGAGCCGACTTAGAGGCTGAGCCTACTGCTTACAAGGCGAGTGTCAGCTGTGTTATACAGCCAGCACCTACCTCTAACAGATGTGATTGGAGCTGGCTACCATCAAATAAATAAGGCAGCACTCTGTAGCGCCATAGCTTGCAAACATTAAATATGAAAATTGAATTGCATTAGTGCACTAGAAATATGAAAAATTGAGAAAGCTTAGCGCATAAATTGGCCAATTCATGTGTACATGGTAGCCACGTTAAGGCGTTTCTCGTTACCAGGACCTAACAATGCCAATCCTCTCTTAGAATAAAGTCTTCATCTGTATGGGAACCTGTGAATCCTCTCTTAGACTAAAATCTATATCTCTGGAGGGGTAAGGTCCTGCTGTGATTAAAAACGCCTGAGGCTAAGAGGCGGAGTGCTCAGTCAGAAGGCTAATGAATACAAACTTAAAAAACTGACCTTCACATCCAAACATAGACTAGAGTCACCAACTCATATACAATCAAATAAATAAGGCATAGCTTACAAACATGAAATATGAAAATTGAATTTTCATATAGTACACTGAGGATAGGGAATATGAAAGTGACAGCACCACCCAGGATCTAAGCACAATATTAAAAATATCACAAATAAAAGTGCAAAATAGAGGCACTCACCAAACTGAGCTTGAAGGAACAGCGTATTGGCCCTGGGCGAGTGTCCCAAACCAAGGTCCTAGTTGCTCGGTCTGCTGCACGGCTCCTGGTCAACGGGGCGATCCTCAGTCATCCGCAGGTGAAAAGTAAAAAGATGCAGAAGCCCAGTCTGGTGCCAGCGCTCCAAAAAATTGTAACATGATAGATCGGCTTAATTAAAAAGATATTTATTCTGAAATGTACCGAGTAAAAACAACGCATTTCGGCTTAAAAAAAAGCCTTCATCAGGTAAAATATACATCCATACTGGAACAATAACCATGTCGGAGGGGTGTTTGTTACTAGCACCAATCCTTCACTTAATTTGCTTACTCCTCTTAATTGGTTTAACTCTTTAGCACAGGTTGATAAAAGATATAATTCACTAAGAGGAAAAAGGAACTTATATGTAAATGTGAACCACATATCTTAAAAAGTTATGCTCTAGTGAAAGGTAATACATTATAAATACATTATAAAGCCTAAATAAAAAAAACAACAAAAAATGTATAATAAACCCGATCGCTGTGTCAATAGGTATAGCATCTCTAAACTCCCCCCCCCTCCAAAAAATGTAATACAAAGTGATCAAAACGTATGTGGCACCAATAAAAATGACAGTGACAAAAATTTAAAAAAGTCAGGGGTCTCTGAGAACAGCGTCACAAAGCAAATATTTTCATACAAAGTTCAGAATTTTTTACGCCCCTAAAATAATAAATAAAACTAAATAAGTTAGGTGTCATCGTAATCATATTGACCTGGAGAATTCTGTTCCAAGATTATTTTTATAATCTAAAATCTATAGCGTAATTGTTTTTTTTTATTTAGATATTTTTGTATTCTGTTTTTTAGTACATGATATGGTAAAGTGAATCGCGTTATTCAAACCTACAACTCGACCCTCAAAAAATAAGCCCTCCTACGGTTAAGTCGACGGGAAAAAAAAGTTATGGGTTGGGAAGATTTCTTCAAGAGTTAACATAGGTGTTATGTATTAAATTGAGATTTATTTTCTACCCATTTTCTCCAGTGAAGCGATCATTCAACGTAGAGGAGTATAGCTTTTCACAGTCAACGCTTGAACAGGTAATGTTGGGTTAATATTTAATTGAGCTTTTCCAACTTGTGTAATATACTGATAGATCGCATAAATGACTGGGTGCCGCAGACCCATTCTAAAGAAGCAAATATTGCTGTGCTGGGAATAATGCTAGTTTTTGTGCCATCTTACTGATATTTAGGGCATATTGACTACTTTAATTACAGCCAGTGCTACTTGTGAGGTTAGCTCTCAGTCCACAAGAGTTAAAGGGGTTCACTACTCAGACAACCCCTTCACAATTACAATATCCCCCCACTCAGAATAAAAATGCCTTATACTCATCTCCGGTCTGGACATCGTTCCACCGCTATTGGGTCTCCCAGGGCTAGCATGAAGTTATGTCACATAAACCCTGCAGCCAAGCAGCGACTGCTAATGAGCCACTTCACTCTCACTTTTTTCAGAGAAAGTCACAGCTCTCACTTTTTCCGGATATCAGTTTTGTCCGAAGGAAGTGAGAATGACGCAGCACATTAACGGTTGATCATTTGGCTGCATGGTTCACTTGACATAACATCATGCCAGGCCCATGAGAAGAAGTTGCTGGAATGAACCAGAAGTCGCTGGAATGACACCGAAGGTGAATATAGGCTTTTATTCTACGTAAAGGAACATTGTAATTAAGAAATGGTTGTCTGAGTAGTGGACAACCCCCTTTAACCCCTTCCCGACCTTTGACGCCACGTAGGTGTCATGAAAGTCGGTGCCAATCCGACCTGTGACGCCTATGTGGCGTCATGGAATGATCGCGTCCCTGCAGATCGGGTGAAAGGGTTAACTCCAATTTCACCCGATCTGCAGGGACGGGGAGTGGTACTTCAGCCCAGGGGGGGTAGCTTCACCCCCCCGTGGCTACAATCGCTCTGATTGGCTGTTGAAAGTGAAACAGCCAATCAGAGCAATCTGTAATATTTCACTATGAAAACTGGTGAAATATTACAATCCAGCCATGGCCGATGCTGCAATATCATCGGCCATGGCTGGAAACACTGGTCTGCACCCCTTCACCGCCACCGATCTCCTTCCCAGTCCTCCATCCTGTGCTCCGCTCCCCTCCGTCGTCCTGTCCGCTCCCTCGTCCTCCTGTCCGCTCCCCCCGTGCTCCGATCCCACCCCCTGCTCCGATCACCCCCCCGTGCTCCGATCCCCCCCCCCCCCTCATACTTACCGAGCTTCCCGGTGTCTGTCCGTCTTCTCCACGGGTGCCGCCATCTTCCAAAATGGCTGTCGCATGCGCAGTGCACCTGCCGAATCTGCCAGCCGGCAGATTCGTTCCAGCTACATTTTGATCACTGTGATAAAACACATTTGATCACAGTGATCAAAATAAAAAAAATTGTAAATGACCCCCCCCCCTTTATCACCCCCATACGTAGGGACAATAATAAAATAAAGAAAATATATATTTTTTTTCCAATAGGGTTAGAACTAGGGTTAGGGGTAGGGTTAGGGTTAGAAATAGGGTTAGCGTTAGAATTAGGCTATGTGCACACGGTGCGGATTTGGCTGCGGATCTGCAGCCGATTGGCCGCTGCAGATTCGTAGCAGTGTTCCATCAGATTTACAGTACCATCCGCTGTGCCCATGGTGCGGAAAATACCGCGCGGAAATGCTGCGTTGTATTTTCCGCAGCATGTTAATTCTTTGTGCGGATTCCGCAGCGTTTTACACCTGCTCCTCAATAGGAATCCACAGGTGAAATCCGCATAAAAAAACACTGGAAATCCGCGGTAAATCCGCAGGTAAAACGCAGTGCCTTTTACCTGCGGATTTTTCAAAAATGGTGCGGAAAAATCTCACACGAATCCGCAACGTGGGCACATAGCCTTAGGGTTGGAATTAGGGCTAGGGTTGGAAATAGGGTTAAGAAAAGGCTTGTCGTTAGAGTTATGGTTAGGGGTGTGTTGGGGTTAAAGTTGTGGTTGGGGTTAGGGTTGGGGTTAGGGTTGGGATTAGGGTTAGGGTTGGGATTAGGGTTAGGGTTGTGGTTAGGGTTGTGATTAGGGTTATGGCTAGAGTTGGGATTAGGGTTAATGTTGGAGTTAGAATTGAGGGGTTTCCACTGTTTAGGCACATCAGGGGTCTCCAAACGCAACATGGGGGCTCACCACACATCTAGATTAGTTCCTTGGGAGGTCTAGTTTCCAAAATGGGGTCACTTGTGGGGGAGCTCCAATGTTTAGGCACACAGGAGCTCTCCAAACGTGACATGGTGTCCGCTAATGATTGGAGCTAATTTTCCATTCAAAAAGCCAAATGGCGTGCCTTCCCTTCCGAGCCCTGCCGTGCACCCAAACAGTGGTTTACCCCCACATATGGGGTATCATCGTACTCAAGACAAACTGGACAACAACATTTGGGGTCCAATTTCTCCTGTTACCCTTGGGACAATAAAAAATTCCGGGCTAAAAATCATTTTTGAGGAAAGAAAAATTATTTTTTATTTTCACGGCTCTGCGTTATAAACTTCTGTGAAGCACTTGGGGGTTCAGAGTGCTCACCACACATCTAGATTAGTTCCTTGGGAGGTCTAGTTTCCAAAATGGGGTCACTTGTGGGGGAGCTCCAATGTTTAGGCACACAGGGGCTCTCCAAATGCGACATGGTGTCCGCTAACAATTGGAGCTAATTTTCCATTCAAAAAGTCAAATGGCGCGCCTTCCCTTCCGAGCCTTGCCGTGCACCCAAACAGTGGTTTACCCCCACATATGAGGTATCGGTGTACTCAGGAGAAATTGCTCAACAAATTTTAGGATCCATTTTATCCTGTTGCCCATGTGAAAATGAAAAAATTGAGGCTAAAAGAAATTTTGTGTGAAAAAAAAAGTACTTTTTCATTTTTACGGATCAATTTGTGAAGCACCTGAGGGTTTAAAGTGCTCACTACTGTATGCTTCTAGATAAGTTCCTTGGGGAGTCTAGTTCCCCAAATGGGGTCACTTGTGGGGGAGCTCCGATGTTTAGGCACACGGGGGCTCTCCAAACGCGACATGGTGTCCGCTAAAGATTGGAGCCAATTTTTCATTCAGAAAGTCAAATGGCGCTCCTTCCCTTCCGAGCCCTGCCGTGCGCCCAAACAGTGGTTTACCCCCACATATGAGGTATCAGCGTACTCAGGACAAATTGGACAACAACTTTCGTGGTCCAGTTTCTCCTTTTACCCTTGGGAAAATAAAATAATTGTTGCTAAAAGATCATTTTTGTGACTAAAAAGTTAAATGTTTATTTTTTCCTTCCATGTTGCTTCTGCTGCTGTGAAACACCTGAAGGCTTAATAAACTTCTTGAATGTGGTTTTGAGCACCTTGAGGGGTGCAGTTTTTAGAATGGTGTCACTTTTGGGTATTTTCAGCCATATAGAACCCTCAAACTGACTTCAAATGTGAGGTGGTCCCTAAAAAAATGGTTTTGTAAATTTTGTTGTAAAAATGAGAAATCACTGGTCAAATTTTAACCCTTGTAACTTCCTAGCAAAAAAAATTTTGTTTCCAAAATTGTGCTGATGTAAAGTAGACATGTGGGAAATGTTATTTATTAACTATTTTGTGTCACATAACTCTCTGGTTTAACAGAATAAAAATTAAAAATGTGAAAATTGCAAAATTTTCAAAATTTTCACCAAATTTCCTTTTTTTTCACAAATAATCTCAGAAATTATCGACCTAAATTTACCACTAACATCAAGCCCAATATGTCACGAAAAAACTGTCTCAGAACCGCTAGGATCCGTTGAAGCGTTCCTGAGTTATTACCTCATAAAGGGACACTGGTCAGAATTGCAAAAAACGGCCAGGTCATTAAGGTCAAAATAGGCTGGGTCATGAAGGGGTTAAAGAGAACCTGTTACTTGCTCAAGATATTGAGTTGAATAGCTTGTAAAAATCCATGATCTTCCCTGATTCTGCTGCTCTTTTCCATTTTACTCTACATTTCACCATTGCAAAGATATTCACATTTGTTTCTTCTGGAGCACAGTATGTGAAATCTTTACTTGTAGCTCAACTGGGCGATTCTTCAGAGTTTTGGGGTGTGTGCTGTCACCCCTCAGTCCCAGACACTGCCAATCACACTTTAGCAGCTTCTCAAAGTCCTCAACTGCTTGAGCTGTGATTGGCTGTGTCTGGGAGGGGGACGTGTTGGCACATGCCCCCAGGGAAGACTCTGAAGAAATACCTAGTTTGACTGTATCTCATAGTGTGCTCCAGAAGAAACAAATGTGAATATCTCTGCAGTGGAGCGACACAGAGCAAAATGAAACAGAGCGGCAGAATCGAGGAGTTGAGGGCATTTATAACATGGTATTTATCTCAATTTTTTTGAGCAAATGACAGGTCCTCACTTTGAGGGTTATAATGAAGGCAAGCAAATGTAGAAATGTTTCTGCGATTTGTCGAAAAAAATGCTATCTTCTATCATTTTTTAACGTTTAATCATAATCACATTATGACAATTTTAATTGGAGGTTCTGCTGGATATCCGTCCAGGGTTATTCTTTCTTTCTGGGGGATGGTTAAATGCTTACATCATTGCAAAATGCCAATTCTTTGTGACTTTGCCACCCGCAGGTGTTCATTGAACTTGCCAAGGAGCAGGAAGAAGAAGACAATTTCGCCACCATGAACAGCACCCTCTGCTGGAACAGGAGACAGGAGGATAGGGTTGCTTTCTGAGCGCTGCATAACAAAACCCAAAAAACTGCACCTGTGCAAGCCTATACAGCAGCTCCGCTTCAACTCTTGCCTGAGGGACCAATGGCACGATGTTTTGGTGCGACGTTGCCGACCCCTTTCCGGCAGAGGATGTCTTCGAGGACCGCACTGTGTCTGTTTACCCCTGTGTGCTGCGTTTACTTGAAAACAGGAGGGCTCTGAAATTCAGGTTTTTAAGGGATCATAAGCACCTCATGAGTAATTTAGTGCTTTAACCTGCTGCAGGCATTCCACTACTACCCCATCGTCTTGTAACCTATATATGGGATGAGTTGTCTCGTCTTACGAACCCCAAGTCTTCCCCGTCCCCATGAATGTTTCCACCACGTAGGGACAGTGAACAATGCCCCCCTTTCTACTTCAGCGCCATCGTTGGTATCTGCTACTGAGAACCAAATTTAGAAATGTAGTATTTTTTTTATTACAAGTTCTGGAACCCCCTTAAAGTGCGGCAGGGCTGCCCCCCAATGTAGCTGACTTCCCAGCTGTGTGGTGTTAGCAGGAATCATTGCCTCTCTAGATCAGGGGTGCACAACCTGGGGGCTACATATGGCTTGTAATGCCATTGTGTGCAGCCCCCCAATCACCTGGCTGCAGACATGCTTCCCGATGTCAGAAAGAAGACAGAAGCCCCCCTATACACAATAGATTAACCCCTTCCTGATGGGGCCATTTCTCTTTTTTTAATTTTTTTCCTTTTCCAAGAGCCTTAACTTTTTTTTTTACGTCATTGGCGTCCAAGGACTTGTTTTTTTGCGGGACAGATTATTATTATTTATTTCTATAGCACCATTGATTCCATGGTGCTGTACATGAGAAGGGGTTACATATAAATTACAGATATCACTTACAGTAAGCAAACTAACAATTACAGACTGATACAGAGGGGTGAGGACCCTGCCTTTGCGAGAGGTATAGTTTTATATGACACCATTCATTTTACAATATAATGTACTGAACAACATTTCAGTTGGGGTGAAATGGTGAAAAATATTGTTTTTCTTTTTTTTTAAACCTTCTTTCAATTTTATTGTATTCATTATACAGTAAAAATGACCCGGTGGTGTAATTTTCCAGCTCAGCACAATTACGGTAATCCCAAACTTTTTTTTTTTTTTACTAACACTTTAGTGATTAAAAAAAGTCTGACCTTAGCAGAACAAAATTTAAGAAAATTGTTTTCAGAGAATGTAACTTTTTTCTTTTTCTATGCATGTTGCTGTATGAAGGGTTGCTTTTTATGTACCTAGCCGTAATTTTTCTTGTTCCACTTTGGGGGCATAGAAACTTTGCATTTTTGGGGACGTTTTTAGCATCTCAATTTGTTTTTCTCTGTTTCACCTAACAGGATAAATGCTAACTTTTGATCAGACTTTTACAGATGAAGTGTTACCAAATATTATTATTTTGTAATATTATTTTAATTTAATTTTAAGAACTTTTTAAAATCCGTTTGAATTTTTTTTTTTTCTTTTTAGTTCCCCCTGGGGGACTTAAACATGAGATCAGGTTCCCTCAGCGAAAGCCACAGCTACTTGGCGTGACCGGATGTCCCTACCTGTGTGGTGAAAGTAACGAAAAGTTGGCTGCGTAGATTTTACTAAAATGATCTGCTTGGACTATGTATTTGAGTAGTACCTTCGTATTAATCCCAGTGGATAGGGCATAGCTTTCTAACTTGAGAATACCCCTATAAATGTATGTATTTGGGGCTAAAAATCTATTGGGTTTCTTAAATTTTTTGCCTTCTTTCACTGTCTATTGGTGACTGCAGAATGAGTTAACTGAGAATCGGTCAGTGAGCTCAATCGGATTGACTGAATACTCTTTTATGTGTCTTTTTCCGAGCTCCTCTCCGCTAATTTATGACCACAGACCACGTCAAAGTTGAATGCTCAACGAAGAACCTGTAAAGGCCAAACGGTGCAAGATTTTTTTTGTGAACACTAATTGCAAATAATATTTTTAGCCCCAAATACATGCCTTCGAGTAGAAAAGAAAAATAATAATGATAATTGTCCTCAAAAGCAACCCCTGTAAATGATGCTGAGCCCACTTCATACACACAGTCACACAGCCTGTCAACCAGGAGGGAATGATCGGATACTTTGAATTTAAACTATTTGTTCTCTGTGGGAATAAGCCTCCGCCAGCATCGCCTGGCAGCTGCTTACTCCCCATAGACAACACATGCAAACCGAGTCAAGCCAACTGTGCATGAATATAGGGAAAGGCGGTCGGCGAAACAAGCATTTACGACCCATTATGTACTAATGGTGCATTGGGTGGGGAATTAGTTCAGTTTGACCCCCAGACGTAAAAAGGTTGTGCACCCCACCCCTGCTCCAGAGACAGAGATCATAACACTCTGCACTACCTGCTTTGACCAATAGGTGGCATCAGTGTCCAACCTTTCATTCTGTATTGATTGCCCATATTACCCTTCAGATGTCCGTGATTAAAGTGCAAGTGAGGCGCTATAAAAAGTGTTGAAATGTCTTGAGTGTTTCATGGGAGAAACACTGTATCTGCACTGAAAGTAACTTTATTATTATTATTATTATTATTAGTTGTTTTTTTTAACAATGTGATACCCGACAGTACAGGGGGGAAGATGAGTGTTAATTTTTCGTTAATAGAGTAATTTTCTTTTTTAAATGTTTCTTCTCAGTCGCTGCATTAACTTGTCCGACCTTCACGCATTTGTGCCTGCGAGACTTTGCTATGTAAGTTTACCAAGCAAAGAAATATTAGCAGAGAACGACCCGTCCGGCGCGATCTCCCGCTGTAGAGGGTAAGGTTAGAATTCCTGGGAATGGAGAAGCACAATTATAGAAGAAAAGAAAAAAATATATATATATGTCCAAACATACATTATAACCTGACATTGATTTAAAGGGAATTTTCCAATTTTTTTATAAATGGAGTTTAGTCACTTTCTGCAACTTTGGGGCGGAAAATAAAGTCACAAGACCTGTGCTTGCTGTCAGTGCATGTGTTGATGAAATCTGTCCTGCTTGCATTCCCATAGGGGTATTCCTTTATTTTGGATATGCCATCACTTTATGATCAGTGGGGAGCAACCTATGGAACCCTGAGTCCTAAGAATGAAGGTGATTTAGTGCCGCATCTTCTAAATTGCTTCCATTTTTTAATGGGAGGGAAGGAGCGATTCAAACATTTTTTTTTTATATATATATTTTTACTTTATTTTTTGTATGCCTGATAGAGAACTTGTACCTTCAATCGATTGATCAGTTTATATTATATGCTTCGATACTGTAGTAAAAATCACAATCTCCTATGAAGCGCAGCCTCTTGGGGTGGGGGGGATGCTGAATGACACCCGAACCGATGCCTCACTGGCATTGCGCCCCTTAAATACCGCTGTCAGAGATTGACAGCACTATCTAAGTGGTTAAACGGCTGACTCCGATCACTGCTGATAAAGGCGGTGGATGGCTGTATAACCACATAACCCTTGATAGTACGTCATGGAACGGAAAGTAGTAAATGGAGCCATGCTTCAGTTTCCTGGGTGGGTGACCTGTGTAGAAAAAAATCAGAGAAGAGCTAGATCAGAACTCAGCCCCTTCATTCTTGGGATCGCAGATGGTCACATTGGTCTGACCCTCAGCATTCAGTAAGTTATCCCCTGTCCTATGGATAGGAAATTACTTTCAATTTATTAAGATACACTTTCAAAAAGTAATGACGCATCTTTGCCAGATTGGAATACCCCTTTTTAATGCACCTGAACAAACAGGATAAGTTTTCAACCTTTGAATGAAAGAAAATGTAAAATGCAGCCATTCACTCACAGCAAGCATTCACAAGACCAAAAGCTGCATATATTGTATTTTTATAAATCCTGGAAATCTTTTAGGAACATACTATTTATTGTTTTCTTTTACCTGGTATTAAAGGGAATCTATTGCTGTGAAATCTGACAGCAGAATGATGTAGGTGCAGAGACCCTGATTCCGGCGATGTATCACTTAGTTTACTGAGTGCAGCAGTTGTGTTAGAATCACAGTTTCCTCTGCTGCAGATCTAGCAGAGCTCTGAATGCTGACCTGTGTATAACCCTGCTCACATCACCGATTGGCCGCTTTCTGTGTACAATGTGCATAAGCAGAAAGCAGCCAATCAGTTGTGGGGGCGTGGCTGGACCAGAAGGCACAAGACACCTAGTCCTGTAGTGATAATCTCCTGCTGATAAAACTCTGGTTATAATGAAACCACAAAATACAGCCCAGTTAGTGACACATCGCTGGAATCAGTGTCTGTGCCCCGACAGTATGCTGCTCTCAGATTACATGACACAACCTGCTGATAGATTCCCTTTAACAGACAGCACTTATTCCCAGAATTCATAAGCGGTCTAGAGGGGCTTCCAGGACTTGCGTAAGGATATAGCGAGCAGACGTATATGTGCATATATTGCTGACATTTTTTTAAGTCATAATGGGAAAGATAATTAATAATTGAACTACCTTAGTATAATTCTGGGCAGCAAAAATATTTTTTTTATTGGCTCCATGTTTCCTTCATGTCCTTTTCTTTTTGATTTTGAAACAGAAGCATAGAATTAATACAACTGGTAAAGTGCAATACAAATTTACGATCACCCCTGGCACATATGGTTGGGACCTCATTTAGGCAACTCCAATGCGTCCGTATTACGCCCGCAGTTCCAGTCCCGAACAGCATCATAGGGCTCTGTCTCAGTCTACCCAAAGTCGGGCCAGGATTGCTGTCATAAGACAGGTGCTAAAATGCCTTTATATTAGTCTTGGCCTCAACCAACGAATATTAGGCTGTATTGGCACACTCCAATGCTGTGATGTCGAGGACCCAAAGCAGCAAAACGCCAGCAGTGAACAGTATGGGAACTACTGAGCATCAGGATACTATGTTGATGTGGCCGTGGGGTAGCAGTTCCCAGTATTGTCTATACTGGGATAAACTAAAGAACATGTCATATACAAAATGACCACAAAAAGAGACGATTGTAACCCGAATGTTTCCTGACAACTTGCCTTACAGAGAAAATCCACCATTTTTTTTTTGCAATGCATGAAATGACCTGATACAAGGTGCAGTATTGGAAATACTGTGTGAAGGTATCGCAAAAGCATCGGTTTCATCAAATACCTGAGAAGGCTTTTGTCTTGTGCAGCACATCTGTGTTTCACCTTGGAAATGATGTTATCGAGAAATAAACATGGATTGCACTGATATTAAGAAATACATGAGCTTGTCTGTCGTCTCTTGCATGGAAATGATGAAAACAGATTGGTTTACACTTGCAACACAACCTGGGAGCAGCTTTACTCCATAGCACATGTTTGGGAAGGCAGGAGGTGACCCACTTGAAAGCTCAGTCTTCCAATTTAGCATGAACTGGTAGACAACTGAGTGTAACAGTGGAGAAGGAGGTAGGTAAGCCAAGGTCAGTCATAGAGGTAATGGTAGATACCAGAAGGTAGCAATGGAATACAAGGCAGGGAAGCCAAGGACCATCACAGAGGTAATGGTAGATGGACAAAGGGTAGCAACAGACCAGAAGCTAGGCAAGCCAAGGACGGTCACAGAGGTAATGGTAGATACCAGAAGGTAGCAATGGAATACAAGGCAGGGAAGCCAAGGACCATCACAGGTAATGGTAGATGGACAAAGGGTAGCAACAGACCAGAAGCTAGGCAAGCCAAGGACGGTCACAGAGGTAATGGTAGATGACAGAGGGTAAGAATGGAGAAGGAGGCAGGCAACCCAAGGACAGTCACAGGAGTAATGGTAGATGGACAAAGGGTAGCAATGGAGAAGAAGGCAGGCAACCATGGACAGTCACCTAAGTAATGGTAGATAACAAAAGGTAGCAACAGAGTAGAAGACAGGCATGCTAAGGACAGTCGCTGAGGTAATTGTAGATAACTGGGTAGCAACAAAGTAGAAGGACAGTCACAAAGCCATGGACAGTCAGCCTCTGTTATCTACCATTACCTTTATAACAATGGAGGAGGCAGGCAACACTAGGATAGTCACAGAGATAATAGTAGATAACAGAAGGTAACAAAGGAGCACAAGGCAGGCAAGCCAAGGACATAGGTAATGGGAGGTAATACAAGGTAGCAATGGAGCACAATGCAGGGAAGCCAAGGACAATCACAGAGGCAATGGCAGATGACAGAGGGTAGCAACAGAGTAGATGGTAGGCAAGCCATGGACAGTTGCTGAGGTAATGGTAGATAACAGAAGGCAGCAGTTGAGAAGGAGGCAGGCAAGCCAAAGACTGTCACAGAGGTAATAATAATAATAATAATTTTATTTATATAGCGCCAACATATTCCGCAGCGCTTTACAACTTATAGAGGGGACTTATACAGACAACAGACATTACAGCATAACAGAAATCACAGTTCAAAACAGATACCAGGAGGAATGAGGGCCCTGCTGCTCGCAAGCTTACAATCTATGAGGAAAAGGGGAGACACGAGAGGTGGATGGTAACAATTGCTTTAGTTATTTGGACCAGCCATAGTGTAAGGCTCGGGTGTTCATGTAAAGCTGCATGAACCAGTTAACTGCCTAAGTATGTAACAGTACAGACACAGAGGCTATTAACTGCATAAAGTGTATGAGAACATGATGGAGGAACGTGATTATGTTGTTGTTTTTTATTAATAGGCCACACAGGGATAATTAGGTTAATGCGTTGAGGCGGTAGGCCAATCTGAACAAATGAGTTTTTAGTGCACGCTTAAAACTGTGGGGATTGGGGATTAATCGTATTAACCTAGGTAGTGCATTCCAAAGAATCGGCGCCGCACGTGTAAAGTCTTGGAGACGGGAGTGGGAGGTTCTGATTATTGAGGATGCTAACCTGAGGTCATTAGCAGAGCGGAGGGCACGGGTAGGTTGGTAGACTGAGACCAGAGAGGAGATGTAGGGTGGTGCTGAGCCATGGAGTGCTTTGTGGATGAGGGTAGTAGTTTTGTACTGGATTCTGGATTGGATGGGTAGCCAGTGTAATGACTGGCACAAGGTAGAGGCATCGGTGTAACGGTTGGCGAGGAATATGATCCTGGCAGCAGCAGGTAATGGTAGATAACAGAGGGTAAGACTGTGTGCCCACGCTGTGTGCTCATAAAAACGCTTAAAAACCGCATTCCCATGCAATGCTATGGGATTTCGCAGTTGCTGTGCCCATGCTGCAGATTCTTCTGCTGCGGATTCGCATAGCGGTAAAAACCAGCTGCATGTTATTTCTGCAGAATCGCTGCAATTCCACAGCCATAGGATTGCATTGAAAAGCTCACTTTACACATGTGGCTATGCCTACCATGAGTAAAGTGAGCGCTTCATGTGCGGATGGTACCCAGGTCTGGAAGAGAGGAGACTTTCCTCCAGGCCCTTGGGAACCACATTTCTGTAAAAAAAAAAATTAAAATAAAAAATATGGATATACTTACCATCTGATGGCCCCCGGAGTCCTCCCGCCTCTCAGCGGTGCACACGGCGGCGTCCGTTCCCAGGGATGCATTGCGCGAATCACCCGGGATGACGTCGCGGTTACGCCACCGTAATGTCACAAAGGTCCTTCACGCAAAGCATCCCTGGGAACAGAACGTACCGGAGCGCCGCTGAGGAAATCGGGGGCCATCGGAAGGTGAGAATAACCATATTTTTTATTTTTTTGTATTATTTTTAACATTATATCTTTTTACTATTGATGCTGCATAGGCTGCATCAATAGTAAAAAGTTGGTCACACTTGTCAATCACTATGTTTTACAAGTATGACTAACCTGTCAATCACTTTTCCAAGTGATGCTTCAAATCGCTTGGAAAACGCAAGCATTCTGCAAGCTAAAAACGCTTGCAAAACGCTTGTGTTTTGCCGGAAAACGCATGCGAATTGTGCATGCGTTTTACCTGCGGCAGGGAGTTGCGGAAATGCTGCAACGTGCGCACATAGCCTAACAATGGAGAAGGAGGCACACCAGCCTAAGACAGTCACAGAGGTAATGATAGATAATAGAGGGTAGCAACATAGCAGAAGGTAGGCAAGCGAAGGACACTCATGGAGGTAATGGGAGATAGCAGAAGGTAACAATGGAGCACAAGGCAGGGAAGCCAAGGACCGTCACGGAGGTAATGGTAGATAACAGAGGGTAACAGTGGAGGATAGTAGCAACAAACATGGCACTCTTAAAGTTTATAGATGTGTGACAATTTATTGGCAATCCACAATATAATGTTTCGGTCTGTTTAGACCTTCATCAGAACTGATTGCCGTCTCGGGGAGACTTGAGATAAATGGAAGCAGTGCTATAGCAGAGCGTGATTCATGTCACTGCGGTATGGTTACCTTTCTGACTGCCAAGTTTGTTGCTACTATTACACTAGAGGTGGGAACCTTACTTGGGCACCTGAATCACTCACTAGCAGTGCCGTATATTCCTTCTCAATGGAGAAGGAGGCCGGAAACCCAAGGGCAGTCACAGAGGTAAAGAGAGCAGGTAGCATACAATATGTATAGACAGATGGACAGGAATTATTGTCAGATATTTGCGGTAGAGGTCATACAACACAGGTCAGTACCAGACAGAATTGGACAGTTGAATAAGGATAGGTGTGAAAGGAGTCTGCCTTGGTTGGTCATTGTTTCACCATTAAAGCAGGCGCCATTTTGCTGAAAAAAAAAAAAATTGGCTGCCGCTGAATGGCGGAGGCACTTGCACGGTAGCCTGTATCCCACAGTCTGCCCCAGAGCATGAGAATCTTGTTAACTGAAAACTACAAATGCAGATTAAACGACAACCAAAAGACAGATTTCATCAGCCCAGGTATCATCCTAATCATTATAACGGTGGCAACCTGACAGGTCTGTAGTTTACTGAGCACAATCCTGATGTCAGATTCACTTTAAATAGCTTGTTAATTATAGAGATTGTAAAAAAAAAAATCAATGTAAAAACAATAGATTGTAGAGTTAGAGCCTATACATAGTATTGCTTTACGTGGGGTTCACACTATATATAGCTGTTATGGAACTGCAACACAGAACTAGGATAGAAGGGGGAAAACTGACCCTGCCCTGAGACTAGGCTGATACCCTACTATGGAGTTGGCGACCCATTCCTTGCGAATAAACCCACCGACGATCCTAGGTTAATCTCAGCGAAGATCTATAGATAGGGGGAAGGAGGTCCCTGAAAGATCGAAGGACTGGGTAAAAAAAACAGGTCACCTCCTAATAGAAAACAAAGAGACGGCTGCAGAAACCAACTGAAAACAGAAACTAAAGATAGCAGAACCAGAGATCCCAGAACTGCACAATATCAAACACAGAAAGCTATCAAAGCACCTAGCCAGAACTCTAGCGGATTAACACTGTTGTCCAGCAAGGCCTGGGAGGCAGGTGCTGGGTAATAAAGGGTGATACAATCACCTGACCTAAGACAACCCAGCACCAGGGGAAAAAGACCAGCAGCCAGAAAACCACAACAAGATGGCACATTTAGATGGCAAATGTGCACATTTAGCTAAAGAGTGCTGATGCACATGCTCAATCACTCTCACCTGCAGACAAGCAGCCAATAGAAATAACTGTCCTGCTTGTCATGAAAATAGTAGAGTGTCTGCAATAGCATGACTGCATAGTTAAGAAGGCTTCTTCTGTAGGGAAAGCAATACAGGACTTTGTTATGAGCTTCCAGAGGAGAAGGAGGCTGTTTTTTGCAGCCAATCAAAATGTCTTTCTGCCAGGGCCGGACTGGGACTAAAATTCAGCCCTGGCATTTGAAGGTACACAGGCCCACTTGTCACATGGTGACTGTATAATATCTTTGTACACTTGTAGGTTACAAGAAGTGAGGGGAGTGTAACACGACTATATAACATATAATTACAGCTGTATCCAGCATTACAGCTCAGTCCTATTTATTGCTTTTAGTTGCAGTACCAGAAAAGCCGCTACTTTCTGGATCTCGTAGATAATGAAGGGATGAGATGACCAAAGGCTATGTAACCTCTTTCTGATGCTCCATAAACTTTGCCTACAGCCACTTTTGGTTCCGCTGTGCAGCACGAGACCCGGTGACTCTGAGGAGCGGTGAACGTCAGTAACGTCACCGCTCTTCAGATATTCCGGGTCTTGCCCTGAGCTTGGTGACTGTGAAGAGTGGTATTGTTACTACTGTCAACGCTCTTCAGAGTCGCTGGGTCTCGCCAGGTCTGGGCTAGTAGTAGGGGTGTCTGATAGACACCTCTCCATTACTTACACCAGGGATTGATGGCAGCTGATATTGCGCAGCTGACATCAACCCTAAAAATTATTACACATTCCAGAATTAAAGGCTCTGGCAGCTGGGAAAAGCAGTAGAGTTAGCGCTATTCCCAGGCGCCGGGTGCTAACTACAACTGTCATCATCCTTGCCTCATCTCCCTGCGAAGCATTTCTGCTGTATTTACATGCGCTGATCTCAGGCCACTAAACGAGTGTGATCGACAATAGTGAAGTCGTTCGCTTGTTTCCCGGTCTCTTTACACCAACTGAGAAAGAATGAAGGGAACAGAACAATCACAATTAGATCAATCTGTCCCCATACAGTATCATGTTATCAGCAGCACATCTACAGACAACGGCAATGTCCTGCTGAGAACAAGGATTTCTGTTCCCACATAAACAATCCAATCACTCGATGAATAGGCAGCATTTTGCTTGTTTAGTATAATACACCCCATAGTCCTCCATATATTATAATGTGCACCTCAGTCCTCCATATAGTATAATACACTCCTCAGTCCTCCATATAGTATAATACACTCCTCAGTCCTCCATATAGTATAATACACTCCTCAGCCCTCATATAGTATAATACACTGCTCAGTCCTCCATATAGTATAATACACTGCTCAGTCCTCCATATAGTATAATACACTCCTCAGTTCTCCATATAGTATAATACACTCCTCAGTTCTCCATATAGTATAATACACTCCTCAGTCCTCCATATAGTATAATACACTCCTCAGTCCTCCATATAGTATAATACACTCCTCAGCCCTCATATAGTATAATACAGTGCTCAGTCCTCCATATAGTATAATACACTGCTCAGTCCTCCATATAGTATAATACACTCCTCAGTCCTCCATATAGTATAATACATTCCTCAGTCCTCCATATAGTATAATACACTCCTCAGTCCTCCATATAGTATAATACATTCCTCAGTCCTCCATATAGTATAATACACTCCTCATAGTCCACCATATATTAAAATACACTGCTCAGGCCTCCATATAGTATAATACATTCCTCAGTCCTCCATATAGTATAATGTACTGCCACAGTCCTACAAATAGTATAATACACTCATAGTGCTCCACCCCACAGAATATATTGTAGCCCCCTGAGTATAATGTAACCCCCAGAGAATATAATGCAGCCTCTGCATATATATTGTAGCCCCCTCATAGAGTAAAATGCAGCCCCCCATAGAATATAATGTAGCCCCTCCATAGAATACAATGCAGCCCTCCTCATATAGTATAATGCAGCTCCCCATAGAATATAATGTAGCCCCCTCATAGAGTATGATGCAATCACCCCTCATAGAATATAATGTAGCCCCCCAGAGAATGTAATACAGCCCCCCCATATAATGTAATACAGCCCCCCATAGAATATAATACAGCCCCCCATAGAATATAATGCAGCACCCCATAGAATGTAATACAGCCCACCTCCCCACAGAATATAATACAACCCCCCATGGAATATAATGTAGCCCCCATAGAATGTAATACAGCATCCATAGGATGTAATACAGCATAGCCCCATAGAATGTAATACAGCCAGCCCCCATAGAATGTAATACAGCACAGCCCCCATAGAATGTAATACAGCCAGCCCCATAGAATGTAATACAGCCAGCCCCATAGAATGTAATAAAGCCCCCCATAAAATGTAATACAGCACAGCCCCTATAGAATGTAATGCAGCCAGCCCCCATAGAATGTAATGCAGCCAGCCCCCATAGAATGTAGTGCAGCCAGCCCCCATAGAATGTAATACAGCACAGCCCCCATAGAATGTAATACAGCCCCCCATAGAATGTAATACAGCACAGCCCCAATAGAATGTAATAAAGCCACCCCATAGAATGTAATACAGCACAGCACCCATAGAATGTAATACAGCCCCCCCAATTGCCCCACAATCCAGTTATCACTCACTGATATATAAAAAAAACCACTCTCCTCACCTCTCCTCGTGCCCCGCGCTGCTCCCGGCTCTGGACTCAGCAGCTGCACTCTGCCCGGCCACACAGCAGGTGCGCGATGATATGACGTCATCACGCACCCGCAGTGTCAGAGCGGGGAATGATGGGAGAGGGAGCGACAGCGGACGCTCTCTCTTCCATCATTGCATTCAACTGTACCGGCGTCATAGACACCGGTATAGTTGAATGCGGGGCTGGCGATCGGGGGGGGGGTGAGTCGGCACTGGCGGGAGGAGTTGGCCCTGGCGCCGCTGATAGCGGCAGCGGCCCATTCCTGGCACCGGCCCTTCTGGCATTTGCCAGAAGTGCCCGATGGCCAGTCTGGCCCTACTTTCTGCCCTGCTTTTCAGGGAAGGAGAAGAGTCTCTGCTGTAACATGGCAGTATACCTAGAAATATTCCTTCTGCAGGGTAAGTCAATATAGAGCCTGCATTATAAGCTGCCAGCGGGGGAAGGAGACTGATTCTGCTCAGAGCTGTCCCTAGCAGCTCCAATCGTGACATATAGAAGGGAAAAATGATGGAAGAAGTATTATGTTAGAAACCCTATAAATTATTATTATTATTATTATTATTATTATTTATTGTTATAGCGCCATTTATTCCATGGCGCTTTACAAGTGAGGAGGGGTATACATAATAAAAACAAGTACAATAATCTTGAACAATACAAGTCATAACTGGTACAGTAGGAGAGAGGACCCTGCCCGTGAAGGCTCACAATCTACAAGGGATGGGTGAGGATACAGTAGGTGAGGATAGAGCTGGTCATGCAGCGGTTTGGTCGATCGGTGGTTACTGCAGGTTGTAGGCTTGTCGGAACAGGTGTGTCTTCAGATTCTTTTTGAAGGTTTCGATGGTGGGCGAGAGTCTGATGTGTTGTGGTAGAGGGTTCCAGAGTAGGGGTGATACGCGAGAGAAATCTTGTATACGATTGTGGGAAGAGGAGATAAGAGGGGAGTAGAGAAGGAGATCTTGTGAGGATCGGAGGGTGCGTGTAGGAAAGTACCGGGAGATGAGGTCACAGATGTAAGGAGGAGACAGGTTGTGGATCGCTTTGTACGTCATGGTTAGGGTTTTGTACTGGAGTCTCTGGGCAATGGGGAGCCAGTGAAGGGATTGACAGAGGGGAGAGGCCGGAGAATAGCGCGGGGACAGGTGGATTAGTCGGGCAGCAGAGTTTAGAATAGATTGGAGGGGTGCGAGAGTGTTTGAGGGGAGGCCACAGAGAAGGAGGTTGCAGTAGTCAAGATTACTGTACAATAGATATTAACAGCATTTCAGGACTTTTAGTGGATAAATAACTACTGATGGAACTGTTTCCCAAGATATCTTGAATTTTTTTCTTTTATACATAAATCTATAGGAGCCAGCAGTGAAAGCGTATTGTTACATTATTCAGAGAACAAGGCACATTTACCATTACACCAAGCACTATGGATGTTATGATCTGGCAGAATAGGTGAAGCCAGAAATCCGAGAACCCCAGGTAAGAATTTGAGGGGCTAAAATTTAGACTATTTATTATTTCTTTTTTATGCCTTGCTTATATAGCGCTATCATATTCCGCAGAACTTAACATACATTATCATCACTGTCCCCAATGGGGCTCACAATCTAGATTCACTGTCAGTATGGCTTTGCAATGTGGGAGAAAACACACAAAAAAACACAGGGAGAACATACTGCTAGCCACTGAGCCACCGTGCTAGAGCTGCACAGTGATTTTCGCTGTGACTCTGATCACGCAAATAAAGATCTCTGTATGCTGTTGTTCCATCAAAGCATGATGCAACTGACTGGGGTCACCTTGGGACTCACAAGATATCGCGACAAGCAAGCAAGCAAAAACTCCACAAGTCGGTAGCTGAGCCTGCTCTACACATAACGGATGCTGGCTGTGTGATAAAGCTAGTATCCGCCTCAAACAAACTATCTCAGACATTCTGGAGCCAGTGGTCGCTGATGAATATTGAGGTTTGCTTCGCTCCAATATTCGAAAGATATATTTTCGACGTCGTAGCAAAGGGACGAACATAACACATTCACTTAAATCATCGTAAGGCCAGCCGAACACCTCCATCTTCAACCTCCAACAATATTGGACAGATGGATGATGCTATCCATGCCATGCCCAAAACTCTGACTACCCTGCGTCCATGTGCTTTTTTCTAAAACATTTGTGTGTGTGAAGAGAAAGTACCGTATAATGTTGGGAATTGTGAATTACTTGCTGTCAAATTGGCCTTTTGAGGAATGGAGGCATTTTCTGGAGGGGGTGGTTCATCCAGTTACTGAGGCCACTGATCACAAGAATTTAGCTTTTATTGAATCAGCTAAACAGCCAGATGGTCCTTGTTTTTCTCTACATTTAATTTTTTTATTACATTCAGGCCAGGGCCTAAAAATGTAAAAGCTGACTTATTATCTCGTAGTCTCGGTTCACGTTCTGCTCCAGAACCTCTATCCATTATTCTGCAGGGTATTGTGGTTTCTATGGAAACCTCGGAATTGGAAGAGGAGATCTGTAAAGTCCAGTCGTTGGCTCATTCCGCTACTCCAGGGTCCAAATTATTTGTGCCTGTGTACCTAAGATTGCGGGTGTTACAGGACTTTTTAATTCCATCTTGAGTGGTCATCCTGGGGTTACTGCTACACGGAAAACCATTGCTAGACTTTTTTAGTGGCCGTCAATGCATAATGATATTAAAGATTTTGTATCTGTTTGTGAAGTCTGCACACACGCTAAAGTCAGTCATAACCAGTCGGCTGGGGAAGTGGCTCCATTGCCAATTCTAGAAAGACCATGGACTCATTTGTCCATGGATTTCATGTGATCTGCCTCTGGTGGGAAGACTGCTATCTGGGCGGTAGTTGACTGATTCGGAAAACAAGCTCATTTGATTCCTTTGTCAGGACTACCTAATGCAGAGACACAGGGTTGTTTATTTCTCATATTGTAAGATTACATGGGATTCCTTTTAACATTGTGTCTGATAGGGGAGTACAATTTGTCTCTCAATTCTGGAGAGCTTTTTGTAGTAATATCGGGATTGACTTGTCACTTTTATCTGATTACCACCCTGAAACCAAAAGACAGACTGAGTGGACAAATCAATCTTTGGAACAAATTTTAAGGTTGTTTCTGGCAGCTCGGCAGGAGGACTGGTCTTACTTTTTACCTCTCGCAGAGTTTGCTTTTAATAGCCAAGTAAGTAGTCCACTGGAACTACTATTACTATCTGTAATTATGGCTTTCATCCCTATTTTGGTGCATTTTCTAGGATTAGTTCTGAATGTCCTGGGTTGGTGTGTCATGACCCCGGGTGTACCTGCTGCTGGGAGGGCTGCACGCCACTGCGAGGAAGCAGACCACAGAGCGACCGTGAACTAACCGAGCTGCGGGCAGGACCTTAACCACGTGACCCAGGGGGAGTGGCCAATTTCGGAATAAGGCACCGGAGTACAGAGGAGACAAAAGGGAGTCCAAACGTTCCAAGGTCAAAACTGGGAGGTCAAAAGAGGTACTGGGGGATGAGATTGAAGAATAGTCAGGGAAAACCAAAGGTCTGAAAACAGAGCCAAGCAATGAAGTACAAAAGAGACATGAGATAGCGGAGTCAAGATAGATGAGCCAGAAGGTCAGAACCAGAAGATAGAGAATCCAAGTCCAGCGTGGGTATAAATACCCCTCCCAGATCCAAAAGGATATACATAACCCTGAGAGGACAGCGCATGAACCCTGTCCAAAACCATGACAGTACCCCCATCTTAACGGGGGGGCCACTGGACCCGCAGGCTTCTCTGGGTGTCTGGCATGAAAGGCCCGAACCAGCCGATCGTCATTCACCGAACTGGCTGGGACCCACAACCGATCCTCAGGAGAATACCCCTTCCAATGTATCAAATACTGGAGCTTCCGGCGCACCCACCGAGAGTCAATGATGCGCCCACCTCGTACTCCAGCTGCCCCTCTACCAATACTGGGGGAGTGTCAGACGAGGGACCTTCCTCAACCGTCCCCACCGGTTTTAGGAGGGACCTGTGGAAAATATCAGATATTTTGAAGGAGGTGGGCAGCTGTAGTCTGTAAGCCACCGGATTGACTACCTCCACAACCTTGTATGGACCAATATCTTGAGACCCAGCTTCACAGAGGATATCCTAAGCTTGATACTGCGAGTGGATAGCCACACTTTCTCCCCTACTACAAACACCGGACTTGGCCCCCTCCTCCTGTCTGCAAACTGTACCTTTTCTGGGCCTTGGAGATGTTCCCCTGAACCTCCCTCCAAAGAGTTCTCAAACGTTGTACCACGCATTCGGCTCCAGGACAACCAGAATCCATATGAGAAAACTCCCCAAAATGTGGGTTAAACCCATAGTTGACCTGAAAGGGAGAATTCCCCATAGACTGACTCACATGACCGTTGAACACATATTCTGCTATGGCCAATACCTCACACCAGTCCTTCTGTCTGGAAGAGGCCAAACATCTCAAAATTTGCTCCAAAGATTGGTTTGTGCGTTCAGTCTGTCCGTTATACTCCGGGTGATAAGCAGAGGAAAAGGATAATGTAATCCCCAGCTTCTAACGGAAAGTCCTCCAAAACATAACCACAAACTGCACACACCTATCCAACACCACATTCACAGGCACACCATTCAACCGAACCACATGCTGTACAAATAAGTGGGCCAAGGTTTCAGCAGACGGTAACGTGGGCAGAGGTACAAAATGTGCCTGTTTAGAGAACCTGTCCACCACCACCCATACCACAGAGTTGCCCCTGGAAGGAGGAAGGTTTGTGATAAAGTCAATGGACAAATGTGTCAATGGTCTATCCGGAATTGGCAAAGGCACCAATTCACCGGCCGGCAGGCAATGGGAACTCTTAGAACGGGCGCAAACCCCACACGCAGACACAAACTTTTTAATATCTGCTACCATAGAGGGCCACCAGAAACCCCTAGCGACTGCCCCCCGGGTGGCCGCAATCTCAGAATGAGCACTTAATGCAAAATCATGAAACTCCTGCAGGAGTCTGAGACGGAAATGTTCTGGAACAAACAATTTACCTGGAGGTTTATTACTGGGAGCCCACGCTTGTGCCTCAAAAATCTCTCTCTGCAAGTCAGATGAGGTTTCGGCCACCACTGGAGTTCTGGAGGGACACAGAATCAAAACTTCGAGATAAAGCATCAGCCTTAATATTTTTAGATCCCTGGCGGAAAGTGATGGTAAAATGAAATCGAGAAAAAAATGCACCCACCAAGCCTGTTTGGGGGTCATCATCTTGGCAGACTCGATATAGGACAAATTTTTATGATCCGTGATCACAGTAACGGGGTGAACGGCCCCCTCCAAGAAATGCCTCCATTCTTCGAAGGCCAACTTAACCGCCAACAATTCCCTATTGCCGACATCATAATTTCTCTCGGCAGAAGAGAATTTTTTAGAAAAGAAGGCGCAAGGCTTAAGATTAGTAAGGGTAGAAGGGCCCTGAGACAAAACCGCCCCCACTTCCACCTCAGAAGCGTCGACCTCCATGATAAAAGGTCTCGACGGATCTGATTGTACCAACACAGCTGAAGTAAAACATTTTTTCAAAGTCAGGAAAGAATTTTTTGTTGCTACGGACCAATTCTTCACATCAGCTCCCTTGAGTGTTAGATCCGTCAAAGGTTTTACCACCTGCGAAAAACCCTTAATGAACTTCCTGTAGAAATTAGCAAAGCCCCAAAATTGCTGCACCCAATCCGTAATGGCCTGGACTTTTTTAGGATCCATGTGGAATCCCTCCCCCTACACAGTCAAACCCAGAAAGGACAGTTCTTGTACGAAAAATGAACATTTCTCCAATTTAGCATACAAATGATTTTCCCTGAGTCTCATAAGAACCATACACAGATGTGCAAGTGAGTGTTTGACTGTCCGCAGAGTACACTAAAATGTCATCCAAATAGATAACCACATAGCGTCCAATTAAGTCAGAGAAAATGAAATTCTGAAAAATAGCATGAGCGTTAGTGAGACCAAAGGTAATAACCAAGTTTCCAAACAGCCCCTCAGTCATCAAAAAACGCCATTTTCCACTGATCCCCTTCCCAAACCCTTATAAGGTTATAAGCCCCTCGCAAATCAAGCTTGGAGAACCATTTGGCCCCAGTGAGTTGGTACATAGATTGGGAATGAGGGGAAGAGGGTACGTGTTTTTTACAGTAATTTTGTTCAGTTCCCAAAAGTTGAGGCATGGCCGCAAAACACCATCCTTTTTTATTGCAAAAAAGAACCCTGCTGCTACAGGAGAGACAGAAGGCCAAATATGTCCCTGTCGGAGACTCTCGGAGATGTACTCCATCATAGATTGACGCTCGGGCCCAGACAAATTAAACAGATGAGCCTTGGGTAACTTGGCTCCCAGGTCTAAATCAATGGCACAATCAAAAGGTCTATGTGGTGGAAGCGCCTCAGCCTCACTTTCGGAAAACACGTCTTCAAAGTCTTTCAGGTACTCCGGAATACCCTCCAGAACAACAGACGACACTGATACAGATTTTACAGGGGTGACAAGTGATACCACGTTACAACACAGACCTTACATCCCCATTGAATGATCTCCCCCGTAACCCAATCAATAATAGGTGTTGTGAATTCCGCTCTTGGGCTCCCTCCGGTGGTTGTAGGTGGCACTTTTGTGAGTTCTGCTCTTTGGCTCCTCCGGTGGTTTTGAGTGGAACTGCTGCTCCTTGGATTTAGCAGTCAGCAGCTGCTTCCACTGATCGTCTTTCTGGCTCGGCAATTTATCCTGGCTCTATCCTTCAGCCTGGGCCAGTTTTCAATGGTTCCTGGTTGGATTCACATCTCTGCTTGGATTTCCCTGATATTCTGACCAGTTCAGCAAAGATAAGTCCTTGCTTGTTCTTTTGCTGTCCACATATTGTGGACTTAATCGTTCAGCACTTTCTATGTTTTTTCTTGTCCAGCTTGTCAATATGGATTTATTCAGTTAAGCTGGAAGCTCTGGGAAGCAGATTTACACTCCACACCTTTAGTCAGGTGTGGAGATTTTTGTAAACTCTGTGGTGGATTTTTCTAGGTTTTTTTTATACTGACCGCACAGTATTCTGTCCTGTTCTATCTATCTAGCTAGACTGGCCTCCTTTGCTACATTCTGCGTATGTCATTTCCCTCTCCACTCACAGTCAATATTTGTGGGGGGCTGCCTTTCCTTTGGGGATTTTCTCTGAGGCAAGATAGCTTTCCTGTTTCCATCTTTAGGGGTAGTTAGTCCTCTGGCTGTGACGAGGTGTCTAGGGAGTGACAGGAACGTCCCACGGCTACTTCTAGTGTTGTGATAAGCTCAAGAACTGCGGTTAGTACAGGTACCACCTCCTCCAGAGCTCGTCCCATGTTGCTCCTAAACCACCAGTTCATAACAAATAGGGTTGTGGCGTTGAAGCCAAGGCATCCCAAGTACCAGACCTGCAGGCAAATTATTCAGAACAAACAACTTAATTTTTCCACAAGTAGGACCCACTCTCAGAGAAAAAACTTCAGACATGAAACAAATTCCACCACGGGTGAGAGGGGAGGAGTCAATAGCCATGATTTTAACTGGAGCTTTAAGCCTGACTGTCCTTATCTTATTAAGAGTTACCACCCGAGCATCAATCAGGTTAATGGTAGAACCGCAGTCAACAAAAACGGTGGTAACAACGGGACCGTCAGCAAGTTCCGATTTTACCTGAAGAAGAATATTAGTAAGTGATGAAAAATGTACCTGGTAGTCTGGGCAACCTCCTCGATCGTTATGCAGACTTAGGCGCTTTCCCAACGTCTTAGCTGAAGGAGGACAAGAGGGACAGTCCCTTTTCCAATGTCGAGAGGCTCCACAGTAAAGGCATAGTTGATTGTCTCTGCGGCATCTTCTCTATCTTTCCTTTAACGAGATAGCCTCAACCTCCATGGGCTCAGGGATGGACTTGGTGTCACCCAGGTTGGAGTATAACGGGGTCTCCTGCTGCATCACTCCTCTAGCATGGAGCCTCCGGTCCAAACGAACTGCCTGAGTCATGGCGTTCTCCAGAGTATTGGGGGGAGGATGTAATGCCAGAGCATCCTGTGGATGGCTGGACAGGCACCTGCGGAACAACCCTCTCAGGGCGGCGGCGTTCCATGACACCTCAGCGGCCAAGCGTCTAAACTCCGAGCAGAACCATTCTGCTAAGTGCTTTCCCTATGTCACAAAAACCTTCATAAGAAATAATGAGGTCTTACTATTGTTATAAGCAAAAAAAGAACCCTAGACCTTTAAAAATTAACCTTTATTTGATATATTAAAAAGGTATATCACATATTAGTAGTTATCCAAAGAGTGCAAAAAATTACAAAATTATAGTAGGAGGGAAGTGATATCTTAACTAGGGCTAATCTCTACCTAGACTAACCCTAGATTCACCCTTCCTACCAGCAGAGGTTGGCACCCTAATTTGTTGATGTAATGGCGCCCACGCTCAGCGTTGGAAGCCCTGAAGGCCCTCGTGCACCCTAAAAAAATCTTACACTAAATATACACAAAAAACACACATACAAGGAAATACCCAATGTGAAAATTATCTCGTAGTGCCAGGAGAAATATTGTAAGCAAAAAATGGGTAGCAAAAAAATGATCTGTATCAAATGATAGGGCCAAAGTCTGTAAATAACAATATTTTAAACTTCAATTTAGGACCAAAGATTCACAGATAATTATCTGAAAAAGTACCCTATGTCTAATAATAGGGCCAAAGTCTGTAGTGCTGATGGCAATATTTTAAACTACAGATTTAGGTGGAGAATTAAGCCACTATTCCTATTACATAGTACCCTTAAAGTTCAGATAGTTTTGTAAATTCAAATGGTTTTGTCAAATAACCTGTATATCAAATAATGAATACCTAATCAAGCAGTGGCAAATCCCGCATTTAATATCTCTTTTGCACAATGCCCATACACATTCTTTGTCAAATGACCTATTATCAGGGCTGGACTGGCCATCTGGCAATTCAGGCAAATGTCCCAAGGGCCTGTCTGGTAATGGGCTGCCTTGTCTGCTACATTGTTAACAGAATCCGTGTTCTCAAGATACCCATAATGTTAAGAGTTGTGATGGAGCACAAAGTTGCTGATTCCATCACTTACCCCACCAGGCCACGGTTATCATTAGAAATATTGGTCTTGTAGAAAATCTTCCTTTCCTCCATCCAGGATCGTTTTAGTAATATATCCCATCTGTTTTTTTGGGGACGGCGACAACATGGGCCTGTGTGATTCCAAATGCCAGGACTGAATTTCAGTCCCAGTCCGCACCTGCCTATTATGGATGCCTGATCAGGCATGTGACAGATGCCGTATTTCAATAACCCTATTGCACAATGCCCATCAAGTAATCATATGTCATAATTGCATGACAAAAAGAAAACAGCAGGGTACTGACAGTTAAATTCAAAAATATCACAAACAAATCAGTGGTCTCATTTCACTCCTGATTACACAGACCCAACACATGGGTATAAAATCAAATAGTTTCAAAAGAAGTTTCCACCAAATTGTGGTACTTATCAGCCATTGTTCAGCTCCCTCTATTGCCCAACGTGTTTCCCCCTTTAAGATGTAAGGGTTCATCAGGGGACTTAGAGTTGCGGGCTTCAATCCTCCCTCTGGCCGTTGTCAATGCTGTGTGCGGCAGAGTCCTGGTATCGGTGCCAAATTTTTTATAGTGTGTGCCGTCATTAGATAGTGTCCTCATTTCCGCCGCCGTGAATGCTGGGTAAGTACCTGGAACACAAGTTGCGTTCCACCGCAGTCATGTGACTCCAGACACCACCCAAATTGGGTAGTGCCTTCAATTCTGCCGCTAGGCATGCTGGACGGATGCCTGGACAGCAATATGCGCTCCACAGCTGTCACATGACTATTAACCCTGCCCCTAGAAGGTCCTGTCTCTGCTAAATAGCAGGGACAAGAAAAAAATAAGGCGCAAATAGCGCAAACACTATATAGATACCAAATAATTCAACAAGGGGGGGTGGGAAGGGGGAGAGAAAAGATGTTTTACAAATATAAATAACATAAATACTGAATTTCTCCAATAGTTATTGCAATAATTTCTCTATGGCTCAAACTGAGCCTATATTTAAAGCATTATCTGGACCTGTCTGTGAAAATATCTATCTATATAATCGTCTAACGGGCACTTCCTTCTGTCTGTCTGTCACGGAAATCTCGCATCGCTGATTTAGCGACGGGCACATTCCAGCCATGAATTGGCCCCTCCCTGCGGTCAGTGCCCCCTCCATACTCCCCCCCCCAGTTATGCTAAGCAGCATCAATAGTAAAAACATATAATGTTAAAAATAATAAAAAAATAAATACAATCATTATATACTCACCCTACGACGACCCCGGATCCAGCCCAGGCCTTTCCCGCTCCTCGCGCGCCATTCCGGTCCCAAGCGATAATGACCGGAGATGACGTAGGGGTCTCGCGAGACCGCTACATCATCACGCGTTATTGCCGCTTGGGACCGGAACGGCGCGCGAGGAGCAGGAAAGGCTTGGGCTGGATCCGGGGGCTGTCAGAGGGTGAGTATATAACTATTTTTTATTTTAATTCTTTTTTTTAAAAGGGATATGGTGCCCACATTGCTATATACTGCTTGGGCTGTTATATACTATGTGGGCAGTGTTATATACTGCGTGGGCTGTGTTATACACTTCATTGGCTGTGCAATATAATACATGGCTGTGCTATATACTACGTGGGCTGTGTAATATACTATGTGGATGTTATGAACTGGTGGTTTAGGAGCAACATGGGACGTGCTCTGGAGGAGGTGGTACCTGTACTGACCGCAGTTCCTGAGCTTTACACAACACTAGAAGTAGCCGTGGGATGTTCCTGTCACTCCCTAGACATCTCATGTAGGATAGCTGCGGAGACACCATCACGTGTTTCTCAACGCAAGCAGTGAATAGCCAGACCTTTCCCCGGGAAGGAACAACCACGGGAATGGCAGCATCCAATAAAGGAAACATCCAATACAGGAAAACCACCTATGCCAAGCATGGTATCCATCCACAGACAGCTGTTTCGGGGTGTTTACCCCTCATCAGTGTGGAGTAGGAATCTGGCTATTAGAAGCAGTGCCTAGTAAAAGGCTGTAAAGGCACAGATGATTGGCCTCGGGGAGACCAAAACACCCAACACCGCGGAGACACCATCACGTGTTTCTCAACGCAGTGATCCAGAACACTGCCCCCATCCCTTATGGGAAATATGCAAACGCATGTAGGATAGCTGCGGAGACACCATCACGTGTTTCTCAACGCAAGCAGTGAATAGCCAGACCTTTCCCCGGGAAGGAACAACTACGGGAAGGGCAGCATCCAATAAAGGAAACATCCAATACAGGAAAACCACCTATGCCAAGCATGGTATCCATCCACAGACAGCTGTTTCGGGGTGTTTGCCCCTCATCAGTGTGGAGTAGGAATCTGGCTATTAGAAGCAGTGCCTAGTAAAAGGCTGTAAAGGCACAGATGATTGGCCTCGGGGAGACCAAAACATCCAACACCGCGGACACTTCTAATAGCCAGATTCCTACTCCACACTGATGAGGGGCAAACTGTTATGACCCCAATGGCAGAGGGTCTCAGAAATAAATACCAAGTCTGCAACACAAAAAACCAGCTCATAGGGCAGTGGTAACTGGGCTGACCGTATATCTAATCCTAGCACCACAAATAGCAGCAGCCGGGGAACGTGCCTACGTTGGTTCTAGACGTCTCGCGCCAGCCGGAGAACTAACTAACCCTAGAAGGGAAAAGATAGACCTTTCTTGCCTCCAGAGAAAAGACCCCAAAAGTTGGATACAAGCCCCCAACAAATAATAACGGTGAGGTACGAAGAAAAGACAAACGTAAGAATGAACTAGGTATTTAGCAAAGAGAGGCCCACTGACTAATAGCAGAATATAGTAAGATGACTTATACGGTCAGCTAAAAAACCCTATCAAAATTTCCACGCTGGATATCCAAGAACCCCCGAACCGTCTAACGGCCCGGGGGGAGAATACCAGCCCCCTAGAGCTTCCAGCAAAATCAGGAATCACATTTAGTACAAGCTGGACAAAAAATAAGAGCAATGCAAATAACCAAAAAAACAAGGAAGCAGGACTTAACTTAATTTTGCAAGAACCAGGACCAGCAGACAGGAAAAAACAGAAAGGACTGATTACAACGATGCCAGGCACCAGACTGTGAATTCAGGAAGTTTATATAGCAACACCCCTGGACTAACGACCCAGGTGGGTGCCAAACAGAGGGAAGACAATCCCAGAGTCATATCACTAGTGACCACAAGAGGGAGCCAAAAAAGTCTAATTCACAACAGTACCCCCCCTTTAAGGAGGGGTCACCGAACCCTCACCAAGACCACCAGGGCGATCAGGATGAGCAGCGTGAAAGGCACGAACCAAATCGGCCGCATGCACATCAGAGGCAACCACCCAGGAATTATCCTCCTGACCATAGCCCTTCCACTTGACCAGATACTGAAGCCTCCGCCTGGAGAGACGAGAATCCAAGATCTTCTCTGTCATGAATCCCCAATGGCTAGGGATAGCACAGGATAAGCAAAGTATAATAAATATCGGACGAGCTCTAGGGTGATGGAACCTGGGCTGACCGCTGCCCTACGCCTGACAAACGCAACTAGAGATAGCCAGGGAGCGTGCCTACGTTGGTTCTAGACGCCACGCACCAGCCTAAGAGCTAACTAGTACTGCAGAGAAAACAAAGACCTCACTTGCCTCCAGAGGAATTAACCCCAAAGATATAGTTGCCCCCCACATGTATTGACGGTGAAATGAGAGGAAGGCACATACCTAGAGATGATGTATATAGCTTTAGCAAATAGAGGCCCGCTGAAAACTAGAAAGCAGAATGACACAAAAGGGGACTGAGCGGTCAGCAAAAAACCCTAATCAAAAAAACCATCCTGAGATTACAAGAACCCATGTGCCAACTCATGGCACATGGGGAGAACCTCAGTCCACTAGAGCAACCAGCTAACAAAGAGACATTCTAAGCAAGCTGGACAAAAAACCAAACAACTGAAAATCAACACTTAGCTTATCCTGAAAGATCTGGGAGCAGGTAGGCAGGAACCAAACAGAGCACATCTGAACACATTAATAGCCGGCAAGGGAAATGACAGAGAGGCCAGGTAAAATAGGAAACACCCAGCCTCTGATGGACAGATGGAAACCAAAGGCCGCAACCCACCAAAGTCACCCAGTACCAGCAGTAACCACCAGAGGGAGCCCGCAAACAGAATCCACAACAGTACCCCCCCCTTGAGGAGGGGTCACCGAACCCTCACGAGAACCCCCAGGGCGATCAGGGTGAGCTCTATGGAAGGCGCGGACCAAATCAGTCGCATGAACATCGGAGGCGACCACCCAGGAATTGTCCTCCTGACCATAACCCTTCCACTTAACCAAATACTGGAGTTTGCGTCTGGAAACACGAGAATCCAAGATCTTTTCAACAACATACTCCAATTCTCCCTCCACCAGCACCGGAGCAGGAGGCTCGACCGAAGGAACAACAGGCACCTCATACCTCCGCAACAACGACCGATGGAACACATTATGAATAGCGAACGATGCTGGGAGATCCAAACGGAAAGATACAGGGTTAAGAATCTCCGAGATCCTATAAGGACCGATGAACCGAGGCTTGAACTTAGGAGAAGAGACCTTCATAGGGACAAAACGAGAAGACAACCACACCAAGTCCCCAACAAGAAGTCGGGGACCCACGCGGCGACGGCGATTAGCAAACTGCTGAGTCTTCTCCTGAGATAACTTCAAATTGTCCACCACCTGATTCCAAATGTGATGTAGCCTGTCCACCACCACGTCCACTCCAGGACAATCCGAAGACTCCACCTGACCAGAGGAAAAACGAGGATGAAACCCCGAATTACAAAAAAAAGGAGAGACCAACGTGGCCGAACTAGCCCGATTATTAAGAGCAAATTCGGCCAGTGGCAAAAAAGCAACCCAGTCATCCTGATCAGCAGAAACAAAACACCTCAAATAAGTTTCCAAGGTCTGATTAGTTCGCTCCGTCTGGCCATTCGTCTGAGGATGGAATGCAGACGAGAAAGACAAATCAATGCCCATCTTGGCACAAAACGTCCGCCAAAATCTAGACACAAACTGGGATCCCCTGTCAGAAACGATATTCTCCGGAATCCCATGCAAACGAACCACGTTCTGAAAAAACAAAGGAACCAACTCAGAGGAGGAGGGCAACTTAGGCAAGGGCACCAAATGAACCATCTTAGAAAAGCGGTCACACACAACCCAGATAACGGACATTTTCTGTGAAACCGGGAGATCAGAAATAAAATCCATGGAAATGTGCGTCCAAGGCCTCTTCGGGATGGGCAAGGATAACAACAACCCACTAGCCCGTGAACAGCAAGGCTTAGCTCGAGCACACACTTCACAAGACTGCACAAAGGTACGCACATCCCTAGACAAGGAAGGCCACCAAAAAGACCTGGCCACCAAGTCTCTTGTACCAAATATTCCAGGATGACCAGCCAACACAGAAGAATGGACCTCGGAGATGACTCTACTGGTCCAATCATCCGGAACAAACAGTCTTTCTGGTGGACATCGATCCGGTTTATCCACCTGAAACTCCTGCAATGCGCGTCGCAAGTCTGGGGATACAGCGGACAATATTACTCCATCCCTAAGGATACCAGCAGGCCCAGTGTCTCCAGGAGAGTCAGGCACAAAACTCCTGGAAAGAGCATCTGCCTTCACATTCTTTGAACCTGGCAGGTATGAAACCACGAAATTGAAACGAGAAAAAAATAACGACCAACGAGCCTGTCTAGGATTCAAACGCCTGGCAGACTCAAGGTAAATGAGATTCTTGTTATCAGTCAAGACCACCACGCGATGTTTAGCACCCTCAAGCCAATGACGCCACTCCTCAAATGCCCACTTCATGGCCAAAAGCTCCCGATTACCCACATCATAATTGCGCTCGGCGGGCGAGAATTTTCTAGAGAAGAAAGCACATGGCTTCATCACCGAGCCATTAGAACTTCTCTGTGACAAAACCGCCCCCGCTCCAATCTCGGAAGCATCAACCTCCACCTGGAAAGGAAGTGAAACATCTGGTTGACACAACACAGGAGCAGAAGAAAACCGGCGCTTAAGTTCCCGAAAGGCCTCCACGGCCGCAGGAGACCAATCAGCAACATCAGCACCCTTTTTAGTCAAATCAGTCAAAGGTTTAACAATACTGGAAAAATTAGCAATGAACCGACGATAAAAATTAGCAAACCCCAAGAACTTCTGAAGGCTCTTAACAGATGTAGGTTGTGTCCAGTCACAAATAGCCTGAACCTTAACGGGATCCATCTCAATAGTAGAAGGAGAAAAAATGTACCCCAAAAAAGAAATCTTCTGGACTCCGAAGAGACACTTTGAGCCCTTCACAAACAGAGAATTGGCCCGCAAAACCTGAAACACCTTCCTGACCTGTAGAACATGAGACTCCCAGTCATCAGAAAACACCAAAATATCATCCAAATACACAATCATAAACTTATCCAGATATTCACGGAAAATATTGTGCATAAAGGACTGAAAGACTGACGGAGCATTGGAGAGTCCAAAAGGCATTACCAAATACTCAAAATGGCCCTCAGGCGTATTAAATGCGGTTTTCCACTCATCACCCTGTTTTATCCGCACCAGATTATACGCACCACGAAGATCTATTTTAGTGAACCACCTAGCCCCCTTAATGCGAGCAAACAAATCAGTAAATAATGGCAATGGATACTGGTATTTGACTGTAATCTTATTCAGAAGGCGATAATCTATACAAGGCCTCAGGGAACCATCTTTTTTTGCCACGAAAAAAAAACCTGCTCCCAGAGGGGACGAAGATGGACGAATATGTCCCTTTTCCAAGGACTCCTTAATATAATTCCGCATAGCAGTATGCTCTGGCAGTGACAGATTAAATAAACGACCCTTAGGGAACTTACTGCCAGGGATCAATTCTATAGCACAGTCACACTCTCTATGGGGAGGGAGCGAATTGAGCTTAGGCTCCTCAAAAACATCCCTATAATCCGACAAAAACGCAGGGATCTCCGAAGGAGTAGATGAAGCTATAGAAATCGGAGGTGCATCATCATGAACCCCGTGACATCCCCAGCTTAGCACAGACATTGTTTTCCAGTCCAGGACAGGATTATGAGTTTGTAACCATGGCAGACCAAGCACTAGTACATCATGTAAATTATACAGTACAAGGAAGCGAATCACCTCCTGATGAACGGGAGTCATGCGCATGGTCACTTGTGTCCAATACTGCGGTTTATTCATAGCCAATGGTGTAGAATCAATTCCTTTCAGAGGAATAGGAACTTCCAGAGGCTCTAGACTAAAACCGCAGCGTTTAGCAAATGACCAATCCATAAGACTCAGGGCAGCGCCTGAATCCACATAGGCATCGACGGAAATGGAAGACAGTGAAAAAATCAGAGTCACAGACAAAATGAACTTAGACTGCAGAGTATCAATGGCAAAAGATTTATCAACCCTTTTTGTGCGTTTAGAGCATGCTGATATAACATGAGCTGAATCACCACAATAAAAACACAAACCATTTTTCCGCCTATAATTTTGCCGTTCACTTCTGGACTGAATTCTATCACATTGCATAGTCTCAGGTGCCTGTTCAGAAGACACCGCCAACTGGTGCACGGGTTTGCGCTCCCGTAAACGCCGATCAATCTGAATGGCCATAGCCATAGACTCATTCAGACCTGTAGGCGCAGGGAACCCCACCATAATATCCTTAATGGCCTCAGAAAGACCATTTCTGAAGTTTGCAGCCAGGGCGCACTCATTCCACTGAGTAAGCACCGACCATTTCCGAAATTTCTGACAATATATTTCCGCTTCATCATGTCCCTGAGAGAGGGCCAATAAAGCCTTTTCAGCCTGAATCTCTAGGTTAGGTTCCTCATAGAGCAATCCCAATGCCAGAAAAAACGCATCCACACTGAGCAATGCAGGATCCCCTGGTGCCAATGCAAATGCCCAATTCTGAGGGTCGCCCCGTAGGAACGATATAACAATCTTGACCTGTTGAGCAGGGTCTCCAGAGGAGCGAGATTTCAAAGAGAGAAACAATTTACAATTGTTCCTGAAATTCAGGAAGGTAGATCTATCTCCAGAAAAAAACTCTGGAATAGGAATTCTAGGTTCAGACATGGGAGTGTGAACAACGAAATCCTGTATGTTTTGAACCTTTGCCGCGAGATTACTCAGGCTGGAAGCCAAACTCTGGACATCCATGATAAACAGCTAAGATCAGAGCCATTCAAGGGTTAAGAGGAGGTAAGAAGCAGCTAGACAGCAATTAAGGGCTAGGCAGCAAAACTCTGAAGGAAAAAAAAAAAAAAAATTTTCCTTGAACACTTCTTTTCCTCCTGCTTTAGCCCAAACAATTAACACTTTGTGGGCCGGCTATACTGTCATGAATCCCCAATGGCTAGGGATAGCACAGGATAAGCAAAGTATAATAAATATCGGACGAGCTCTAGGGTGATGGAACCTGGGCTGACCGCTGCCCTACGCCTGACAAACGCAACTAGAGATAGCCAGGGAGCGTGCCTACGTTGGTTCTAGACGCCACGCACCAGCCTAAGAGCTAACTAGTACTGCAGAGAAAACAAAGACCTCACTTGCCTCCAGAGGAATTAACCCCAAAGATATAGTTGCCCCCCACATGTATTGACGGTGAAATGAGAGGAAGGCACATACCTAGAGATGATGTATATAGCTTTAGCAAATAGAGGCCCGCTGAAAACTAGAAAGCAGAATGACACAAAAGGGGACTGAGCGGTCAGCAAAAAACCCTAATCAAAAAAACCATCCTGAGATTACAAGAACCCATGTGCCAACTCATGGCACATGGGGAGAACCTCAGTCCACTAGAGCAACCAGCTAACAAAGAGACATTTGTCATGATTCTCAATGGCGAGAGAACATAGCCCAGCATATATAAGAACTAGCTCTTGGAAGATGGAATCTAAACTGACCATGAACTAAACCTGCCGCACAATTAACAGTGGCCGGGTAGCGTGCCTACGTTTTATCCCTAGACGCCCAGCGCCAGCCGGAGGACTAACTAATCCTAGCAGAGGAAAATACAGTCCTGGCTCACCTCTAGAGAGATTTCCCCAAAAGGCAGACAGAGGCCCCCACATATATTGGCGGTGATTTTAGATGAAATGACAAACGTAGTATGAAAATAGGTTTAGCAAAATCGAGGTCCGCTTACTAGATAGCAGGAAGACAGAAAGGGCACTTTCATGGTCAGCTGAAAACCCTATCAAAACACCATCCAGAAATTACTTTAAGACTCTAGTATTAACTCATAACACCAGAGTGGCAATTTCAGATCACAAGAGCTTTCCAGACACAGTAACGAAACAGCAGCTGTGAACTGGAACAAAATGCAAAAACAAACAAGGACGAAAGTCCAACTTAGCTGGGAGTTGTCTAGTAGCAGGAACATGCAAAGAAAGGCTTCTGATTACATTGTTGACCGGCATGAAACTGACAGAGGAGCAAGGTTATATAGAGACTCCCACATCCTGATGGGAACAGGTGAACAGAGAGGATGATGCACACAAGTTCAATTTCACCAGTGGCCACCGGGGGAGCCCAGAATCCAATTTCACAACAGTACCCCCCCCTCAAGGAGGGGGCACCGAACCCTCACCAGAACCACCAGGGCGATCAGGATGAGCCCTATGAAAGGCACGGACAAGATCGGAGGCATGAACATCAGAGGCAGTCACCCAAGAATTATCCTCCTGACCGTATCCCTTCCATTTGACCAGATACTGGAGTTTCCGTCTGGAAACACGGGAGTCTAAGATCTTTTCCACAACGTACTCCAACTCACCCTCAACCAACACCGGAGCAGGAGGCTCAACGGAAGGCACAACCGGTACCTCATACCTGCGCAATAATGACCGATGAAAAACATTATGAATAGAAAAAGATGCAGGGAGGTCCAAACGGAAGGACACAGGGTTAAGAATCTCCAATATCTTGTACGGGCCGATGAACCGAGGCTTAAACTTAGGAGAAGAAACCCTCATAGGGACAAAACGAGAAGACAACCACACCAAGTCCCCAACACAAAGCCGAGGACCAACACGACGACGGCGGTTGGCAAAAAGCTGAGTCTTCTCCTGGGACAACTTCAAATTGTCCACTACCTGCCCCCAAATCTGATGCAACCTCTCCACCACAGCATCCACTCCAGGACAATCCGAAGATTCCACCTGACCGGAGGAAAATCGAGGATGAAACCCCGAATTACAGAAAAACGGGGACACCAAGGTGGCAGAGCTGGCCCGATTATTGAGGGCGAACTCCGCCAATGGCAAAAAAGCAACCCAATCATCCTGATCCGCAGACACAAAACACCTCAAATATGTCTCCAAGGTCTGATTAGTCCGCTCGGTCTGGCCATTAGTCTGAGGATGGAAAGCAGACGAAAAAGACAAATCTATGCCCATCCTAGCACAGAATGCCCGCCAAAATCTAGACACGAATTGGGTCCCTCTGTCAGAAACGATATTCTCCGGAATACCATGCAAACGAACAACATTTTGAAAAAACAGAGGAACCAACTCGGAAGAAGAAGGCAACTTAGGCAAGGGAACCAAATGGACCATCTTAGAGAAACGGTCACACACCACCCAGATGACAGACATCTTCTGAGAAACAGGCAGATCCGAAATAAAATCCATCGAGATGTGCGTCCAAGGCCTCTTCGGAATAGGCAAGGGCAACAACAATCCACTAGCCCGAGAACAACAAGGCTTGGCCCGAGCACAAACGTCACAAGACTGCACAAAGCCTCGCACATCTCGTGACAGGGAAGGCCACCAGAAGGACCTTGCCACCAAATCCCTGGTACCAAAGATTCCAGGATGACCTGCCAACGCAGAAGAATGAACCTCAGAGATGACTCTACTGGTCCAATCATCAGGAACAAACAGTCTACCAGGTGGGCAACGATCCGGTCTATCCGCCTGAAACTCCTGCAAGGCCCGCCGCAGGTCTGGAGAAACGGCAGACAATATCACTCCATCCTTAAGGATACCTGTGGGCTCAGAATTACCAGGGGAGTCAGGCTCAAAACTCCTAGAAAGGGCATCCGCCTTAACATTCTTAGAACCCGGTAGGTATGACACCACAAAATTAAACCGAGAGAAAAACAACGACCAGCGCGCCTGTCTAGGATTCAGGCGCCTGGCAGACTCAAGGTAAATTAAATTTTTGTGGTCAGTCAATACCACCACCTGATGTCTGGCCCCCTCAAGCCAGTGACGCCACTCCTCAAAAGCCCACTTCATGGCCAAAAGCTCCCGATTCCCAATATCATAATTCCGCTCGGCGGGCGAAAATTTACGGGAAAAAAAAGCACAAGGTCTCATCACGGGGCAGTCGGAACTTCTCTGCGACAACACCGCCCCAGCTCCGATTTCAGAAGCGTCGACCTCAACCTGAAAAGGAAAAGCAACATCAGGCTGACGCAACACAGGGGCGGAAGAAAAGCGGCGCTTAAGCTCCCGAAAGGCCTCCACAGCATCAGGGGACCAATCAGCAACATCAGCACCCTTCTTAGTCAAATCACTCAATGGCTTAACAACATCAGAAAAACCAGCAACAAATCGACGATAAAAGTTAGCAAAGCCCAAAAATTTCTGAAGACTCCTAAGAGAAGAGGGCTGCGTCCAATCACAAATAGCCTGAACCTTGACAGGATCCATCTCGATGGAAGAGGGGGAAAAAATGTATCCCAAGAAGGAAATCTTTTGAACCCCAAAAACGCACTTAGAACCCTTCACACACAAGGAATTAGACCGCAAAACCTGAAAAACCCTCCTGACCTGCTGGACATGAGAGTCCCAGTCATCCGAAAAAATCAGAATATCATCCAGATACACAATCATAAATTTATCCAAATAATCGCAGAAAATGTCATGCATAAAGGACTGGAAGACTGAAGGGGCATTTGAAAGACCAAAAGGCATCACCAAATACTCAAAGTGGCCCTCGGGCGTATTAAATGCGGTTTTCCACTCATCCCCCTGCTTGATTCGCACCAAATTATACGCCCCACGGAGATCAATCTTAGAGAACCACTTGGCCCCCTTTATACGAGCAAACAAATCAGTCAGCAGTGGTAACGGATATTGATATTTAACCGTGATTTTATTCAAAAGCCGATAATCAATACACGGCCTCAAAGAGCCATCTTTCTTAGACACAAAGAAAAAACCGGCTCCTAAGGGAGATGACGAAGGACGAATATGTCCCTTTTCCAAGGACTCCTTTATATATTCTCGCATAGCAGCGTGTTCAGGCACAGACAGATTAAATAAACGACCCTTAGGGTATTTACTACCCGGGATCAAATCTATGGCACAATCGCACTCCCGGTGCGGAGGTAGTGAACCAAGCTTGGGTTCTTCAAAAACGTCACGATAGTCAGACAAGAATTCAGGAATCTCAGAGGGAATAGATGATGAAATGGAAACCAAAGGTACGTCCCCATGAGTCCCTTTACATCCCCAGCTTAACACAGACATAGCTTTCCAGTCGAGGACTGGGTTATGAGATTGCAGCCATGGCAATCCTAGCACCAAAACATCATGTAGATTATACAGCACCAGAAAGCGAATAATCTCCTGGTGATCCGGATTAATACGCATAGTTACTTGTGTCCAGTATTGTGGTTTATTACTAGCCAATGGGGTGGAGTCAATCCCCTTCAGAGGTATAGGAGCTTCCAAAGGCTCCAAATCATACCCACAGCGTTTGGCAAAGGACCAATCCATAAGACTCAAAGCGGCGCCAGAGTCGACATAGGCGTCCGCGGTAATAGATGATAAAGAACAAATCAGGGTCACAGATAGAATAAACTTAGACTGTAAAGTGCTAATTGAAACAGACTTGTCAAGCTTCTTAGTACGCTTAGAGCATGCTGATATAACATGAGTTGAATCACCACAATAGAAGCACAACCCATTTTTTCGTCTAAAATTCTGCCGCTCGCTTCTGGACAGAATTCTATCACATTGCATTTTTTCTGGCGTCTTCTCAGTAGACACCGCCAAATGGTGCACAGGTTTGCGCTCCCGCAGACGCCTATCGATCTGAATAGCCATTGTCATGGACTCATTCAGACCCGCAGGCACAGGGAACCCCACCATAACATCCTTAATGGCATCAGAGAGACCTTCTCTGAAAATCGCCGCCAGGGCGCACTCATTCCACTGAGTAAGCACAGACCATTTACGGAATTTTTGGCAGTATATTTCAGCTTCATCTTGCCCCTGAGATAGGGACATCAAAGCTTTTTCCGCCTGAAGCTCAAAATGAGGTTCCTCATAAAGCAACCCCAAGGCCAGAAAAAACGCATCCACATTGAGCAACGCAGGATCCCCTGGTGTCAATGCAAAAGCCCAATCTTGAGGGTCGCCCCGGAGCAAGGAAATTACAATCCTGACCTGCTGTGCAGGATCTCCGGCAGAGCGAGACTTCAGGGACAAAAACAATTTGCAATTATTTTTAAAATTTTGAAAGCAAGATCTATTCCCTGAAAAAAATTCAGGCAAAGGAATTCTAGGTTCAGACATAGGTGCATGAACAACAAAATCTTGCAAATTTTGTACCTTCGTGGCGAGATTATTCAAACCTGTAGCTACACTCTGAAGATCCATTTCAAACAGGTGAACACAGAGCCATTCAAGGATTAGAAGGAGAGAAAGAGAGGAAGGCTGCAGTATAGGCAGACTAGCAAGTGATTCAATTATGAGCACACTCAGAACTTGAGAAAAAAAAAAAAAAAAAAAAAAAATTTTCAGCAGACTTCTTTTTTCTCTCCTTTCTCAGCCAATAATTTAACCCTTTTGGGCCGGTCAAACTGTCATGATTCTCAATGGCGAGAGAACATAGCCCAGCATATATAAGAACTAGCTCTTGGAAGATGGAATCTAAACTGACCATGAACTAAACCTGCCGCACAATTAACAGTGGCCGGGTAGCGTGCCTACGTTTTATCCCTAGACGCCCAGCGCCAGCCGGAGGACTAACTAATCCTAGCAGAGGAAAATACAGTCCTGGCTCACCTCTAGAGAGATTTCCCCAAAAGGCAGACAGAGGCCCCCACATATATTGGCGGTGATTTTAGATGAAATGACAAACGTAGTATGAAAATAGGTTTAGCAAAATCGAGGTCCGCTTACTAGATAGCAGGAAGACAGAAAGGGCACTTTCATGGTCAGCTGAAAACCCTATCAAAACACCATCCAGAAATTACTTTAAGACTCTAGTATTAACTCATAACACCAGAGTGGCAATTTCAGATCACAAGAGCTTTCCAGACACAGTAACGAAACAGCAGCTGTGAACTGGAACAAAATGCAAAAACAAACAAGGACGAAAGTCCAACTTAGCTGGGAGTTGTCTAGTAGCAGGAACATGCAAAGAAAGGCTTCTGATTACATTGTTGACCGGCATGAAACTGACAGAGGAGCAAGGTTATATAGAGACTCCCACATCCTGATGGGAACAGGTGAACAGAGAGGATGATGCACACAAGTTCAATTCCACCAGTGGCCACCGGGGGAGCCCAGAATCCAATTTCACAACAGACATTCTAAGCAAGCTGGACAAAAAACCAAACAACTGAAAATCAATACTTAGCTTATCCTGAAAGATCTGGGAGCAGGTAGGCAGGAACCAAACAGAGCACATCTGAACACATTGATAGCCGGCAAGGGAAATGACAGAGAGGCCAGGTAAAATAGGAAACACCCAGCCTCTGATGGACAGATGGAAACCAAAGGCCGCAACCCACCAAAGTCACCCAGTACCAGCAGTAACCACCAGAGGGAGCCCGCAAACAGAATCCACAACACTTCTCCACCACATACTCCAACTCGCCCTCAACCAACACCGGAGCAGGAGGCTCAACAGAAGGAACCACAGGTACCACGTACCGCCGCAACAAAGACCTATGGAATACGTTGTGAATGGCAAACGACACCGGAAGATCCAAGCGAAAGGACACAGGATTAAGGATTTCCAATATCTTGTAAGGACCGATCAAGCGAGGCTTGAATTTAGGTGAGGAGACCTTCATAGGAACAAATCGAGAAGACAGCCATACCAAATCCCCAACACAAAGTCGGGGACCCACACCGCGGCGGCGGTTGGCAAAACGCTGAGCCTTCTCCTGTGACAACTTTAAGTTGTCCACCACATGATTCCAAATCTGCTGCAACCTATCCACAACAGAATCTACCCCAGGACAGTCAGAAGGCTCCACATGTCCCGAGGAAAAACGAGGATGGAAACCAGAGTTGCAGAAAAATGGCAAAACCAAAGTAGCGGAACTAGCCCGATTATTAAGGGCAAACTCAGCCAACGGCAAGAAGGTCACCCAATCATCCTGATCTGCAGAAACAAAACACCTCAAATAAGCCTCCAGAGTCTGATTAGTTCGCTCCGTTTGTCCATTAGTCTGAGGATGAAAGGCAGATGAAAACGACAAATCAATGCCCATCTTAGCACAAAAGGATCGCCAGAACCTGGAAACAAACTGGGATCCTCTGTCAGACACGATATTCTCAGGAATGCCGTGTAAACGAACCACATTCTGAAAGAACAAAGGAACCAGATCGGAAGAGGAAGGCAGCTTAGGCAAAGATACCAAATGGACCATCTTGGAAAAGCGATCACATACCACCCAGATGACAGACATTCCTTGAGACACCGGAAGATCTGAAATGAAATCCATGGAAATGTGTGTCCAAGGCCTCTTCGGGACAGGCAAGGGCAAGAGCAACCCGCTGGCACGAGAACAGCAAGGCTTAGCTCGAGCACAAGTCCCACAGGACTGCACAAATGACCGCACATCCCGTGACAAGGAAGGCCACCAAAAGGACCTAGCCACCAAATCTCTGGTGCCAAAAATTCCCGGATGCCCTGCCAACACCGAGGAATGAACCTCGGAAATGACTCTGCTGGTCCACTTATCAGGAACAAACAGTCTGTCAGGTGGACAAGAGTCAGGTCTACTAGCCTGAAATCTCTGCAACACACGTCGCAAATCTGGAGAAATGGCTGACAAGATTACTCCCTCTTTAAGAATACCAACTGGTTCTGCGACTCCAGGAGAATCAGGCACAAAGCTCCTTGAAAGAGCATCAGCCTTCACATTCTTTGAACCTGGTAAATACGAGACCACAAAGTCAAAACGGGAGAAAAACAATGACCAACGGGCCTGTCTAGGATTCAGGCGTTTAGCAGACTCGAGATACATCAGATTTTTGTGATCAGTCAAGACCACCACACGATGCTTAGTACCCTCGAGCCAATGACGCCACTCCTCAAATGCCCACTTCATCGCCAACAACTCCCGATTGCCAACATCATAATTCCGCTCAGCAGGCGAAAACTTCCTAGAGAAAAAGGCACATGGTCTCATTACAGAGCAACCAGGGCCTCTCTGCGACAAAACGGCCCCTGCCCCAAAAGGAAGCATCCACTTCAACCTGAAAGGGAAGTGAGACATCAGGCTGGCACAAAACAGGCGCTGAAGTAAACCGGCGCTTCAACTCTTGGAAAGCTTCCACGGCTGCAGGAGCCCAGTTAGCAACATCAGAACCTTTCTTGGTCATATCCGTCAAAGGTTTAACAACGCTCGAAAAATTAGCGATAAAACGACGGTAGAAGTTAGCAAAACCCAAGAACTTCTGAAGACTCTTAATTGACGTGGGTTGAGTCCAATCATGAATAGCTCGGACCTTGACTGGGTCCATCTCCACCGCAGAAGGGGAAAAAATAAAACCCAAAAAGGGAACCTTCTGTACTCCAAAGAGACACTTTGAGCCCTTAACAAACAAAGCATTCTCACGCAAAACCTGAAACACCATCCTGACCTGCTCTACATGCGAGTCCCAATCATCAGAAAAAAACAGAATATCATCCAGATAAACAATCATAAATTTATCCAGATACTTCCGGAAAATATCATGCATAAAGGACTGAAACACTGAAGGAGCATTAGAGAGCCCAAAAGGCATCACCAAGTACTCAAAATGACCTTCGGGCGTATTAAATGCAGTTTTCCATTCATCTCCTTGCTTAATGCGCACAAGGTTGTACGCACCACAAAGATCTATCTTGGTGAACCACTTGGCACCTTTAATCTGGGCAAACAAGTCCGACAACAGTGGCAAAGGATACTGAAATTTAACAGTGATTTTATTCAGAAGCCGATAGTCAATACAAGGTCTCAAAGATCCGTCCTTCTTGGCCACAAAAAAGAATCCCGCACCAAGAGGGGAAGAGGATGGACGGATATGCCCCTTCTCCAGAGATTCCTTGATATACGAACGCATTGCGGTATGCTCAGGTACAGACAGATTAAATAGTCTTCCCTTAGGAAATTTACTACCTGGAATCAAATCTATAGCGCAGTCACAGTCCCTATGAGGAGGCAGCGCACTGGACCTGGACTCGCTGAATACATCCTGAAAATCAGACAAATACTCAGGAACTTCCGAAGGAGTAGAGGAAGCAATAGACACCGGTGGGGAATCACCATGAATTCCCTGAAAGCCCCAACTTGACACAGACATTGCCTTCCAATCCAAGACTGGATTATGGGTCTGTAACCATGGCAGACCCAAAACGACCAAATCATGCATTTTATGCAGAACAAGAAAACAAATCACCTCCCGATGTTCAGGAGTCATGCACATGGTTACCTGTGTCCAAAACTGCGGTTTATTTTCCGCCAATGGCGTAGCATCAATACCTCTAAGAGGGATAGGATTTACCAATGGCTCAAGAACAAAACCACAGCGCTTGGCAAATGACAGATCCATAAGACTCAGGGCAGCACCTGAATCCACAAACGCCATGACAGGGTAGGAAGACAATGAGAAAATTAAAGTCACAGACAAAATAAATTTAGGTTGCAAAGTACCAATGGCGACAGGGCTAACAACCCTTGTTAGGCGTTTAGAGCATGCTGATATAACATGTGTAGAATCACCACAGTAAAAACACAACCCATTCTGACGTCTATGATTTTTCCGTTCATTTCTAGTCTGAATTCTATCACATTGCATTAAATCAGGTGTTTGTTCAGACAACACCACCAGAGGATTAGCAGTTTTGCGCTCCCGCAAACGCCGGTCAATTTGAATACCCAGCGCCATGGAATCATTCAGACTTGTAGGAATGGAGAAACCCACCATCACATTCTTAATGGCTTCAGAAAGGCCATTTCTGAAATTTGCGGCCAGAGCACACTCATTCCACCGAGTAAGCACGGACCATTTCCGAAATTTTTGGCAATACACTTCAGCTTCATCCTGGCCCTGAGAAATAGCCAGCAAGGCTTTTTCTGCCTGAATTTCAAGATTGGGTTCCTCGTAAAGCAATCCGAGCGCCAGAAAAAACGCATCAATATTCGCCAATGCCGGATCTCCTGGCGCTAGCGAGAAAGCCCAATCCTGAGGGTCGCCCCGCAAGAAAGAAATAACATTTTTAACTTGCTGAGCTGAGTCTCCAGACGAACGGGGTCTCAGAGATAGAAACAATTTACAATTATTCCTGAAATTCCTAAACTTAAATCGGTCTCCAGAGAACAGTTCAGGAATAGGTATTTTAGGTTCAGACATAGGACTACTGGTAACAAAATCTTGTATGCCCTGCACACGAGCAGCAAGCTGATCCACACTTGTAATCAAAGTCTGGACATTCATGTCTGCAGCAAGCTTAAGCCACTCAGAGGTAAAGGGGAGGAAGAAAGAGAGGAAAAAAAAAAAAAAACTCAGAATTTCCTTTCTTATAATCCCACTTCTGCAATGCATTAAACATTCAACTTTGGCCTGGCATACTGTTATGACCCCAATGGCAGAGGGTCTCAGAAATAAATACCAAGTCTGCAACACAAAAAACCAGCTCATAGGGCAGTGGTAACTGGGCTGACCGTATATCTAATCCTAGCACCACAAATAGCAGCAGCCGGGGAACGTGCCTACGTTGGTTCTAGACGTCTCGCGCCAGCCGGAGAACTAACTAACCCTAGAAGGGAAAAGATAGACCTTTCTTGCCTCCAGAGAAAAGACCCCAAAAGTTGGATACAAGCCCCCAACAAATAATAACGGTGAGGTAAGAAGAAAAGACAAACGTAAGAATGAACTAGGTATTTAGCAAAGAGAGGCCCACTGACTAATAGCAGAATATAGTTAGATGACTTATACGGTCAGCTAAAAAACCCTATCAAAATTTCCACGCTGGATATCCAAGAACCCCCGAACCGTCTAACGGCCCGGGGGGAGAATACCAGCCCCCTAGAGCTTCCAGCAAAATCAGGAATCACATTTAGTACAAGCTGGACAAAAAATAAGAGCAATGCAAATAACCAAAAAAACAAGGAAGCAGGACTTAACTTAATTTTGCAAGAACCAGGACCAGCAGACAGGAAAAAACAGAAAGGACTGATTACAACGATGCCAGGCACCAGACTGTGAATTCAGGAAGTTTATATAGCAACACCCCTGGACTAACGACCCAGGTGGGTGCCAAACAGAGGGAAGACAATCCCAGAGTCATATCACTAGTGACCACAAGAGGGAGCCAAAAAAGTCTAATTCACAACAGCAAACACCCCGAAACAGCTGTCTGTGGATGGATACCATGCTTGGCATAGGTGGTTTTTCTGTATTGGATGTTTCCTTTATTGGATGCTGCCCTTCCCGTAGTTGTTCCTTCCCGGGGAAAGGTCTGGCTATTCACTGCTTGCGTTGAGAAACACGTGATGGTGTCTCCGCAGCTATCCTACATGCGTTTGCATATTTCCCATAAGGGATGGGGGCAGTGTTCTGGATCACTGCGTTGAGAAACACGTGATGGTGTCTCCGCGGTGTTGGATGTTTTGGTCTCCCCGAGGCCAATCATCTGTGCCTTTACAGCCTTTCCCTAGACATCTCGTCACAGCCGGAGGACTAACTGCCCCTAAAGATAGAAACAGGAAAGCTATCTTGCCTCAGAGAAAATCCCCAAAGGATAGGACAGCCCCCCACAAATATTGACTGTGAGTGGAGAGGGAAATGACATACGCAGAATGAAAACAGGGTATAGCAAAGGAGGCCAGTCTAGCTAGATAGATAGAACAGGACAGAATACTGTGCGGTCAGTATTAAAAACTAGAAAAATCCACCACAGAGTTTACAAAAATCTCCACACCTGACTAAAGGTGTGGAGGGTAAATCTGCTTCCCAGAGCTTCCAGCTTAACTGAATAAATCCATAGTGACAAGCTGGACTAGAAAAAACATAGAAAGTGCAAAAAGATTAAGTCTACAACAAGTGGACTGCAAAAGAACAAAGCAAGGACTTATCTTTGCTGAACTGGTCAGAATATCAGGGAAATCCAAGCAGAGATGTGAATCCAAGCAGGAACCATTGACAACTGGCACTGGCTGAAGGATAGAGCCAGGATAAATAGCCGAGCCAGAATAAACGATCAGTGGAAGCAGCTGCTGACTGCTACATCCAAGGAGCAGCAGTTCCACTTAAATCCACCGGAGGGAGCCCAAGAGCAGAACTCACAAAATTGTCACTTACAACCATCGGAGGGAGCCAAGAGCGGAATTCACAACAGTACCGCCCCCCTTCAGGAGGGGTCACCGAACCCTCACCAGAGCCCCCAGGCCGATCAGGACGAGCCAAGTGAAAGGCACGAACCAAATCGGCGGCATGGACATCGGAGGCAACAACCCAAGAATTATCCTCCTAGCCATAACCCTTCCACTTGACGAGATACTGAAGCCTCCGCCTCGAAAAACGAGAATCCAAAATTTTCTCCACCACATATTCCAACTCCCCATCAACCAACACCGGGGCAGGAGGATCAACAGAGGGAACAACGGGCACCACATATCTCCGCAACAAAGATCTATGGAAAACATTATGGATGGCAAAAGAGGCTGGAAGGGCCAAACGAAAAGATACCGGATTGATAATCTCAGAAATCTTATAAGGACCAATAAACCGAGGTTTGAACTTAGGGGAAGAAACCTTCATAGGAACATGACGAGAAGATAACAAGACTAAATCCCCCACCCGAAGCCGGGGACCAACACACCGACATCGGTTAGCAAAACGTTGAGCCTTTTCCTGAGACAACGTCAAATTGTCTACCACATGAGTCCAAATCTGCTGTAACCTGTCCACCACAGAATCCACACCAGGACAATCAGAAGGCTCAACCTGCCCCGAAGAAAAACGAGGATGAAAACCAAAATTACAAAAGAAAGGCGAAACCAAAGTAGCCGAACTAGCCCGATTATTAAGGGCAAACTCGGCCAACGGCAAGAAAGCCACCCAATCATCCTGATCAGCAGACACAAAGCATCTCAAATAGGTTTCCAAGGTCTGATTAGTTCGCTCAGTTTGGCCATTTGTCTGAGGATGGAACGCCAAAGAAAAAGACAAATCAATGCCCATCCTAGCACAAAAGGCCCGCCAAAACCTAGAAACAAACTGGGAACCTCTGTCAGACACAATATTCTCCGGAATGCCATGCAAATGAACCACATGCTGAAAAAAACAATGGAACCAAATCAGAGGAGGAAGGCAATTTAGGCAAAGGTACCAAATGTACCATTTTAGAGAACCGGTCACAAACCACCCATATAACAGACATCTTCTGGGAAACAGGAAGATCCGAAATAAAATCCATGGAAATATGCGTCCAGGGCCTCTCAGGGACCGGCAAAGGCAAAAGCAACCCACTAGCGCGGGAACAGCAAGGCTTGGCCCGGGCACAAGTCCCACAGGACTGCACAAAAGAACGCACATCCCGCGACAAGGAAGGCCACCAAAAGGACCTAGCAACCAAATCTCTGGTACCAAAAATCCCAGGATGACCAGCCAACACTGAACAATGAACCTCAGAAATTACCTTACTAGTCCATCTATCAGGAACAAACAGCTTCCCCACAGGACAGCGGTCAGGTTTATCAGCCTGAAATTCCTGAAGCACGAGCCGCAAATCAGGGGAGATGGCAGAAAGAATTACCCCTTCTTTAAGAATGCCAACCGGCTCAAGGACTCCAGGAGAATCAGGCAAAAAACTCCTAGAGAGGGCATCAGCCTTAACATTCTTAGATCCTGGAAGATACGAGACCACAAAATCAAAACGGGAGAAAAACATGGACCATCGAGCCTGTCTAGGGTTCAGCCGCTTGGCCGACTCGAGGTAAATCTGATTCTTATTATCGGTCAAGACCACAACGCGGTGCTTGGCTCCCTCAAGCCAATGTCGCCACTCCTCAAATGCCCACTTCATAGCCAACAACTCCCGATTACCAACGTCATAATTGCGCTCCGCAGGCGAAAACTTTCTGGAAAAAAAAGCACACGGTTTCATCAAAGAACCATCAGAATTCCTCTGAGACAAAACGGCCCCTGCCCCAATCTCAGAAGCGTCAACCTCAACCTGAAAAGGAAGAGAAACATCCGGCTGACGCAACACAGGGGCAGAAGTAAATCGGCGTTTAAGCTCCTGAAAGACCTCAACAGCCGCAGAGGACCAATTCGTCACATCAGCGCCTTTCTTCGTCAAATCGGTCAGGGGCTTAACCACACTGGAAAAGTTGGAAATGAAACGGCGATAAAAATTAGCAAAGCCCAAAAATTTCTGAAGGCTCTTCACAGATGTGGGTTGAATCCAGTCATGAATGGCTTGGACCTTAACAGGATCCATTTCTATAGACGAGGGAGAAAAAAATAAAACCCAAAAAAGAGACCTTCTGAACTCCAAATAGGCACTTAGACCCCTTCACAAATAAAGCATTTTCACGAAGGATCTGGAATACCATCCTGACCTGCTTCACATGAGACTCCCAATCATCGGAAAAAATCTAAATATCATCCAAATACACAATCATGAATTTATCAAGATAATTGCGGAAAATATCATGCATGAAGGACTGAAATACAGAAGGAGCATTAGAAAGCTCGAAAGGCATCAAAAGGTATTCAAAATGGCCTTCGGGCGTATTGAATGCAGTTTTCCATTCGTCACCCTGTTTAATACGAACAAGATTATATGCCCCTCGAAGGTCAATCTTAGTAAACCAACCAGCCCCCTTAATCCGAGCAAACAAATCAGAAAGCAAAGGTAAAGGGTATTGGAATTTGACCGTGATCTTATTAAGAAGGTGATAATCAATACAGGGCCTCAAGGAGCCATCCTTCTTGGCAACAAAAAAGAATCCCGCTCCCAATGGTGACGAAGACGGCCGAATATGCCCCTTCTCCAAAGACTCCTTGACATAACTCCGCATGGCGGCATGCTCTGGCACAGACAGATTGAAAAGTCGGCCCTTAGGGAACTTACAGCCAGGAATCAAGTTAATAGCACAATCACAGTCCCTATGTGGAGGAAGGGAACTGGACTTGGGCTCCTCAAATACATCCTGGAAATCCAACAAAAACTCAGGGACTTCAGAAGAGGGGGAAGAGGAAATTGACATCAAAGGAACGTCACAATGTACCCCTTGACAACCCCAACTAGTCACAGACATAGATTTCCAATCCAGCACCGGATTATGTTTCTGTAACCATGGAAAACCCAGTACAACAACATCATGCAAGTTATGCAACACCAGAAAACGGCAATCTTCCTGATGTGCTGGAGCCATGCACATGGTCAGCTGAGTCCAATACTGAGGTTTATTCTTGGCCAACGGTGTAGCATCAATCCCCCTCAAAGGAATAGGGCTCTGCAAAGGCTGCAAGGAAAAACCACAGCGCCTGGCGAATTCCAAGTCCATTAAGTTCAGGGCAGCGCCTGAATCCACAAATGCCATGACAGAAAAGGACGATAATGAGCAAATCAGGGTCACAGATAAGAGAAATTTAGGCTGTACGGTACTGATGGTAACAGACCTAGAGACCCTCTTAGTACGCTTAGGGCAATCAGAAATAACATGAGCAGAATCACCACAGTAAAAACACAGCCCATTCTGATGTCTGAATCCCTGCCGTTCTGCTCTAGTCAAAATCCTGCAGATTGCATAGGCTCAGGACTCCGCTCAGAGGACACTGCCATATGGTGCACAACTTTGCGCTCGCGCAGGCGCCGATCAATCTGAATGGCTAGAGACATAGATTCGCTCAAACCAGCAGGTGTGGGGAACCCCACCATAACATCTTTCAGGGCTTGAGAAAGACCCTTTCTGAAAATTGCGGCCAGAGCATCCTCATTCCATTTAGTGAGCACAGACCATTTTCTATATTTCTGGCAGTATACTTCTGCCGCTTCCTGACCCTGACATAGGGCCAACAAGGTTTTTTCTGCATGATCCACAGAATTAGGTTCGTCATACAATAATCCGAGCGCTTGAAAAAATGCGTCTACATTAAGCAATGCCGGATCCCCTGATTCAAGGGAGAATGCCCAGTCCTGAGGGTCACCACGCAGCAGAGAGATGACGATTTTAACCTGCTGAATGGGATCACCAGAGGAACGGGGTTTCAAAGCAAAAAACAATTTGCAGTTATTTTTAAAGTTCAGAAACTTGGATCTGTCCCCAAAAAACAAATCAGGAGTAGGAATTTTAGGCTCTAAAGCCGGAGTCTGGACAACATAATTTTGGATACTCTGTACTCTTGCAGCAAGTTGATCCACACGAGAAAACAAACCCTGAACATCCATGCCAGCGCCAAAATCCTGAACCACCCAAAGATTAAGAGGAAAAAAAAGACAAAACAGACTGCAGAAAAAAAAATGGCTAAAATTTTCCTTTTTTCCTTCTTTTGAGATGCATTTAATTCATTTTTTACCAGTTGTACTGTTATGAACTGGTGGTTTAGGAGCAACATGGGACGTGCTCTGGAGGAGGTGGTACCTGTACTGACCGCAGTTCCTGAGCTTAACACAACACTAGAAGTAGCCGTGGGATGTTCCTGTCACTCCCTAGACATCTCGTCACAGCCGGAGGACTAACTGCCCCTAAAGATAGAAACAGGAAAGCTATCTTGCCTCAGAGAAAATCCCCAAAGGATAGGACAGCCCCCCACAAATATTGACTGTGAGTGGAGAGGGAAATGACATACGCAGAATGAAAACAGGGTGTAGCAAAGGAGGCCAGTCTAGCTAGATAGATAGAACAGGACAGAATACTGTGCGGTCAGTATTAAAAACTAGAAAAATCCACCACAGAGTTTACAAAAATCTCCACACCTGACTAAAGGTGTGGAGGGTAAATCTGCTTCCCAGAGCTTCCAGCTTAACTGAATAAATCCATAGTGACAAGCTGGACTAGAAAAAACATAGAAAGTGCAGAAAGATTAAGTCCACAACAAGTGGACTGCAAAAGAACAAAGCAAGGACTTATCTTTGCTGAACTGGTCAGAATATCAGGGAAATCCAAGCAGAGATGTGAATCCAACCAGGAACCATTGACAACTGGCACTGGCTGAAGGATAGAGCCAGGATAAATAGCCGAGCCAGAATAAACGATCAGTGGAAGCAGCTGCTGACTGCTAAATCCAAGGAGCAGCAGTTCCACTTAAATCCACCGGAGGGAGCCCAAGAGCAGAACTCACAAAAGTGCCACTTACAACCACCGGAGGGAGCCCAAGAGCGGAATTCACAACAGTGGATGTGTAATATACTACGTGGGCCATGCTATATACTGCGTGGGCTGTGTTATATACTGCGTCGGCTGTGCAATATTCTACGTGGACTGTGCAATATACTACGTGGCTGTGCAATATACTACGTGGCTGTGCAATATACTTCGTGGCTGTGCAATATACTACTTGGCTGTGCTATATACTACGTGGGACTACATGGGCTGTGTTATATACTGCATGGGCTGTGTTATATTCTACGTTGCTGTGCTATATACTACGTGGGCTGTGTAATATACTATGTGGCTGTGGAATAATACTGCATGGGCTGTGCAATATACTACGTGGCTGTGCTATATACTACGTGGCTGTGCTATATACTATGTGGGCTGTGCAATATACTACGTGGCTGTACAATATATTACGTGGCTGTGCAATATACTACGTGGGATGTGCAATATACTACGTGGGCTGTGCAATATACGACGTGGACTGTGCTACATACTACGTGGCTGTGCAATATACTACATGGGCTGTGTTATATACTACGTGGCTGTTATACACTACGTGGGCTGTGTTATACACTACTTGGGCTGTATTATATTCTGCGTTGGCTGTTATATACTACGTGAGATGTGTTATATACTACATGGCTGTGTTATATGCTGTGTAGGCTGCTATATACTACGTGGCTGTGCTATATACTACGTGGCTGTGCTATATACTACGTGGCCGGCCGCGAACAATCAGCGACAGGCGCACTCCGGCCGCGAATTGGCACGGGATTTGAACCACGCTTCGCTAATTGGTCGTGCCCGGCCAGCCGAATTCTGTGTATTCATTGTATTATTCTAAAATCTTCATAAATAAACTACATACATATTCTAGAATACCCGATGCGTTAGGATCGGGCCACCATCTAGTTGTTAAATAAAGCTAGAGAAGCTCAATTGTTCATTAAGCCCATTAGGGCTAAGAGATTCTAACCAAAAAATCCACCGAGTTTCTCGCTGGATTATTTTGCGATCCCAATCTCCTTGTCTTACTGAGGGTCCTTCTCAATTCTTCAAAAGGAAATCTGACTATTGTTGCCCCCATGTTTTTGATTCACATGCCTCTCCAAAGGGGTGTCCCTCCCATGTCTAATGTCACCCAAATGCTCCCTGTTCCTGACACGTAGCTCCCGCTTCGTCTTCCCCCCCATAATCCATAGGGCAAGTACATGTACAGACGTAAACTACCCCCGTAGTTTTACAGTTGGCAAAATATTTCATAGTATAACTTCTTTTCGTATGGGAGCTAAAGAAGTTTTAGAGGGACAAACAAATTGACAAAAGCTACAACGTCCGCATCTAAAGGTACCTATGGACCTATTTTGCAACCAGGTACCCTCTTTTTTAGGGGGATTCAGATGGCTCTGTACTACACGGTCTTTAATGGACCTCCCTTTTCTATACATGACCAATAGTCTGGGGGAGACAAGGTCACAGAAATCCGGGTCCATTTTCAAAATTGCCCAGTGTTTACTCAGGATGTCCATGACTCTCTTAGACTGGTCATCGTAAGTGCCAATGAGTCTTATCATAGGGTCCGATTCCTCTTTTAATCTCGGAGTGAGCATTGACGGCCTATTCACTCCCTCTGCATATGTATGTGCCGAATCAATCATGTCCTTTGGGTAGCCCCTATTTTTGAACCGTCCCCTAAGATCCGTTGACTGAGATTCAAATTGCCCCAGTTGGAACAGTTCCTCCTCAACCTCAGGAACTGTCCGCTGGGGATACCTCGCTTGAAGGGGGGGGGGATGGTGACTCTCCCACCTCAAGAGGCTATTAGTTGAGATTGGCTTACGGAACAGGGAGGTTCTAAGCGAGACATCTTGCTCAACTGCTATATTAATGTCCAAAAAAGTGATCCGATTCTTCCACCTTTAAGGTAAAAAACAGACCAATATCATTAGAATTGAGGTACTTTATGAATTTCTCAAAGGACTCCTTATCTCCTGACCATAGGACGAGGATGTCGTCTCTGTATCTACCCCAGAACAATATCCGGGGACACCAGACGACATCCTCGTCCCTGAAGGTCATTGTATCCTCCCACCAGCCCAGGAGCAAATTAGCGTATGTGGGGGCACATGGGCTCCCCATTGCAGTGCCCCTGAGCTGGTGGTAAGACTTGCCATTGAATAAGAAAAAGTTATGACATATGAATTCCAAAAGACTCTCAACAAACAAGTTGTGCAGGCCCAAATGTAGCCCTCTACCTTTTAGAAAGTAGTTAACCGCTCTCAGGCTTTCTCTGTGTCTGATACTATTGTACAGGCTCTCGACATCTATCGAGGCTAGTACAGTCATATGAAAAAGTTTGGGCACCCCTATTAATCTTAAGCTTAATGTTTTATAAAAATTGTTTTTTTTTCAACAGCTATTTCAGTTTCATATATCTAATAACTGTTGGACACAGTAATGTTTCTGCCTTGAAATGAGGTTTATTGTACTAACAGAAAATGTGCAATCTGCATTCAAACAAAATTTGACAGGTGCATAAGTATCGGCACCCTTATCATTTTCTTGTTTAAAATACTCCTACCTACTTTTTACTGACTTACTAAAGCACTTTTTTTGGTTTTGTATCCTCATTGAGCTTTGAACTTCATAGCCAGGTGTATGCAATCATGAGAAAAGCTACTTAAAGTGGCCACTTGCAAGTTGTTCTCCTGTTTGAATCTCCTCTGACGAGTGGCATCATGGGCTCCTCAAAACAACTGTCAAATTATCTGAAAACAAAGATTATTCAACATAGTTGTTCAGGGGAAGGATACAAAAAGCTGTCTCAGAGATTTAACCTACAGTGGGGCAAAAAAGTATTTAGTCAGTCAGCAATAGTGCAAGTTCCACCACTTAAAAAGATGAGAGGCGTCTGTAATTTACATCATAGGTAGACCTCAACTATGGGAGACAAACTGAGAAAAAAAAATCCAGAAAATCACATTGTCTGTTTTTTTATCATTTTATTTGCATATTATGGTGGAAAATAAGTATTTGGTCAGAAACAAAATTTCATCTCAATACTTTGTAATATATCCTTTGTTGGCAATGACAGAGGTCAAACGTTTTCTGTAAGTCTTCACAAGGTTGCCACACACTGTTGTTGGTATGTTGGCCCATTCCTCCATGCAGATCTCCTCTAGAGCAGTGATGTTTTTGGCTTTTCACTTGGCAACACGGACTTTCAACTCCCTCCAAAGGTTTTCTATAGGGTTGAGATCTGGAGACTGGCTAAGCCACTCAAGGACCTTGAAATGCTTCTTACGAAGCCACTCCTTCGTTGCCCTGGCGGTGTGCTTTGGATCATTGTCATGTTGAAAGACCCAGCCACGTTTCATCTTCAATGCCCTTGCTGATGGAAGGAGGTTTGCACTCAAAATCTCACGATACATGGCCCCATTCATTCTTTCATGTACCCGGATCAGTCGTCCTGGCCCCTTTGCAGAGAAACAGCCCCAAAGCATGATGTTTCCACCACCATGCTTTACAGTAGGTATGGTGTTTGATGGATGCAACTCAGTATTCTTTTTCCTCCAAACACGACAAGTTGTGTTTCTACCAAACAGTTCCAGTTTGCTTTCATCAGACCATAGGACATTCTCCCAAAACTCCTCTGGATCATCCAAATGCTCTCTAGCAAACTTCAGACGGGCCCGGACATGTACTGGCTTAAGCAGTGGGACACGTCTGGCACTGCAGGATCTGAGTCCATGGTGGCGTAGTGTGTTACTTATGGTAGGCCTTGTTACATTGGTCCCAGCTCTCTGCAGTTCATTCACTAGGTCCCCCCGCGTGGTTCTGGGATTTTTGCTCACCGTTCTTGTGATCATTCTGACCCCACGGGGTGGGATTTTGCGTGGAGCCCCAGATCGAGGGAGATTATCAGTGGTCTTGAATGTCTTCCATTTTCTAATTATTGCTCCCACTGTTGATTTCTTCACTCCAAGCTGGTTGGCTATTGCAGATTCAGTCTTCCCAGCCTGGTGCAGGGCTACAATTTTGTTTCTGGTGTCCTTTGACAGCTCTTTGGTCTTCACCATAGTGGAGTTTGGAGTCAGACTGTTTGAGGGTGTGCACAGGTGTCTTTTTATACTGATAACAAGTTTAAACAGGTGCCATTACTACAGGTAATGAGTGGAGGAAAGAGGAGACTCTTAAAGAAGAAGTTACAGGTCTGTGAGAGCCAGAAATCTTGATTGTTTGTTTCTGACCAAATACTTATTTTCCACCAGAATATGCAAATAAAATGATAAAAAAAACAGACAATGTGATTTTCTGGATTTTTTTTTCTCAGTTTGTCTCCCATAGTTGAGGTCTACCTATGATGTAAATTACAGACGCCTCTCATCTTTTTAAGTGGTGGAACTTGCACTATTGCTGACTGACTAAATACTTTTTTGCCCCACTGTATCAATTTCCACTGTGAGAAACATAGTAAGGAAATGGAAGAACACAGGTACAGTTCTTGTTAAGGCCAGAAGTGGCAGGCCAAGAAAAACATCAGAAAGGCAGAGAAGAAGAATGGTGAGATCAGTCAAGGACAATCCTCAGACCACCTCCAGAGAGCTGCAGCATCAACTTGCTGCAGATGGTGTCACTGTGCATCTGTCAACTATACAACGCACTGTGTTTTTTTTCCCGCCATGAATAACGCCTTTTTGTATGACCAAACAACTCAATCTTGGTTTCATCAGTCCACAGGACCTTCTTCCAAAAAGAAATTGGCTTCTCCAAATGTGCTTTTGCATACCTCAGCCGACTCTGTTTGTGGCGTGCTTGCAGAAACGACTTCTTTCGCATCACTCTCCCATACAGTTTCTCCTTGTGCAAAGTGCGTTGTATAGTTGACCGATGCACAGTGACACCATCTGCAGCAAGTTGATGCTGCAGCTCTCTGGAGGTGGTCTGAGGATTGTCCTTGACTGATATCACCATTCTTCTTCTCTGCCTTTCTGATGTTTTTCTTGGCCTGCCACTTCTGGCCTTAACAAGAACTGTACCTGTGTTCTTCCATTTCCTTACTATGTTCCTCACAGTGGAAATTGACAGGTTAAATCTCTGAGACAGCTTTTTGTATCCTTCCCCTGAACAACTATGTTGAATAATTTTTGTTTTCAGATCATTTGACAGTTGTTTTGTGGAGCCCATGATGCCACTTGTCAGAGGAGATTCAAACAGGAGAACAACTTGCAAGTGGCCACTTTAAGTAGCTTTTGTCATGATTGCATACACCTGGCTATGAAGTTCAAAGCTCAATGAGGATACAAAACCAAAAAAAGTGCTTTAGTAAGTCAGTAAAAATTAGGTAGGACAATTTTAAACAAGAAAATGATAAGGGTGCCCACACTTATGCACCTGTCAAATTTTGTTTGAATGCAGATTGCACATTTTCTGTTAGCACAATAAACCTCATTTCAAGGCAGAAACATTACTGTGTCCAACAGTTATTAGATATATGAAACTGAAATAGCTGTTGCAAAAAAACAATTTTTATAAAACATTAAGCTTAAGATTAATAGGGGTGCCCAAACTTTTTCATATGACTGTATAGTGCTTGGTCCAACCACGATACCTTCCAATTTGTTAATCAAGTCCTTAGTATCCCTATAGTTAGAGAGCCAATACAAAAAGTCTCAGTGTTTTATCAATATAGATACTGGAATTCTGACAAAGGGCACCGATCCCTGAGACAATTGGTTATCCCTTTAGGGGTTCGATGCCCTTATGAATTTTAGGCAACGCATAGAAGGTTGCCACCACTGGCCATTTTGGTAGCATGAAATCATATTCGTTTTTTTAAATAAGTTTAGAATGGAGAGCTTCTGCCAAAATTGTCTTGAGTCCCATATTATAATATTTGGTTGGATCCCTAGTGAGTATGTCATAAGTCCCCTTGTCAGAGAGAATGGAGTTACACATCAAAATATAATTACTCCTATCCATTATTACCGTATTACCGCCCTTGTCTGAGGATTTCAGGACAATCTTGTTTGTTATTACACTGTGTTCCAAATTATTATGCACAAAGAGTTTAGGAGTGATAAGGTTAGAATTTGTTTGTTTGTCATTTAAACTCATTGATGGTGATGTGTGTCAGGGCTCTTTATATCACTGAAAGCAATTGCAGATACCTGTGCAAATTAGTTTGGCAGGTGTGTCCAAATAAAGGCAAGACTACTTAACAAGGCTGTTCCACATTATTAAGCAGCCTACATTTTTTGCCAAAATGGGAAAGAAAAAGGATGTGTCGGCTGCTGAGAAGCAACAAATTGTGGAGTATTTAGGTCAAGGCATGACTACAATCAACATTGCCAAGACACTTCATCGTTATCATCGCACAATCAAGAAGTATGTAGCTGATTCCCAGCACACACGTATGCGTGCTGATAAGGAAAAACTTTCCAACTGGCAATTGCGTAAGGTTAAAAGAGCAGCTGCAAAAATGCCTTGTCATAGCAGCAGACAAGTTTTTGAAGCTCCTGGTGCCTCCAACGTCCTCAGAACAACAAGATGCAAGGTCCTTCAGAGGTGCGTAAGCCATCCTGTTGACCACCTCTATCCACTGCACACAAGCAGAAACGGCTCCAGTGGGCCAAACGATACATGAAGACTGACTTCCAAACTGTTTTGTTCACCGATGAGTGCCGTGCAACGCTCGATGGTCCAGATGGATGGAGTGGAGGATGGCTGGTTGATGGACACCCCATGAAAACACGGCTAAGGCGCCAACAAGGAGGAGGTGGAGTAATGATTTGGGCTGGAATCATGGGGAGAGAGATTGTCGGCCCCTTTATGATCCCTGAAGGGGTAAAGATGAACTCCATAATCTACGTGGAGTTTCTAAAACAACACTTCCTGCCATGGTTCAAGAGGAAGAACCGTGCTTTCCGCAGCAAGATCATTTTCATGCATGATAATGCACCGTCTCATGCTGCAAAAAACACATCTGCATCTCTGGCTGCTATGGGCATAAAAGAGGACAAACTTATGGTGTGGCCACCATCTTCCCCTGACCTCAACCCCATTGAGAACCTCTGAAGCATCACCAAAAGGAGTGTCTATGATGGCGGGAGGCAGTTCACATCTAAGCAACAGCTCTGGGAGGGTATTCTGCCCACATGCAAAACAATTGAAGCAGAAACCATCCAAAAACTGACAAATTCAATGGACGAGAGAGTCCAGAAGCTTCTTTCGAACAAGGGGTCCTATGTGCAAATGTAACATCACCTAGAATAAAGTTTTCACTTGAAAACTGTTTGATTTCATTTTTTAATAAGCTGATAATGCTTATAACTTCACAATTGGCCATTTTTTTGTTCAAAACAAAATAAAAAAGGTTGAAAACTCTGCTGTGCATAATAATTTGGAACATGCATTTTGAGTGTTTATTTTTTTTTAAAAGATTCTGTTTTCATAGGCAGTTTGTTCCAAAACATTGCAATTATACTAGAATAGTAGATGACTGGAAAATAACAATGACTGCAATTCAGATAGTTAATTTAGAGAAAATATGAGGAAATGTTATTTGCATAATAATTTGGAACACAGTGTACTCAAATTCTCTAGGGCTCTTCTCTCACATAGAAGAAGATTCGGTCTTGTGGCTTCCTGTTTAGGATTAATTTACAGATCTCACTGGTTACTAATTGAAGGAAAATATCGATACTCCCCAGGTCACCTCCTGGAGGCATCTTTGTACTTCTTAGTTTGAGGTCGGAGAAGGGTCCCTCTCTGACTCCCCTTCTACCTTCCTCCGACATCCCCGCCAAAATTAGGACATCGGGGAGATCCTCCAAAGCTATCCCCAATTGTTGGCATTTAGTTTTGTCATTCTGAGGAAAGAATCTCTTCCATCTTAATTTGCGTGTAAAAAGGTTGATATCTTTAATCCACTCAAAAGGGTCAAACCTGATAGTGGCCACAAATGAAAGTCCCTTAGCCAGGGCCGATTTTTCTGAGACGGTTAATATATGTGATGATAAGTTAATGATTTGGTTATCATCACCTCTTCCTTTGGTCCATTCCTCTATTTGGGCGGTACGCGATCCCATTGTTTGTATGGGATTAAACCTCTGGACTCTAAAAAAAGAGGCAGTTGTAGAGGAAGAAGTGGGGGCTGGGGGTGCCAATGTGGCCAAGTCTTGTACGTTTTGATGGGATTTGGTTGTAAATCAATCCATCCCATGACCCTGCCATCTTTTATAACCACCTCCTCTCTGTCTTGGATAAGCCCCAAATTGGGGATGTTTGGAGCTACACTCTGCGTCTGATGATTCAATATCTGAGGATGAGATATCTTTTGGTTCCTTCTCCCCAAAAATTACCGGGTACGCTCTTTTGTCTTTAAACTCTTTAGAGTCCCTTACAAAGTGTTTATGCTTTGTCTCTTTTAAACTAAGCTGATATCCTTTAACTGCAACTTTAAGATTTTCCTCTTTCATTGCAAAATCAGGGGCCGTTTTAAATTTAAGTGCACTCTCTGTAAGTTCCTTTACCTTACTTGAAGTTTTCTCTAGAGTCACTTTCTGCTCGTCCAAGAGTACCTGCATTAAGCGGATAGAAGAAAAAATCAATTCTTCCTCCCATTTAGTCAATAATGTTGATGATCTCCATCTGGGGGCTGGAATGAGATGAATCCTCAACCCCCGTGGGACAATCCTTTGTCTAATGTAATTTTCTAGAGATTGCACTTCCCACCAGGATTTAATATTTTCTTTGAATTCCTCAAGGAGGTCTGAGAAAACACTTTTCAAAAAGGGGCCCGCAGAGGAGAGGGAATCTGATTCTACTTCCGAAAATACTTCCCTAGCATCATCCAACCACTTTTTTGTGTCAATAGGTCCAGACAGGAAACCAGCCATGCCAGTCAAGCCACAAAAACCTTCATAAGAAATAATGAGGTTGAACCTAGAACCCTAGACCTCTAAAAATTAACCTTTATTTGATATATTAAAAAGGTATATCACATAATAGTAGTTATCCAAAGAGTGCAAAAGTTTACAAAATTAAAGTAGGAGGGGAGTGATATCTTAACTAGGGCTAATGTCTCCCTAGACTGACCCTAGATTCACCCTTCCTACCTGCGGAGGTTGGCACCCTAATTTGTTGACGTAATGGCACCCTTGCTCAGCGTCGGCAGCCCTGAGGGCCCTCGTGCACCCTAAAAAAAATCTTACACTAAATATACACAAAAAAACACACACATACAAGGAAATACCCAATGTGAAAATTATCTTGTAGTGCCAGGAGAAATATTGTAACCAAAAAATGGGTAGCAAAAAAATGACCTTTATCAAATGATAGGGCCAAAGTCTGTAAATAACAAAATTTTAATCTTCAATTTAGGACCAAAGATTCACAGATAATTAGCTGAAAAAGTGCCCTATGTGTGATAATAGGGACAAAGTCTGTAGTGCTGATGGCAATATTTTAAACTACAGTTTTAGGTGGAGAATCAATCCACTATTCCTATTACACAGTACCCTTAAAGTTCAGATAGTTTTGTAAATTCAAATGGTTTTGTCAAATGACCTGTACAGTATTTAAAATAATGAATACCTAATCAAGCAGTGGCAAATGCCTCATTTAATATCTCTGTTGCACAATGTCCATACACATTCTTTGTCAAAGGACCTATTATGGATGCCCGATCAGGCAGTGACAGATGCCGTATTTCAATAAGCCTATTGCTTTCCCTGTGTCACACTCATCACCATATCCTCAGCCAGATGCACTCTATCAGGCTCGTCATAAATGTGCCCCAGAGCCTCAAAGAACAAATTCACCGACATACGTTCTGGTGTGGAGGGGGAAAGAGAGAAAGCCCATGCCTGTGGAGTTCCTCTTAACAAGGACTTAATGATCTCCACCCTCTGCCTTTCATATCCAGAAGCACGGGGAGGTAACTCAAAGAACAACTTGCTTCCCTCTTTAAAAACCCTAAACAATTTTGTATCCCCGGAAAAATTGTCAGGTAACTTTACAGGTGGTTTGGGGTCCACTAGAGACAAATGAGTGGGGCCGTTATCCCAAGTCCCCAATGGAACATGACCCTGTAGGGCATCCACGACATCTCTTTGCACCTGTTGGTGCGAGTGAGCCAGGGCTTGCTGCTCCATGGACAGCTTCCACATTAACTGGGAGAGCTCATTCACTTGCTCCGAGAGTGCCAGTACGGGGTCCATAATAAACTAGCATCCCCCCCACCCAACCAGAGGGGAATAAACTGTGCGATCAGTTATAATGTCACGACCCGGGAGGGCTGCACACCACTGCGAGGGAGCAGAGCGACCATGAACTAACCGAGCTGCGTGCTGGACCTTAACCACATGACCCAAGGGGAGTGGCCGAGGTCGGAATAAGGCACCAGAGTACGGAGGAGACAAAAGGTGCCAAAGGGGAGTCCAAACATTCCGAGATCAAAACCGGGAGGTCAAAAGAGGTACTGGGGGATGAGATGGAAGAACAGTCAGATGGAAGCCAAAGGTCAGAAGACCGAGCCAATCAATGAGGTACAAATAGACATGAGATAGCAGAGTAAAGATAGACAGGCCAGAAGGTCAGAACCAGAAGAGCAAAACAACTAGGGATGCTGGGCAGAGAAACTGAAAGAGTAAAACAAACCAGGTCAAACACGGAAAGCAGTCAAGCAACACAGTATGCACACGCGCACCAGGGGGTCAGACACACAGACAGAACAAAAGTATAACTGACAGAGAATCCAAGTCCAGCACAGTTATAAATACCCCTCCCAGATCCAAAAGGAGGACACACACAATTAACCCTGAGAGGACAGGGCATGAACCCTGTCCAAAACCATGACATGATGGTCTCCATACAGAGACTCAGATGTCTGGAAGGATGTTCAAAAGAATATTGTGACTGCTCAGATTCGCCAAATATGGAAGGCCGATAGAAGACATTCAGTGGGTTCTGTTTTTAAGATGGTGGATAAAGTTTGGTTGTCATCCAGAAACGTTAAACTTAAAGTGCAATCAGCGAAGTTGAGTCCAAAGTTTTGCTGGTCCATATGAGGTCCTGGAGGAGGTCAATCCGGTAACATTCAGATTAAAGCTCCCTCTAACCCCTCACATTGCTAATGTGTTCAATAAATCACTATTAAACGAGTCTCCCTTATTCTCACTTCTGGTTTCAGCCGACTCTGGCTTGGAGTATGAGGTTTATGGGGTAGTGGATTCTTATAGGGTCTGAAATTCCCTCCAATATCTCATCCACTGGAAATACAGACCAGAGGAGAGATCCTGGATCCCAGCTCGACGTGGGAATGCCGATTGTTGAGTTAGGGCCTTCCATCTAAAATTTTCTCGGGGTGCAGTGGCCCCCCTAGTAGAGGGTGTACTGTCACTGTCTCACCCCTCAGTGTGTCTGGGATGCAGTTACTGACAGCTCAGCTGTCCAATCTGGTACAGGGACGCACTGAAGCTGACAGTACTGTTTTACACTTCAGTCATCCAGTCTTGTGCATGGGTGTGCTGAGCTGTCAGTGTGTTGTTTGACAGCTCCACTGTCCCATCTGAGGCAGGGAGGCGCTGGCTGTCTCCAGATATTCATTGTCCCAGGTGATTGCCAGGCTACTTAACTTAGCTGTTACTTCCAGACCTCTGCCAGACGAACTAAGTGTGGTTTTTCCCTCTGTACCTTGCGTTCTTTTTATAGATCTTTCATTGCCTGACCTTGGACCTCGTTCTGACCATCCGTCTGTTTAATCCCTACTGCTTTGATCCACTAACTGCTGGTATTCTGACCTTGGAACGTTACCTGATTACACTTCTGATTCTTGCTTCTGTTTTTGATGTACCTTCCTGATTTTAGATATCAGACTCCTTGACTATCTAATCTCACAGTTTGGCCATGAGAAGTGTCTCAACGTCACAGTATGTTGGCAGAAGGGAAGGAAAAGACAAATACGCAAAAAGGAAAGGGTTAAGATGTAAAAGAAAGATTAACTAAGATTGAGAGAAAACAAACATAAGCTAATAAACGAGAATGAAGATGTTGCTTAGATTCGGTGTGTTTGACCTACGATTACGGACACTACAGGGAATTTTTCTGTTAAAACAACAGACAAAATTAATTTGCTTTCCGTTGTCACGGCCGGTGACCGCAGCTGTTTATTATGTTCTATATTCCAGATGTTCAAGGAAATACACATGAGGCCCGATTCATCATTTAGCTTTTTTTTTGTTACTTTTCTTTTTCTTTTTTTGTTTCTTTTTGTCTTGTGTCTTTTTGTCTTGTCCTGTGTCTTATGTTGTTTTCTTCAAAATGGTGCGTATAGTTCATAAATTTGGTGCAAAAATCAAACATGCTGTTAATTTTTGTCTATAGTTTTTTTTTCTTGCTACTTTATTTAGTTGCGTGATCCGCCATAATCTTGCAGAATTTGCTCAAAAATGTTACATGTACATAAAATCACTACAGTGGGGAAGAAAATACAGAAATAAGTAATAGAAATCATAAAATAAATAAGAAGGAAAATAAAGAGGAAATACTGGACTAAAAAAAAAATCACATTGTTTCTAATTTTACCTCTTTCCTTTGCAGAAGATAAGAAAAATTTACGCAGAATCAGTGAACTGCAGAGTCAGGACCATTGAGTAGTGTCCAAGTTCTTACTGGGGTCTAAGGGGTAACATTTCTCCTTATGGAGAGTGACATACCAGCTGGCTTGTCAAGGTAAGGAGGCTTATTCGCCGTGCAATGCTCCTCTGGGAAATTAAATATGCAAATTGCCTCTTGAAACGTTACCCCTTAGACCCCAGTCCAGAGCCTCTCACCTAGCCAAATCAGTTCTCATGCTTCGCACTGACGAGGGCCAACAGCCCGAAACACCGTGTCTGCGAATTGAGATACTGATTTGGCTTTTATCCTAAGTCATATTGCACAACTCGTAAAAGGGTTGATTGTGACTTGTAGGATCGCTACTTCCAACAGGTGGCGCTATAGAGTTTAAGTCCTCTTTTTCTCAGAAGAGGCAATTTGCAAGTTCTTACTAATAAGGGATCTCTTGTCCACATTTTTCTTCTTTTTATACCAAACCATACCAGAACGTTGTACCCCCAGTCAAAACTCATATCAAAGAAAGGTATTCACCTTCTTTTTCACCACTTCCAATATGGGACAAGAATTAAGCTCCTGCGTACACATTAGGTAGCTGTCAGCCGTGCTCCATTACTTGCTATTACCCAGTTCTGTCCCCCTCAATCCACCCCTTCCTCTTCCCCTTATCCCTTCCCCCCCTCTCCTCTTTCACCTCCACTGTCTTTTTGTCTTATCTCTCCCCCTTTTTTTGTTCCCCTCCCCCTTTTTTCCTACAAATTCAGATCTGGCCTGGCAAATTCAGGTTGAGAAGTATGCCTTTTATAGCTCCCTTCTCTCTTCCGCCTCTTCTTTATCATCTTCTCTCTTCTCCTTTCCCTCCTCTTTCCTTCTTCCTTTTTTCTCTCCTCCCTTCTCTCTTTTCCATTTTCTTTCAATCCTCAATTTTCTTTATCTCCTCTCTTTTGTCCTTTCATCCTTTCTCTGTTCTTGTTCTTCTTGTCCCTTTTATTTCTCTCCTTTTCTCTTTTCATCCCCTTCTTTCTCCTCCTTTCTCATCCTATTGTCTCTCTCTTACTCTTTCTCTATCCTCCTCTTTCTTCCTCCTCTGTCTCTACTCCTACCTTCTCTATCCTCATTTTCTCTCCTCCCTTTTTTTCTCTCCCCATCTCCCTTCCTTCATTCTCTTTTCTTTTTGCTCTTCTAATGCCTTTTTTCTCTCCTCTCTTCTTTTTCCTACTTTTCTCCCTTCTCTCCCTCCTCATTCCTTCCTGTTTCTCTTCCCCTCTTTCCCTTCTCTATTCTTCTCCTCCGCTCTCTTTTCCCACCCTTGTGTGTCTCTCTCCTCCCCCCTTTTTTTACAGTCACTTCCTACCATCTTTTCTCCTTTTCCTTCTCTCTTTTTCTTTTCATCTTCCCTTTTCTTTTTCTCCTTGGCTTTCCTATCCTCTCTTTTCTCTCCTATCACACCCCCATTTTGTTCAATCTATTTTCTCCTTTCACTATTCCATGAGAGATAAAAATTATGTAACCTACCTCTGCATTAACCTTCTAACATTTGTAATCAGATGAACTGTAGGACAATAATTTGAATGATGGGGACAGTAACAATAAAAAACAGGAAAAAAAGTTGTTTTCTTTAAAAAAAAATATATATATATGATATGAAGGGACAATGATTTTACTCAGTAAGCATTTCCTTTTCCTGCCAATTTGTCAGTTTGATTCATAGTGTGCCAGATGTTACATAGAGCAAAAGGACATTGGACGGCCCTTAATTTTTGGAAGCTAATGAGCATGGAGAACAGAACTGGTCTTGTACCCATTCTGACAATCAAAGTCTTGTGTCTTTTTCTTCTTTGCCCTGTCCTTTGCTCCTTTTTAACATGAAGAATAAGTACAATCTCTTATTAATAATAATAATAATAATAATTAATTTTATTTCTATAGCGCCAACATATTCCGCAGCACTTTACACTTTAGAGGGGACTTGTACAGACAATAAGACATTACAGCAAAACAATAATCACATAAATCAACAGTTACCAAGAGGAGTGAAGGCCCTGCTCGCAAGCTTACAATCTATGAAATCTTAATTCTTCCTAAAAGATATCATAACACGTTTCAGTGTTAATAACCACAAATCAACAGCAATACTGTATGACAATAAAACCCTGAAGCAAAATATTAAAGGATATTTGTCCTGTGGATGTATATGAAACCTAAGAAAAAATGGGATGATTTATGACCCAATTTTTGCCTCTATTACAGTTTATGTCTGAAGGACCAAGAAGAAGAGGCACTGCTGTGAACCTAAAAAAATATATAAAGCGCCTATGTCTATTTTAAACACCATACAAAATAAACAAAAATACACAAAATATTTATTTAGGTAGCTTGTCTATCTATCTCTAAATATATATATATATATATTCCCAAGCTCAGTTTACCTACCTTTACTTGCAGTTGTGTGAGCAGCGCGATATCAGGACCATTTTTTCCTTCTTTGGACATAGATAAACAACGTGTCCATTCATTGACAGCAAGCATAGATCTTGAAATCTAAAATCATTTGGAGCCTATAATGAGCCTGATAGAGAGGTTTGAGCACGGCAGCTGTTTACTTTATGTTATCACGCATCTTACCAAGCACAACCTGTTACTGTTATTTCTCCATTGACAGAGCCTACAGATATAACAAGATTTTGGGTACTCGCAATAAAACCTTTTTCTCAGAGCCTTCACTGGGGGACACAGTGGGTGTATTCTGCTGCCACTAGGAGGCTGATACTAGGCAGAAAAAAAAAATTAAATCCTCACACAAGCAGGCTACACCCACCAACTGGAACTGAGCTAGTCAGTTAGTGAGAAAGCAGTAGGAAGGAGAAACAAAGATAATATAAAACTTTAATCAACAATGGCACAACTAAGGGCTGGTGCTTTGTCCCCAATGAAGGTTCTGAGAAAAAGATTTTACGGTGAGTACCCAATATCTTGTTTTCTCTAACATTTCATTGGGGGACACAGGAAACCATGGAATGTCCTAAAGCAGTACCTAAGGTGGGAAAAACAGCTACTCACAGATCTAAGATCGGTCCACTGCTGCATGCAGAACCTTTATGCTCAGGTTGGCATAAGCCGAGGCATAGGTGTAAACTCTGCAGAACATGGAAAAGGTATGGACTGAAGACTAGATGGAGGCCTTGCAGAGCGGCAATGCAGATGCCTGATGGAGAACCTATCAGGAAGCCCCCAATAGAGAGGAACGGAGACCTGACCCCTTACAGAGCTCTAAGACAGGCCAGAATCCAGGCCTGACTTCAGGAAAACCAGGAAGGAGGGAAGAGAAAAGGATAGTGGTGCTACCTGATTTGTCTCGCACCATCGAAAAACAACTTTCCAAGTGTGATGGCAAATCCACTTCTCGGCTTTCCTATGTGCCCTGCTATGGTGGAGCGGATTTATGGGTGATTCAGATTCAGCCCTAGGTGCAATCGGAACTCCGCAGGTAGCTGATGACATGAGCAGGTGCTGTATGACCAAGACCAAGGATTGTGATACTTTGATTAGGTCGGCAACTGATTGAGATAAGGCTGCAGCCCATTTGGGGGTGGGGGGAGAGGGTGCACTATCCTCATTGGCAGTGGGGAGCTCCTGCAGGGCCTGCATTGTAGGATTAATGCAGTCCAAGCAGGACCATCTGTTGACCTGTAGGTAGTTTCTTTTTACAGGTAGGAGTGTAGGAGTATAGGAGGTGCAGGATGAGAGTGAAAGGCCCTATTGATTGACAAATAGGTAAAAAGATTTCCAGGTGTGGAGATGCTGAGGGGAGGCCCCTGTGCCTACAGAAGTAGAGGATGCCCATTCCTGAAGAGGCGTAGAACCAGATGAGGAAAATTACCACAGCACTGGAGACTGGGAACTGATGAAGGAAGCAACCAATGCAAACCGTGGAGAAGTAGCGCCAGAAAAGAGAGTAGGAGCCGAAAATGCGCTTCTGAAGTTGGATAGACCGGGAAGAAGAAATCCGGAGATAGGCTGCTACACTGGAAGCGGGCCAGGAAGGAAGAGCATGAGAGAAAAGCAGCGGGCGCTTTATTAGCTGGCCGGGAGGAGGGGGCGTGACCTAATGGAGAAGTAGTCTTCGATTAAGCCAGGGACTATATTTTGACAGTGATCCACAGGAGGAACCTGAGGATGTGTTTTGAAAAAGAAAAAACACTCTCTTGTGGAAACCTGCCCAGAGCCCGCAATGCTGGAAGGAGAATTACTAGTTAAGCACAGTGCATTTCCATATGGAGATGAAGAGATGAAAGTGTCTAAAGACCACTGTGCTGTTATCTGGTGTCCTGACTCCTTCTCATCATGGAAGCTGTTCATCAGGATCTCCTCACGGGGGTCACTGGTATAGGGTATGAGTCTTCCCTCACTGCACATGGCTCATGTTGGTGGGCTATGTGTGTGAAGATAGATGGCAAGGACCAGTTCACCTGTTCTGTGCAGATACCCCAAACACTTGCTGTGCTAGAGGTCCTGCCTGGTAGACATAGCGAGAGAGCACATTGTGGATTAGACTACACTGTCCACTTGGTCTCTAGGTGGGAAGACAAGGTGAGCAATTACGCCTTCTTGCCCATAGTCACAAGCTGTGTCTGAAAAAAAAATTAATGATACAAAAAGGTACTGTACAATCGGGTCTGAACGCAGACCTGTGTCTACCTCCTTAGACACTAAGCAAGAACTCACTATCTTTATGTCCTGCTCCACTAAGAAACCAGATGGCACATGGCAAGATGCATGGGAGGGGAAGCACTGCAACTAAGGGAAGATGAAATGGGAAACCCTGAATCTTACACTGCGAAACCCTGAGCTTTCTGATGTCCCTAGATGCGTTCTTTCACCCCATGTGGCAATCTCATTCCAAGTCTTGCCCTAAGCACAGCTCTGGCTAGTATGTGGGGCATCAAAAACGCTGATCCTGCTCTATAATACAGAGACTGACAAAGGTAAAGTAAACAGCAATCACTCTCAGTGCACCCAGACTAAGGAATGGTATATAACGGGAGAGGAAGGGTGAGGTAAACCAAAAAGGGAAATTCTTAGAAAGATAACTCCAAACAAACCTTCAAACATCTCAAAAGATGACTCCTAAACAGCTTCTAATGCCATGGAATACAGCTCTCAAGCCAAATCCAAGGTATAACAAACTATCATTGGCAACTGCTCAAGCTAAGAGGTGAGCATTTATACCAGAGAGGAGTGGCAAACTCAGAACAGCTGAGATAACTCAGGACAGAGAGCTCTAGGAGACAAACAGAATTGTTTAATCCCATGCAACAACAGAACAAGGGAAATCTACACCTTTTTACCCTTGCAACACCAGAACAAGAGTAATCTGCACAACTAAATGGAAGGCAAAGCAGATCCACCTAGCGCAGGTGCACGTGTAGCCAGACACTGCATTCTTCTGATCCCTCTCTGTCCACGTGACAGTACCTCCCCCTCTAAGAAGGGACTACGGACCCTCAGGACCAGGTTTATCTGGATGTGAAACATGAAATGACAGAACCAACCTGATCGCATGAACATCAGATGCTGGTACCCACATTCTCCTCTGGACTATAACCTTTCCAATGTACCAAATACTGAAGCGACTGGCATTCAAAGTGAGAGTCAATAATCTTAACTATCTGGAACTCCAGATTCCCATTAACAACGACCGGGGAAGGTGGTGGTAGAGCCGGTCCTGAGGAAGCAATATATGTGTTGAGAAGTGATCGGTGAAACACATTATGGATTTTAGAAGTACGTGGCAAGTCAAAATGAAATACTACCAGATTGATTATGGCAACTAACTTATAGGAACCGATAAACCTGGGTCCCAGTTTTCAATAACGAACTTTCACCTTAATGTTTTTAGTGAACAACCACACTAAATCACCAACACATAGGTCCAGACCAACCAAGCGCTTCCGATCAGCCATACTGTTATATGTAGAACCCATCATCCTTAAATTATTAAGAACACCCCACCACATAAAAGTAATAGATGAAAAAAACAGCTGGTCCTCAGGCATTCCTGAAGAACGATTTCCATTAAAAGTGCAGAATTGACGATGAAAACCACATGCCCGAAAAACAGGGACTTGCCAGTAGATTCATGACAACGGTTATTAACCGCAAACTCAGCTAAAGGTAAGAGACCCAATTCTCCTGATTCTCGGGAACAAAACACCTTACTTACGTCTCAAGATTCTGATTTATCTATTCCATTCAGTCTGCCCATTTGATTGTGGATGAAAGGTGGACAAAAATGAGAGATGAATCCTTAAACAAGCACAAAAAGCCTTCCAAAACTTTTATGTAAATTGGAAACAATATCAGAGGGGATCCTACCGAGTTTCACAATCTCATTAATGACTATTTGTGCCAAATGTTTAGCATTCGTATGTGCAGGTAACACAATAAAATTAGCCATTTTGATAAATCTATATACTACCACTAATCTTACTTTGTTACCTGCGGACATGGGCAGATCAGTGATAAAATTTACCAACAGATGAGTCCATGGACTACAGGGAATGACCAAAGGTTACAGAACCCCAAACGGATGTGTATGTGGGGTCTTTGAACGTGTACAAGTACTACAAAAGTACTGCAGAATGTGCCTTATGACCACAAAAAAATCAAACTCCTGTTTTTCACCGAATCACTGGTGGACGGGTACAATGAGTTACCCTCAACTGCATGGGTTCTTCACAGAGCTTCAACCTAGGTTTATTAAGCACAAGTCCCACAGTAGATAATGGTGTCTCCTTAGATCTTTCACAGAGACCATGATCCACATGGATAGCTAAAGACATAGCGCCCTCCAAGGAAACGGGTCTCGTACAGGACGAAGGCTGTTGTGAATTCCGCTCTTGGGCTCCCTCCGGTGGTTATAAGTAGCATTTTTGTGAATTCTGCTCTTGGGCTCCCTCCTGTGGTTTTGAGTGGTATGGCTGCTTCTTGGATTTAGCATCGGCAGCTGCTTTCACTGATCGTCTTCCTGGCTCGGCTATTTTAGTCTGGCTTTATCCCTGATTCAATGCCAGTTGTCAATTGTTGAGCTTGGAGCTATGGCTCTCTGAGGATTTCCCTGTCACTCTGACCATTTCAGCAAAGCTAAGTCCTTGCTTATCTTTTTGCAGTTCACTTATTGTGGACTTTGTTGTTTTGCATTTTCTATGTTTTGCTCATTTGTCCAGCTTATCAGTATGGATCTGTTTAGCTAGCTGGAAGCTCTGGGCAGCAGAGTTTGCCCTCCACACCTTTAGTCAGGTGTGGAGATTTTTGCATTTCTCTGCGGTGGACTTTTTCTAGTTTTTTTTTACGGACCGCACAGTGTTCTGTCCTGTACTAAATCCTATCTAGCTAGTAGTGGCCTCCTTTGCTAAAATCTTGTTTCATACTACGTATGTCATTTCCTTCTCCTCTCACAGTCATTATTTGTGGGGGGCTGTCCTGTCCTTTGGGGATTTTCTCTGAGGCAAGATAGCTTTCCTGTTTCTGCCTTTAGGGGTAGCTAGATCTCCGGCCGTGACGAGGTGTCTAGGGAGTGACAGGAACATCCCACGGCTACTGCTAGTGTCTGTGTTAAGATTAGGAACTGCGGTCGGTATAGTTACCACCTGCTCAGAGCTAGTCGCATGTCGCTCCTTAATCACCAAACCATAACAGTACAACTGGCCAAAAATGAGCTTAATGCATCTCAAAAGAAGGAAGAGAAAAAGAGTTCTAAGCCATTTTTTTTTCTTTAGTCTGTTTTGTTTTTTTCCTTCCTCTTAATCTCTGGGTGATTCAGGATTTGGATGCGGGCATGGATGTTCAGGGGTTGTTTTCTCGTGTGGATCAGCTTGCTGCAAGAGTACAGAGTATTCAAGATTATGTTGTGCAGACTCCGGCCTTGGAGCCTAGAATTCCTACTCTGGATTTGTTTTACGGGGATAGATCTAAGTTTTTGAACTTTAAAAATAACTGCAAATTGTTTTTTGCTCTGAAGCCCCGTTTCTCTGGTGACCCTCAGGACTGGGCATTCTCCCTTGAGTCAGGGGATCCGGCGTTGCTTAATGTGGATGCCATTTTTCAATCGCTCGGATTATTGTATGACGAACCTAACACTGTAGAGCATGCTGAGAAAACACTGTTGGCCCTGTGTCAGGGTCAGGAAGCGGCAGAATTATACTGCCAGAAATTTAGAAAGTGGTCTGTGCTCACTAAATGGAATGAGGACGCTCTGGCAGCAATTTTCAGAAAGGGTCTTTCTGAAGCCCTTAAAGATGTTATGGTGGGGTTCCCCACGCCTGTTGGTTTGAGCGAATCTATGTCTCTGGCTATTCAGATTGATCGGCGCCTGCGCGAACGCAAAGTGGTGCACCATGTGGCAGCATCCTCAGGGCAGAGTCCTGAGCCCATGCAATGTGATAGGATTTTGACTAGAGCGGAACAGAGGGGATACAGATGTCAGAATGGGCTGTGTTTTTACTGTGGGGATTCTGCTCATGCTATCTCTGATTGTCCTAAGCGTATTAAGAGGGTCGCTAGATCTGTTACCATTAGTACTGTGCAGCCTAAGTTTCTCCTGTCTGTGACCCTGATTTGCTCATTGTCATCTTTTTCTGTCATGGCATTTGTGGATTCGGGCGCTGCTCTGAACTTAATGGACTTAGAATTCGCTAGGCGCTGTGGTTTTTCTTTGCAGCCTTTGCAGAGTCCCATACCCTTAAGGGGTATTGATGCTACACCGTTGGCCAAGGATAAACCTCAGTATTGGACTCAGCTGACTATGTGCATGGCTCCAGCACATCAGGAAGATTGCCGTTTTCTGGTGTTGCATAATTTACATGATGTTGTTGTACTGGGTTTTCCATGGTTACAAGTACACAATCCAGTGCTGGATTGGAAATCAATGTCTGTGACTATTTGGGGTTGTCAAGGGGTACATAGTGATGTTTCTTTAATGTCAATTTCCTCTTCCCCCTCTTCTGATGTTCCTGAATTTTTGTCAGATTTTCAGGATGTATTTGATGAGCCCAAGTCCAGTTCCCTTCCTCCACATAGGGACTGTGATTGTGCTATTGACTTGATTGCTGGCTGTAAGTTCCCTAAGGGCCGACTTTTCAATCTGTCTGTGCCAGAGCATGCCGCCATGCGGAGCTATGTTAAGGAGTCTTTAGAGAAGGGGCATTTTCGGCCGTCTTCGTCACCATTGGGAGCGGGATTCTTTTTTGTTGCCAAGAAGGATGGCTCCTTGAGACCCTGTATCGATTATCGCCTTCTTAATAAGATCACGGTCAAATTCCAATACCCTTTACCTTTGCTCTCTGATTTGTTTGCTAAGATTAAGGGGGCTAGTTGGTTCACCAAGATTGACCTTCGAGGAGCATATAATCTTGTTCGTATTAAACAGGGTGACGAATGGAAAACTGCATTTAATACGCCCGAAGGCCATTTTGAATACCTGGTGATGCCTTTCGGGCTTTCTAATGCTCCTTTTGTATTTCAGTCCTTTATGCATGATATTTTCCGCAATTATCTTGATAAATTCTTGATTGTGTATTTGGATGATATTTTGATTTTTTCCAATGATTGGGAGTCTCATGTGAAGCAGGTCAGGATGGTATTCCAGATCCTTCGTGATAATGCTCTATTTGTGAAGGGGTCTAAGTGCCTATTTGGAGTTCAGAAGGTCTCTTTTTTGGGGTTTATTTTTTCTCCTTCGTCTATAGAAATGGATCCTGTTAAGGTCCAAGCCATTCATGACTGGATTCAACCCACATCTGTGAAGAGCCTTCAGAAATTTTTGGGCTTTGCTAATTTTTATCGCCGTTTCATTGCCAACTTCTCTAGTGTGGTTAAACCCCTGACCAATTTGAAGAAGAAAGGCGCTGATGTGACTAATTGGTCCTCTGAGGCTGTTTAGGCCTTTCAGGAGCTTAAACGCCAATTTACTTCTGTCCCTGTTTTGCGTCAGCCTGATGTTTCCCTTCCTTTTCAGGTTGAGGTTGACGCGTCTGAGATTGGGGCAGGGGCCGTTTTGTCACAGAGGAATTCTGATGGTTCCTTGATGAAGCCATGTGCCTTCTTTTCCCGAAAGTTTTCGCCTGCGGAATGCAATTATGATGTCGGCAATCGGGAGTTGTTGGCTATGAAGTGGGCATTTGAGGAGTGGCGACATTGGCTTGAGGGAGCCAAGCACCGCATTGTGGTCTTGACTGATCATAAGAATCTGATTTACCTCGAGTCGGCCAAGCGGCTGAACCCTAGACAGGCTCGGTGGTCCCTGTTTTTCTCCCATTTTGATTTTGTGGTCTCATATCTTCCAGGATCTAAGAATGTTAAAGCGGATGCCCTTGAGTCTCCCAGAAAGATCCTGACAAAAATGACTCCATAGAAGGGGGGTCATTCAGCCCAATGTGCATGGGCCATCTGTGGAACTCAGAGCAGAGCTCCTCTGCTGGCCGGTCTCCATGCTGAAGCTGACGTAGTTTGGATTCAGCAAGGGTGACACGGTTGGGATCATCATAAATGAGTCCCAGGGCACTAAAAAATTCCTCAACCATCCGGAGTCACTGAGAAACAAACAAAAGGGAATAAGCCCAGGCTTGGTAGTCCCCCTGGAGATGACTATCCCCACCTGCCGCTCCTTGGTACCTGCGGAATGTAGTCACAGCCTAAAGTACAGTTTGCAGGCCTCCCTAAACACCAAAAACTTGCCCCGACCTCCAGAGAATCTATCTGACACAGCTAGTCTAGGTTCAGACAGGAGTTGCCCAGGAGCAGCGGCTTCTAAACCTGGGGTCAGAGGTGCTCACTGCAATGCCACAAAATGCAGATCTTTCAACTGTTCCTCCAGAGCATCCACAGGGTTCATCGTAGACCCAAATAAGATGGGGCCAATGCTAATGTCAAGCTCCACTAAGGAGCCAAACGGCACACAGCGAGACGGATGGGAAGGGAAGCACTGCAATCTTGCCCCGTTCAACCCTGAGCTCCCTTACATCTCTAGACTGGTTCTTTAACCCTAATCCCTATCTCGTCCTAAGCACAGCCATGGCTATTGCATAGGGTAGCAGGAACGCTTGTCCTGCTCTATAATACAGACACAAAAGGAGTCTGACAATGGAATAGGAAACAGCAATCACTGTAAATGCACCCAAACTAAGGATTGGTATATAACAGGAGAGGAAGGGTGAGGCAAACCAAAAAGGGAGATAAGAAAAGGATAACAACAAACAAACTTCCAAACAGCAATATCGAGAAATGACTCGTAAACGGCTACTAACTCCATGAATCACAGCTCTGAAACCAAGTCCAATGTATAGCAAGCTATCACTGGCAACTACTCAAGCTAAGAGGTGAACATTTATACCAGAGGGGAGTGGCAAACTCAGAACAGTTGTGATAACTCAGGAGGAGAGCTCTAGGAGACAACCAGAACTGTTTAACCCTTACAACAACAGAGCAAGGGAAATCTGCGCAGCTAATCGGAAGGCAAAGCAGATCCATTCAGTGCAGATACATGTGTATCCATATGCTGTGATCTTCTTACCCCTCTCTGTCACGTTATCCCCGTGACACTTAGCTCCAGTTAGTGGGTGTAGCTTTCCAGGGAGGAGTTAATTTTTTTCTGCCTAGTGTCAGCATCATAATATCAGCAGCATACACCCATGGTTTCCTGTGTCCCCCAACAAAGCAATAGAGAAATAGCCTTATTTCATGTATGATCACTAGTGTTGAGCATTCCGATACCGCAAGTATCGGGTATCGGCCGATACTTGCGGTATCGGAATTCCGATACCGGGATTCCGATACTTGCCGCGTATCGGATACCGGAATCGGAAGTTCCCAGATTCAAAATTCCGAAATTCAGCCAATGAGAATGATTCCAAGTGTGGGCACATCCTGTTTAGCATGGAGGGCATGAAACTACTGGCAAGGCTGTGATTGGCTGCTGAAATGATGTCATGATGCAGTTTAAAAGTCGCTGGCGCCATTTTGCGATCACTCTGCTGTGAATTCAGTTAGTGACAGGACGCTGTTTGCTGACTGAGGGACAGTTTAGAGATAGCGATTTGCTTCTTTGTGCTTTCCAAAGGCTAATTTAGCAACCGCTGTGTTCACCTACTATTCACCTTGCTTTTGCCTTGTAGCGCTGTTTTCACAGCGATCTGCAAGGTCTGTGTGTGTGTGTGTGTGAGTGCAGCCCACTCTCTAGTCTGAGTGCAGCCACATAGGCCATCCATAGCTGGTTGTATTCAGTTCAGGGAGGGTGGTTCATTGCCTCATACTGTTCTTTTTTTTTTTTTTTTTTTTTTTTCAAGTAGTGTAGTCTGCTGCTAATTAATTTAAAAAAATCCTATTAGTGTCTTTCCACCCGTCTCCAGCTAATTTGTGGAAAAACACTACATAGGATAAAGTAGAGGAGGGTTTTTGGGCCTTGCAGCGCCGTTTACGGCTGTCTGCACGGTCTCCGTGTGACTGCAGCTCGCCCTGTAGTCTGTGAGCAGCCGTAGCCTGGTTGTCTCCAGCTCAGGGTTGTTCACTGCGTCATACCGCCAAATCAATTTTAATTTTTTTTCAAGTAGTGTAGTCTGCTGCTAATTAATTTAAAAAAATCCTATTAGTGTCTTTCCACCCGTCTCCAGCTAATTTGTGGAAAAACACTACATAGGATAAAGTAGAGGAGGGTTTTTGGGCCTTGCAGCGCCGTTTACGGCTGTCTGCACGGTCTCCGTGTGACTGCAGCTCGCCCTGTAGTCTGTGAGCAGCCGTAGCCTGGTTGTCTCCAGCTCAGGGTTGTTCACTGCGTCATACCGCCAAATCAATTTTAATTTTTTTTCAAGTAGTGTAGTCTGCTGCTAATTAATTTAAAAAAATCCTATTAGTGTCTTTCCACCCGTCTCCAGCTAATTTGTGGAAAAACACTACATAGGATAACGTAGAGGAGGGTTTTTGGGCCTTGCAGCGCCGTTTACGTCTGTCTGCACGGTCTCCGTGTGACTGCAGCTCTATCTGTTGTCAGTTCAGCCCCCAAAAAAGAAATAAATAATAAAGTTCACCAAACACACCAGTGACACCACTTTACATTTGTGTAGGCCACATTAGCTCATATTAAAGTCTAGTCCACACTTTAGAAAATTAGTGTTTCTTATACCTGTTAGGAGGAGTTGCTCAGGAATAAGCACACAAATCCGTTAGTACTTTTCTGCTTATCTTTATCAGTCAACCAAGATGAAGAAGGCAGTGAGTAAGGCACGTGGGCGTGGGCGTGGGCGCGGAGCAGGGAGGGGACGTGGGGATTCTGTGCCTGCTGCGGGCACCGGTGACTCATCAGCACCCACTTTCACCAGGCAACAGTCGTTCATGCGCAGCTTTGTGTCAGAGCGCCGTACACCGCTGCTGCGTGAAGAACAAATTGAAGCCGTTGTTGGATGGATGGCAGCTAATGCATCAACTTCAATTAGTGCCACATCCTCTCAGACACAGAGCACTGGAGAGCAGCCATCTGTCTCTTCACCACCTGCCAAATTGCCCAGGCAGACAGAGAGCCCAGGACAGGAGCCGTCTCTACTTCTGTTCTCTGAATCTCTTGGCTTGGAAACAGGGGGCCAGCCAAGCAGCATTGGAGAAATGGAAGAAGAGGCAGGGTGCAGTGATGCCCAACAGCTTTTTCTGTCTTCCTCTGAAGAGGCGGGTGGGCCAGTGGCTCCGGTCACCACATCGCAGGCCGCATCAGCTGATGATGACACTCAGGTGCCACTTACTGGTGCGTGCTCTGCTGCTGAGACTACCCAGGAGGAGCAGTTGGGGGCAGAGGGTAGTGTAGATGATGAGGTCCTCGACCCATCTTGGCGTGAGGGACAGGAAGGTGGTGGGAGCAGCTCTGAGGAAGAGATTCCCCGTACGGCCCAAAGAGGGAGAGGGAGGGGGAAGACTGCGGATCCTGCAGCCTCCGCTTTGGCACCCGTTAGGAGCATGTCTCTTCCAAAAGCCAAAAAGGGCGCTCCCAAGACTTGCAGTGCCTGGTCCTTTTTTGACACAGTTGCAGATGACATTTGCTATGTCAGATGCAACGTGTGTCATCAAAAAGTCAAAAGAGGGAAAAATGTCAGCAACCTCAATACCTCCAACATGTGGAAACATGTGCGCAACAGGCACCCGGCGGAGTTAGAAAAACACACTGAAGAGGTAGGCCAACCAACAGCGGCAGCTACCACCTCTTCAGCTCGTGTTGCCTCTTCCTCTAGCTCACACGCAGCTGGTTCGGCTTCCTCCCAGGATCGCCGTGGAAGAACCTCTGGCCCTGTTGTCCAGAGACCCGCTGTAATTCCACCCGCAGCGCCACTTTCCCAGTCATCCACACACTCCCAGCCCAGTCTACAGCCATCGGTAGTACAGGCATGGGAGAAAAGGCGGCCTTTCTCGTCAAACCACCCACGAGCACAGGCTCTGACTGCAGGCATTGCCAAACTTCTGTCACTGGAAATGCTGTCATTCAGGCTGGTGGAGACTGACAGCTTCCGTGACTTGATGTCATTGGCAGTCCCACAGTACAATGTGCCCAGCCGCTTTTACTTCAGCAGGCAAGCCGTCCCTGCCCTGCACAAGCATGTGGAGGGACACATAAAACACGCGCTACTGAACGCCGTCAGTAGCAAGGTCCACCTCACCACCGATGCGTGGACCAGTCAACATGGACAGGGGCGATACCTTTCCCTCACTGCCCATTGGGTTAATGTTGTTGAGCCAGGTACAGACCGTGCGAGTGGCGCAGGACGTGTCCTGCCCACTCCAAGGATTGCAGGAATCCATTCTGTACGCATTGACTCCTCCTCTTACACCAGTTCCTCAGAATCATCGCTGCAGGAGCCGTCACAGTCCACCTCCACATGGACCCGTGATGAACGTGTACCTGTTACGACCGACATGAGCACAGCCGTGGCCAAACGTCAACAGGCCGTGTTGAAATTAATTTTTTTGGGGAATCGTAGCCACACAGCGCAGGAGCTCTGGAATGCCATCAAGCAGGAGAGCGATGTGTGGTTTGTGCCAGCGAATCTCCAGCCAGGCATGGTAGTGTGTGATAATGGCCGAAATCTGGTGGCAGCTCTGGGCCTCGGCAACCTCACTCACATCCCATGTCTGGCACATGTGCTCAATTTGGTCGTGCAGAGCTTTTTGAGGGACTATCCGGATCTTGATGCACTGCTGCACAAGGTCCGCCTAGAGTGTGCTCACTTGCGGCGTTCCAGCACGGCAAAAGCGCGCATTGCGGCTCTGCAGCGCCGACACCGCCTGCCGGAACATCGCATCATATGTGACCTACCTACCAGGTGGAATTCCACGTTACATATGTTGGAGCGGTTGTGTGAGCAGCAGCAAGCTGTAATGGAGTACCAGCTGCTTCAGGCGCAAAGAAGTCGCAGTCAGCGCCGTACAGACTTCACAACCACAGAGTGGGCCACTATGAATGACGTCTGCCAGGTTTTGCGTCCCTTTGATTATTCCACGCGGATGGCGAGTGCAGATGATGCACTAGTCAGCATGACTGTCCCCCTTATCTGCCTGCTTGAAAAATCACTGCAAGCGCTAAGGGATGATGTTGTGGAAGAGGTGGAGGATGAGGATTCACCATTTCCATCATCTTCTGGACAGTCAGCGCCACGTGGTTCCTCACAAACGCGTAGGCAGGGGACAGTTTGTGAGGAGGATGAGGAGGAGTCAATGGAGGAGGAAGACGTCCGTCCAGAGGAGGGAGTTACCGAATTGTCCAGTACTCAGTGTGTACAGCGAGGGTGGGGTGATGACGAGCGGGCAGAGATCACGCCTCCAGCAGGGGACAGCGTTTCTTGGGCAGTTGGCAGTCTGCAGCACATGGTGGATTACATGCTGCAGTGCCTGAGAAACGACCGCCGCATCGCCCACATTCTCAACATGTCTGATTATTGGGTGTTTACCCTCCTCGATCCTCGCTACCGGGACAACGTAGAAAGCCTCATCACACCGTTGAACCGGGAGCGAAAAATGCGGGAGTACCAAGACACACTGGTCAATTCCATCATCTTCTCCATTCCAACTGAGAGAAGTGCTGCTAGTGCATTACAAAGCAGCTCAGTGCGTCCAGGCAGTGGAGGAGGCTCTGCACAAAGAGGGAGCAGAAGCAGTGCCTCTGCCCAAGGCAAGACCAGTATGGCCCAACTGTGGCACAGTTTTCTGTGCCCCCCACAAAAGTCTACACCATCACAGACGGCTCCAGTCAGCAGGAGGCAACGGTTCCGTCAGATGGTGACAGACTACATGTCTTGCCCTCTTGCTGTACTCCCAGACGGCTCTTCCCCTTTCAAGTTTTGGGTCTCAAAGCTGGATACATGGCCAGAGCTAAGCCAGTATGCATTGGAGGTGCTGTCTTGCCCTGCGGCCAGTGTATTATCGGAACGTGTCTTTAGTGCTGCAGGTGGTGTACTAACTGACCGTCGCATGCGACTATCCTCCGATAACGTTGACCGGCTTACTTTCCTGAAAATGAACAAGGCCTGGATCTCGCAGGAATTTGCCACTCCTCCTCCTGATTAAATAATTAGGTCACTGTATACGTTATCCAGGTCTCCTGTTGTGTTCATCTTTCTACCACCTGAACTTAAATTCCTGTGCTCCAACACCGCCAGTTGAGGCTCAGAAGTGCCGTCTGCACAGTCAAAACATACGACCCAGTGTTATTGGGTTTCAGTAATGTCAGCTGATCCCCAGCTGTGTAGCCGGCAATGTGTCATGCGACCGCCACGCTGACACAACAACTGAAATGTAAGGGAATCTGTCCCCCCCCCCCCCCAAGGCGTTTGTTACTGAAAGAGCCACCTTGTGCAGCAGTAATGCTGCACAAGGAAAAGGTAGCTATTTTTGTTTAGCTCCTTGCACACGCAGAACTTAACACTTATAAAATGTGTCCACTGATACCGTAAAACCGTCCCGGAGGTGGGACTTTCCTTCGTAATGTGACGCAGCACAGCCGTCATTCCTACCCCCCCGGCGCCGCGCACCGGCTCCTCAGCGTTGTTTTATTCCGTCCCGGAGCCTGCGCTGTTATGTTATCCCGTGGCCAGGCACACTTAGCGCTGCCCGTCTTCTGGCATCATTTGGTGTCAGGATGGCTGCGCCTGTGCGGCCGCGCTGGCAGAGAGCCCGCCTCGCAGTGTCTTCTGATTTAATCCCACTGGGGGCCTGGGATCCATGGACATGCGCAGTGCATATCTGAACCTCCACCTCTCACTCATTTCCCTATGGCTTCTTCAGACTGTTCGGTGTCAGCTGGTCCCTAATAGCATGCCACGGCCGTGACACCGCACAGTCTTAAGAAGCCGTAGGGAGGGGAGTGAGAGGCGAGGATATGCACTGCGCATGTCCATGGATCCCAGGCCCCCAGTGGGATTAAATCAGAAGACTCTGCGAGGCGGGCTCTCTGCCAGCGCGGCCGCACAGGCGCAGCCATCCTGACACCAAATGATGCCAGAAGACGGGCAGCGCTAAGTGTGCCTGGCCACGGGATAACATAACAGCGCAGGCTCCGGGACGGAATAAAACAACGCTGAGGAGCCGGTGCGCGGCGCCGGGGGGGTAGGAATGACGGCTGTGCTGCGTCACATTACGAAGGAAAGTCCCACCTCCGGGACGGTTTTACGGTTGCAGGGGACACATTTTATAAGTGTTTAGTTCTGTGTTTGCAAGGAGCATGATGAAAAGAGCCACCTTTTCCTTTTGCATCTTTTGTGCTGCACAAGCTGGCTCTTTCAGCTACAAACGCCTTGGGGGGGGGTTAAAGGTTCCCTTTCGACTTTCTCAGGCTTCGGCCTACATTGTGTTCCTCTGCTTTTCCACCTGTCCCTGGGCTCCAACACCGCCAGTTGCCGTCCAGAAGTGCAGTACGCACAGTCAACAGTCCCTCCTCTGTTATTGGGGTTCAGTAACGTCAGCTGTTCCCCTGCTGTGTGTGTGGCAATCCCTCCTACCTCCTCCAACCTCCTCCTCCTCCACCTGCCCCTGGGCTCCAACACCGCCAGTTGCCGTCCAGAAGTGCTGTACGCACAGTCAACAGTCCCTCCTCTGTTATTGGGGTTCAGTAACGTCAGCTGTTCCCCTGCTGTGTGTGTGGCAATCCCTCCTACCTCCTCCAACCTCCTCCTCCTCCACCTGCCCCTGGGCTCCAACACCGCCAGTTGCCGTCCAGAAGTGCTGTACGCACAGTCAACAGTCCCTCCTCTGTTATTGGGGTTCAGTAACGTCAGCTGTTCCCCTGCTGTGTGTGTGGCAATCCCTCCTACCTCCTCCAACCTCCTCCTCCTCCACCTGCCCCTGGGCTCCAACACCGCCAGTTGCCGTCCAGAAGTGCTGTACGCACAGTCAACAGTCCCTCCTCTGTTATTGGGGTTCAGTAACGTCAGCTGTTCCCCTGCTGTGTGTGTGGCAATCCCTCCTACCTCCTCCAACCTCCTCCTCCTCCACCTGCCCCTGGGCTCCAACACCGCCAGTTGCCGTCCAGAAGTGCTGTACGCACAGTCAACAGTCCCTCCTCTGTTATTGGGGTTCAGTAACGTCAGCTGTTCCCCTGCTGTGTGTGTGGCAATCCCTCCTACCTCCTCCAACCTCCTCCAACCTCCTCCTCCTCCACCTGTCCCTGGGCTCCAACACCGCCAGTTGCCGTCCAGAAGTGCTGTACGCACAGTCAACAGTCCCTCCTCTGTTATTGGGGTTCAGTAACGTCAGCTGTTCCCCTGCTGTGTGTGTGGCAATCCCTCCTACCTCCTCCAACCTCCTCCTCCTCCACCTGCCCCTGGGCTCCAACACCGCCAGTTGCCGTCCAGAAGTGCCGTACGCACAGTCAACAGTCCCTCCTCTGTTATTGGGGTTCAGTAACGTCAGCTGTTCCCCTGCTGTGTGTGTGGCAATCCCTCCTACCTCCTCCAACCTCCTCCTCCTCCACCTGCCCCTGGGCTCCAACACCGCCAGTTGCCGTCCAGAAGTGCTGTACGCACAGTCAACAGTCCCTCCTCTGTTATTGGGGTTCAGTAACGTCAGCTGTTCCCCTGCTGTGTGTGTGGCAATCCCTCCTACCTCCTCCAACCTCCTCCAACCTCCTCCTCCTCCACCTGTCCCTGGGCTCCAACACCGCCAGTTGCCGTCCAGAAGTGCTGTACGCACAGTCAACAGTCCCTCCTCTGTTATTGGGGTTCAGTAACGTCAGCTGTTCCCCTGCTGTGTGTGTGGCAATCCCTCCTACCTCCTCCAACCTCCTCCTCCTCCACCTGCCCCTGGGCTCCAACACCGCCAGTTGCCGTCCAGAAGTGCTGTACGCACAGAGCCAAACACCTCGCCAATGTGTTAGTGGGGTTCAGCACCGCCAGCTGTTCCCCTGCTGTGTATACGGCAACGTGTACTGCGACCGCCACGCAGGCACAACAAGTTAAATTTAAGGGAACCTGTCCCCCCCCCCCCAGGCGTTTGTTACTGAAGGAGCCACCTTGTGCAGCAGTAATGATGCAAAGGGAAAAAGTGCCTCTTTTCGTGGTGCTCCTTGCAGATGCTGAACCTAACACTTATGAAATGTGTCCCCTCACAGCGTTCAACCGTCCGGTAGGTGGAACTTTCCTTTGTCATGTGACGCAGCACAGCCGTCATTTTTACCCCCTTGTCGCCGTGCGCCGCCTCCTCAGCGTTGTTTGAATCTGTCCCGGAGCCTGCGCTGTTAGGTTACCCCTTGGCCATGCACACATTTTGCGCTGCCCGTCTTCTGACATCATTTGCTGTCAGGCTGGCTGCGCCTGTGCGGGTGCGCTGTCCGAGATTCAGCCTCGCGGTGTTGTCTAATGTAATCCCACCGCGGGCCTGGGATCCGTGTCCATGCGCAGTGCATATCCTCGCCTCTCACTCCCCTCCCTACGGCTTCTAAAGACTGTTCGGTGTCAGCTGATCCCTAATAGCATGCCACGGCCGTGACACCGCACAGTCTTAAGAAGCCGTAGGGAGGGGAGTGAGAGGCGAGGATATGCACTGCGCATGGACACGGATCCCAGGCCCGCGGTGGGATTACATTAGACGACACCGCGAGGCTGAATCTCGGACAGCGCACCCGCACAGGCGCAGCCAGCCTGACAGCAAATGATGTCAGAAGACGGGCAGCGCAAAATGTGTGCATGGCCAAGGGCTAACCTAACAGCGCAGGCTCCGGGACAGATTCAAACAACGCTGAGGAGGCGGCGCACGGCGACAAGGGTGTAAAAATGACGGCTGTGCTGCGTCACATGACAAAGGAAAGTTCCACCTACCGGACGGTTGAACGCTGTGAGGGGACACATTTCATAAGTGTTAGGTTCAGCATCTGCAAGGACCATAATTAAAAGAGCTAAGTTTACCTTTTCCAGCATTAGTGCTGTACACGATGGCTCTTCCAGCTACAAACGCCTGAGGGGGGGGTTAAAGGTTTCCTTTCAACTTGCTCCAGTGCAGGCTTCGGCCTACACTCCGCTCCCCCTGCTCCTCCTGCTGACCCTGGGCTCTAACACCGCCAGTTGGGGCCCAGATGTGCTAGCTGCACAGAGAAAAACACCTCGCCAATGTGTCAGTGGGGTTCAGCACCGCCAGCTGTTCCCCTGCTGTGCAGCCGGCAACGTGTCCTGCAACAGCCACGCAGGCACAACAGACCCAAAGCTGCCGCCAGTGCAGGCTTCGGCCTACACTCTGCTCCCTCTCCTCCTCCTGCTGACCCCGGGCTCCAACACCGCCAGTTGGGGCCCGGTACTGCTAGCTGCACAGAGAAAAACACCTCGCCAATGTGTCAGTGGGGTTCAGCACCGCCAGCTGTTCCCCTGCTGTGCAGCCGGCATCGTGTCCTGCAAAAGCCACGCAGACACCAGAACTGAAATTGAAGGGAACCTGTCCCCCCTCCCCCAGGCGTTTGTACGTTTTTAAGGCCACCTTGTACAGCGGTAATGATGCATGTGTGCAAGGTGGCTCATAAACGTATTCTCCTCGCACATGTAGAACGGAAAACACGTCTAAAATGTGTCCTCTGTGTGACCATTTAACCGTCCCGGTGGTGTGACTTTCCTTTGTAATGACACGCTGCAACCCCCTTGGTAGCACTGCCCGTCTTCTGGCATCATTGTTTGGCTGCCTGCGCCTCTGCGGCCGCCCTGACCCACACAACGCCCCTCGGTGTCTTATTTCTTGGGACTGCGAGGGTGTGTTTGATGGGCATGAGCAGTGCATCAGTTCGCCTGTCCCTCATCTCCTTCCGCCTTCTTCAGACTGTGCGGCTTCATGGCCGTGGCATGCGATAAGGGATCAGCTGACGCCACATAGTCTGAAGCAGGTGTAAGAACCCAAGCGAGAGGCGAACATATGTACTGCGCCAGGCCATGAATCCCAGCCCCGCAGTGTTTTAACTATGTCAATACACTGCGGGGCTGTGATTCATGGGCATCGCGAACCGCACCAGCCAACATTAAATGAGGTCAGAAGATGGGCAGCGCTAACAGCGCTAGGCCAGGGGATAACACGACAGCGCAGACTCCTGTACAGCAAATAACAACGCTCAGGAGGCTGCACCCAGCACCAAGGTGGGATTCTTGACATCTGTGCTGCGTCTCATTACAAAGGGAACTCGCGCCTCCAACACAGTTTGACTGTATAAAGGGCTAAATGTTACACGTGTTCCATTCAGCGTGTGCAAGGAGCCAAATTAAAAGAGCAACCTTTGACTTGTGCACCACTACTGCTGCATAAGCTGTGGCTCTTCTACTTTGTAACCCCTGAGGGGGGGTTAAAGGTTACCTTTGAAATTGGTTCGATTAGGCTTCGGCCTACACTCTGCTCCCCCTGCAGAGCCCGGGCTCCAACACCGCCAGTTGGGGCCCGGTACTGCTAGCTGCACAGAGAAAAACACCTCGCCAATGTGTCAGTGGGGTTCAGCACCGCCAGCTGTTCCCCTGCTGTGCAGCCGGCAACGTGTCCTGCAACAGCCACGCAGGCACAACAGACCCAAAGCTGCCGCCAGTGCAGGCTTCGGCCTACACTCTGCTCCCTCTCCTCCTCCTGCTGACCCCGGGCTCCAACACCGCCAGTTGGGGCCCGGTACTGCTAGCTGCACAGAGAAAAACACCTCGCCAATGTGTCAGTGGGGTTCAGCACCGCCAGCTGTTCCCCTGCTGTGCAGCCGGCAACGTGTCCTGCAACAGCCACGCAGGCACAACAGACCCAAAGCTGCCGCCAGTGCAGGCTTCGGCCTACACTCTGCTCCCTCTCCTCCTCCTGCTGACCCCGGGCTCCAACACCGCCAGTTGGGGCCCGGTACTGCTAGCTGCACAGAGAAAAACACCTCGCCAATGTGTCAGTGGGGTTCAGCACCGCCAGCTGTTCCCCTGCTGTGCAGCCGGCATCGTGTCCTGCAAAAGCCACGCAGACACCAGAACTGAAATTGAAGGGAACCTGTCCCCCCTCCCCCAGGCGTTTGTACGTTTTTAAGGCCACCTTGTACAGCGGTAATGCTGCATGTGTGCAAGGTGGCTCATAAACGTATTCTCCTCGCACATGTAGAACGGAAAACACGTCTAAAATGTGTCCTCTGTGTGACCATTTAACCGTCCCGGTGGTGTGACTTTCCTTTGTAATGACACGCTGCAACCCCCTTGGTAGCGCTGCCCGTCTTCTGGCATCATTGTTTGGCTGCCTGCGCCTCTGCGGCCGCCCTGACCCACACAACGCCCCTCGGTGTCTTATTTCTTGGGACTGCGAGGGTGTGTTTGATGGGCATGAGCAGTGCATCAGTTCGCCTGTCCCTCATCTCCTTCCGCCTTCTTCAGACTGTGCGGCTTCATGGCCGTGGCATGCGATAAGGGATCAGCTGACGCCACATAGTCTGAAGCAGGTGTAAGAACCCAAGCGAGAGGCGAACATATGTACTGCGCCAGGCCATGAATCCCAGCCCCGCAGTGTTTTAACTATGTCAATACACTGCGGGGCTGTGATTCATGGGCATCGCGAACCGCACCAGCCAACATTAAATGAGGTCAGAAGATGGGCAGCGCTAACAGCGCTAGGCCAGGGGATAACACGACAGCGCAGACTCCTGTACAGCAAATAACAACGCTCAGGAGGCTGCACCCAGCACCAAGGTGGGATTCTTGACATCTGTGCTGCGTCTCATTTTTTAACCAATAAATTTTTATTGAAAGATTGCATATCAAACAACATTTCAAAAAACATCAGGAGAGGGAAAGAAAGTAAGGAAGGGGGAGAGAACATGGAAAGGAGGGCAACAAGGACCCCAGTACATAATATAATAGGACCATAATGAAGTCAAAGCAAAACACATAAAATCCACAATCACAGAGTCAGTCATGACGAGAGACAATAGCAGAAGCAAAGTCTTTGCATAAAACTTTAAACTTTAAATTTTAAATTTTAAATTTTAGATGAGGGCAAGTGCAGACTGAGATATGTGTGTGGAGGAGATCCATGGATCCCACCACGAAAGAACCCTAGACTTCCGCGATAGATTCTGCGCCATAATCACCTCATAACAGAAATGTAAATCAATTTTCGCAATCAGCTCAGCCCTGGAGGGGAGGGCCGGGGACTTCCAGTACTTTGCAATACATTGTCTGGCGGCAACAAGGACATTAGAGATTACGGGCCGGAGAGAGGAGGGGAGGTCGATGAGAGAAATACCCAGAACCGCAAGCTGCCCACTCAGCAGAAGGGGGAGACACGTCAGCCCAGTAATCAGTGCCTCCACCTCACGCCAAAAAGCCCGAACCCGCGGACATGACCACCAGACATGGGAAGCCGACCCCACAGCGCCACAACCCTTCCAACAGAGGGGGGAGGAGGATGGGGAGAACCTCGCCAGACGGGACGGAGTAATATACCAGTGTAGTTGTATCTTTTTCACCTGTTCCAAGTGGCCAATGCATGAAGAGAATTTAGCGGGATGTATCATTGCAAATTGCCAGTCCTCCAAGGAAGCCTCAAAACCCAACGAGGACTCCCAGGAAGTCATGAATTGAAATTTGTCAGCAACGCCACAGGAAAGGAGGGCTTTGTAAATAATGGAGATGCCATGGGACAATATAGTGGAAGGTCTAAAAAATCTATGGACCAAGTCCTCTGTCAAAGGCGGGGGGGCCCCGAATGAGCGACGAGTCCTGAGGAAACTACGGAGTTGGAAATATTGGAAAAAGTCAGAGGCGGTCAGGGAGAACCTCCCCGAAAGCACCTCAAATGACAGAAGGACATCTGAGCCGAATAGGTCCGCCACCCGAAGCACCCCGCGCCTCCTCCAGGAGGAGAGAGAGATGTGTCCGATGGCATACTCCAGAGCCCGTAGAGAGACATAATCATGCATGAACCCCAGTAGAGAGGGAATAAGCAGCGCCCACAGTTTTGTAGCAGTCCTGACAGAGCGGAGACACCTGCCCACAAGGGGAACCCGGAGAAATTGGAGTTCTAAGAGCAATTTTAACGAGTTTTGGGGGGCAAAGTGAGATTCGATAAGAAACCAGGGCAGATGTGAGTCCCCTTCCCACCATATTTTAAGAGGCTCAAGGATCGCCGCTTTATAATAAGATTGAACCGCCGGGGCACCCAGACCTCCCATTGAGTACGGTAAACACATAATCCGACGCTTGACCCTATGAGGTTTCTTGTTCCAAACGAACCTATCAATCAGCGATTGGAAAGCAGAGATAAATTTCGAGGGAATAAAAAGGGGAAGGCAACGGAAGAGGTACATAATTTTAGGCAGGAATAACATTTTAGCAGTTTGTATACGAGCCATCCATGATAGAGTCGTATTCGATAACTGATCCATACCTCTTCTGACCTCTGCAAGAGTTTCCTCACAGTTTGCACGGACTATGTTGTCTAACCTAGTTATCTTGATGCCCAAGTATGTGAATCCCAGGGGGGCCCAGATGAACGCATATTTCGATTGGATTTGGACCTGAAGGGAAGTTGGAAGAAACAGAGGGAAAATTGTGGATTTTGTCAAATTAAGCTTATAATACGAAACCGCTGAAAATTCAGTTAGAATGGAGGTGATGGCGTTCAACGAGGTTAAGGGTGAAGTGCAAGTTAATACTACATCGTCAGCATAAAGACCGATTTTATGTTCCGATCCCCCCACCACAATTCCCTTTATATCCGTCGACTGTCTAACTCTCGCAGCCAGGGGCTCCATAACCAGAGCGAAGATAATCGGTGAGAGGGGGCAGCCCTGACGCGTACCATTACGAATAGGGAACGTCCGAGAGCTAAAACCCGCCGAGCGAACCGACGCACAGGGGTTGGAGTACAATGCCATGACAGCTCTAGCAATCTGTCCAGTAAGCCCAAATCTCCCCAAAGTGAGTTCAATATAGTCCCAGTGTACCCTGTCGAACGCTTTTTCAGCGTCGAGTGACAGAAATACACTGGGAATGCCCCCCCCTCCACCACATCCAAAAGGTCTATCAGGCGCCTGGTGCCATCCCTGGTCTGCCTACCCGGGACGAACCCAACTTGATCTGGGTGAACAAGACTAGGGAGAACTGCAAATAGTCTGTTGGCCCAGATCTTGGCATAGATCTTCACATCACAGTTTAGCAGTGCTATCGGGCGGAAATTCCCCGGAGATGTTGGGGGTTTCCCTTGCTTGGGGAGAGTCGCAATGGAAGCCTCCAAACCCTCAGCCCCAATACTACCTGCCGACATCCAACTATTAAAAAGCCGCAGGAGGAAAGGGGAGAGAACAGAAAAGAACTGTGCGTAGTAGAGAAAGAAAAAACCATCTGGCCCAGGAGAGGAACCTTTATTAGCATCTCTAATAATTTGTGAGAGTTCAGACTCAACAATGGGAGAGTTTAGGAATGCGAGCTGCTCCTGGGTAACCGAGGGGAGATTAGCCCCATCCAAGAACGCCAAAATTGACTCCCGCGAAGGCTGGGGAATCCCTAGGTCAGACCCGAGGTCATAGAGCGAGGAGTAATAGGAGGCAAACTCCTCAGCAATCTGAATCGGGTTCCTCACCTGGGAGCCGTCAGGCCTAAGCAAGAATGGGATCTTAGACTGAGCCTCTCTCTTCCTAACACGTCTGGCCAGGAGAGCGCCCGCTCGGTCCCCCATTGTGTAGAACTTCGCTCTAGATTTCCTCAGGTTCCTCTCAGCCCTGTGGAGCAGAAGGTTACGGACATGCAAACGGGCCCTAGAAAGGTCAGAAAGAAGGGCTGGAGTAGGAGATAATTTATGAGCAGACTCCAGACGAGATAAATCCTCCAGAGCCGAGTGAAGGACCGCATTGTACTTCCTCTTGGCCCTGGCTGCCAGTTTAATGAAGTGGCCCCTAATTACCGCCTTGTGCGCAAACCAAAGGGTGTCATCCGCTATGTCAGGAGTATCATTGTAGGCGAAAAATTCACTCAGCGCCGCCTCTATGCATTGGGAGTTGGTTTGGTCAGCAAGGAAATGGGCGTTAAGACGCCAATGCCCGGGGGGTCTAATGGCCAGGGGGTCCTTCAGGGTGAGGGACACCGGAGCATGGTCCGACCAAGTAATGCCTCCAATATCTGCTGAAGTACAGTGAGGGAGAGCCACGTCATTCACCAGCACAAAGTCAATCCTGCTATAGGAACCGTGCCTGGGAGACAAAAACGTGTAGTCTCTCTCGCCGCAATGCAGATATCTCCAAATATCATGAAGGTTGAAAGAATTGATTAAGGGCCCCGCTTCACATCTTGATAGCGAGGAGGCAGAACAGTCCAGATCTTTAGACATTGGGACATTGAAGTCGCCAGCAATCAACTGGTGACCATGTTGGATATCGTGAAGGGTTTGAAAAACCCCCTCCAGGAACCTGAGCTGCCCCACATTAGGGCCGTAGATCGAGGCGATGGTATAGGGTACATTGTTAATGAGACATAACACCACAATAAACCTACCCAGCGGGTCTGCAATGGAACGGACCAATTGAAAGGAGTTGGACCTACTAAAGAAAATGGCTACTCCCGCCTTTTTAGTCGGGGCGTTAGCAAAAAACTGGTGCGGATATAAGCCTGAGTGCATTCTCTGGTTGTCACATTCCAGCAAATGCGTTTCCTGAAGGCACAAAATATCATGGCGGGATTTACCTAATTGGCGCCACACAACAGACCTCTTGCCCGGGGAGTTAAGACCATTAACATTAATTGAAAGTAGCGAGATACTCATAATGAGAACATAAAAACAATTTGGTAATCATCAAATACTGACAATCTGTGAATAAAAGAAGACACGATATGGTCAATGAACTAAAGCATACATGTGAGTAGACCGGGGGGAGGGGGGAAGGAGACGGGAGGACACAAACAAGACATACAACAAGTAACAAATAAACTAGCGGACTGGAGTCCATTCAGGAAAACCCTGAGTCCAAAAAGGTGAGAATCAGAAAAACAGTTCACCTATGGGGCACAAGAAAGCTGTAGAGATCCTCAAAAGAGGGCTCAGCACAGCAGCAAAAACCAAGAAAAAATTAAAGAAAAAAAAAAACCAGAGTACAACCGTGTGGGAAAATAGCCAGGAGCCACAAAAGCCGTGGAGTCAGACCTCCTCCCAATCAGGAGCAATGCGGGCCCTGGGGCCATTGTTACCTCCAGTCTTAGTAAAGGATGCAGAAACCGGAGATTCAGGAGTCGCGAGTCCCCATTTGGAGAGAGCGGAGGCCGCGTGAGCCGGAATTAAGCAGGTAGTGATCGAACCATCTTTACGGATGAGAAGCTTGGTAGGAAATCCCCAGCGGTACTGGATACCTTTCTCTCTGAGGATGGTGGTGTAGGGGCCAAAGGTCCTCCGAAGCGCCAAAGTACCTGGGGAGAGATCCGGAAAAACAGCAATGCGTGCGAACCTATCAGGGAGCGCTGGATTTTTCCGTAGAGCCTGTAGAAATTCTTCCTTCATTTCATAGAAGTGTATGCGCGCTAACACATCTCTTGGAACGGAGGGACCCAAGCCGGACGGTTTAGGGATCCTGTGAATACGATCGATTATGACCTTCTTTGGGGCAAGTTGAGGGAGAGCTGCAGCCACAAATTCCTGCAGGAATAACTTCAAATCTCCTGACAAGGTAGATTCATCAATGCCCCTGAGTTTGACGTTGTTTCTCCTGGACCTGTCTTCCAGATCCAGGGCTTTAGAGTGGGTTTTAGTAGCCATGGTTTGCAGGGCCTCATGAGCATCCCAGAGGTCATTGTGTGAAGAGACCAGCTCCGCCATCTTACGCTCCAGACGGTCTGTGCGGTTACCCAGTTCCACCACTTCCCCTTTAAGCTCAGCCAGCATATTGCGCATATCCTCCTGAATGGAAGCTCTGAGGTCTCCAAGAAGGTTTTTGAGGAGAGCAGCAGTCACCGGACCATCGGCCGAATCCGACGCTGCAGCGCCTGAACGCGACGCCTCACCGCCAGATTTGAACGCTGCTGCGTTGGACTTCAGCGCCGCACCACCCGATTGCGACGCCTGAGCGTTACGTTGTGCAGAGCGGGAAGACCTGGGGGAGGACGGCGCCATCTTGGCTGCCGGCGGGAGCTGCGGGGCAGCGGCAAAGAAGTCAGGAATTCTCCTTGAGGGGTCACGGGCGCCTGTTTTCGCTTTCCCCATGCACTCACCACTGCAGCGGGGACCAGCGGCGGTATCGTGGAGGCAAAGAATATAGCAGAGGAGGTAGATGAGAGCCGTTTTAGGGTTCCTGGCTGAGGAGCTCCCACTCTGTGCGACCTACTCCATCAGCAGTTAGGCCACGCCCCCCTGTGCTGCGTCTCATTACAAAGGGAACTCGCGCCTCCAACACAGTTTGACTGTATAAAGGGCTAAATGTTACACGTGTTCCATTCAGCGTGTGCAAGGAGCCAAATTAAAAGAGCAACCTTTGACTTGTGCACCACTACTGCTGCATAAGCTGTGGCTCTTCTACTTTGTAACCCCTGAGGGGGGGTTAAAGGTTACCTTTGAAATTGGTTCGATTAGGCTTCGGCCTACACTCTGCTCCCCCTGCAGAGCCCGGGCTCCAACACCGCCAGTTGGGGCCCGGTACTGCTAGCTGCACAGAGAAAAACACCTCGCCAATGTGTCAGTGGGGTTCAGCACCGCCAGCTGTTCCCCTGCTGTGCAGCCGGCAACGTGTCCTGCAACAGCCACGCAGGCACAACAGACCCAAAGCTGCCGCCAGTGCAGGCTTCGGCCTACACTCTGCTCCCTCTCCTCCTCCTGCTGACCCCGGGCTCCAACACCGCCAGTTGGGGCCCGGTACTGCTAGCTGCACAGAGAAAAACACCTCGCCAATGTGTCAGTGGGGTTCAGCACCGCCAGCTGTTCCCCTGCTGTGCAGCCGGCAACGTGTCCTGCAACAGCCACGCAGGCACAACAGACCCAAAGCTGCCGCCAGTGCAGGCTTCGGCCTACACTCTGCTCCCTCTCCTCCTCCTGCTGACCCCGGGCTCCAACACCGCCAGTTGGGGCCCGGTACTGCTAGCTGCACAGAGAAAAACACCTCGCCAATGTGTCAGTGGGGTTCAGCACCGCCAGCTGTTCCCCTGCTGTGCAGCCGGCATCGTGTCCTGCAAAAGCCACGCAGACACCAGAACTGAAATTGAAGGGAACCTGTCCCCCCTCCCCCAGGCGTTTGTACGTTTTTAAGGCCACCTTGTACAGCGGTAATGCTGCATGTGTGCAAGGTGGCTCATAAACGTATTCTCCTCGCACATGTGGAACGGAAAACACGTCTAAAATGTGTCCTCTGTGTGACCATTTAACCGTCCCGGTGGTGTGACTTTCCTTTGTAATGACACGCTGCAACCCCCTTGGTAGCGCTGCCCGTCTTCTGGCATCATTGTTTGGCTGCCTGCGCCTCTGCGGCCGCCCTGACCCACACAACGCCCCTCGGTGTCTTATTTCTTGGGACTGCGAGGGTGTGTTTGATGGGCATGAGCAGTGCATCAGTTCGCCTGTCCCTCATCTCCTTCCGCCTTCTTCAGACTGTGCGGCTTCATGGCCGTGGCATGCGATAAGGGATCAGCTGACGCCACATAGTCTGAAGCAGGTGTAAGAACCCAAGCGAGAGGCGAACATATGTACTGCGCCAGGCCATGAATCCCAGCCCCGCAGTGTTTTAACTATGTCAATACACTGCGGGGCTGTGATTCATGGGCATCGCGAACCGCACCAGCCAACATTAAATGAGGTCAGAAGATGGGCAGCGCTAACAGCGCTAGGCCAGGGGATAACACGACAGCGCAGACTCCTGTACAGCAAATAACAACGCTCAGGAGGCTGCACCCAGCACCAAGGTGGGATTCTTGACATCTGTGCTGCGTCTCATTACAAAGGGAACTCGCGCCTCCAACACAGTTTGACTGTATAAAGGGCTAAATGTTACACGTGTTCCATTCAGCGTGTGCAAGGAGCCAAATTAAAAGAGCAACCTTTGACTTGTGCACCACTACTGCTGCATAAGCTGTGGCTCTTCTACTTTGTAACCCCTGAGGGGGGGTTAAAGGTTACCTTTGAAATTGGTTCGATTAGGCTTCGGCCTACACTCTGCTCCCCCTGCAGAGCCCGGGCTCCAACACCGCCAGTTGGGGCCCGGTACTGCTAGCTGCACAGAGAAAAACACCTCGCCAATGTGTCAGTGGGGTTCAGCACCGCCAGCTGTTCCCCTGCTGTGCAGCCGGCAACGTGTCCTGCAACAGCCACGCAGGCACAACAGACCCAAAGCTGCCGCCAGTGCAGGCTTCGGCCTACACTCTGCTCCCTCTCCTCCTCCTGCTGACCCCGGGCTCCAACACCGCCAGTTGGGGCCCGGTACTGCTAGCTGCACAGAGAAAAACACCTCGCCAATGTGTCAGTGGGGTTCAGCACCGCCAGCTGTTCCCCTGCTGTGCAGCCGGCATCGTGTCCTGCAAAAGCCACGCAGACACTTGCTCTTGTACCTTCTGCTCCCCATCCTGGTTCCAGTACCGTCAGCTGGTTCCGGGCAGAGCCTTTGGCTTAGGTGCCTCCCTCTGGGTATCCGAGTTCCACCAACGTCAGGTGGTCCTTGGTAGTGCTTTCAGGCACGGGTACCTCCTGCTTAGTAACCGGGTTCCAGTAACGTCAGCTGGTCCTCGGTAGTTCCATTGGCTCTTGGACCTTCGGCTACCCATCCGGGTTCCAGCACCGTCAGCTGGTTCTCGGCACTGTCTTTTGCTCTTGTACCTTCTGCTCCCCATCCTGGTTCCAGTACCGTCAGCTGGTTCCGGGCAGAGCCTTTGGCTTAGGTGCCTCCCTCTGGGTATCCGAGTTCCACCAACGTCAGGTGGTCCTTGGTAGTGCTTTCAGGCACGGGTGCCTCCTGCTTAGTAACCGGGTTCCAGTAACGTCAGCTGGTTCTCGGTAGTTCCATTGGCTCTTGGACCTTTGGGTAGCCATCCGAGTTCCAGTTCCATCAGCTGGTTCTCGGCATTTTCTCAGCCTTCTTGTACCTTCTGCTACATTTCCAAGTTCAAGAGACTAAACACGATGACCCGGAAGAACACCCCTAAGATGACGACGACACCAGAGACGACAACCACCGTGATGACGACGACCCTGGAGACGATGACCCTGAAGACCACCGTGATGACGACGACCCCGGAGACGACGACCCTGAAGACCACCCCGATGACGATGACCCTGGAGACGACGACCCTGGAGACGACGACCCTGGAGACGACGACGACCTGGAAGACCGAGAAGCAGAAGAACAAGAGGCTGCAGAACAAAGAGCAGAAGAACATTAAGCATAACACTAAATATCAGAGCAAAAAATATTATCTAAATTATAAGCAGAAGAAGACTAAGCAGTGTATGGGGGTGAGTCCGTTCCTCCTCGTGGTGCCCCTGGATAAAGCCTGATGCTGCAGGCCAAACTGAACGCGGACAAATGTAACTGTTTTGTGACAGGCAGAACGGAAGGTGTAATCTTCAAACTTTTATAGATAACAACTACAGGAATGCCTGTCACAAATAAGAATATGATGAAGAAGTAGAATATGATGAAGATAATAGTAAAATAAAAAGAATATGAACAATGTAACCCAAAAAATAATAGGTAGAAGATGAAGAAGAAGATGAATAAGGTGAAGAAGTTGATGTCAAAGAAGCTGATGATGAGGATAATGAAGAAGAAAGCGTGGGAGAAGAAAAAAAGAAGGTGAAGGGCGTTGAAGTAGTGAAACATCAATATGTGGCATAAAAAAAAAAAAAAATTAACATAGTCAAAGTCTTTCTAACGCCGAACGTCATCCAAAAAAAAAAAATCCTGCTATTCTATTACATTGGGCTAAACCTCTGTGCCTTTAATGTCTCCGCCACGTCCCCCAATACATCCTACATTATTCTTAGTTGTTTTCCTTCATGTAGAATGAACCTACAAGTGTATAAAGGGTTTATTTTAATTCCGATATTTTCGTCCCATTGACTTGCATTGGGATCGGGTATCGGTATCGGATTGGATCCGATATTTTGACGGTATCGGCCGATACTTTCCGATACCGATACTTTCCGATATCAGAAAGTATCGCTCAACACTAATGATCACCCCTTTTAATAATCACAGCCATGAAGGATTATACAGGTACTTCTCTTCATGTTATCACCCCTATTAGCAATGACAGTCATGGGTGAATACAGGAACTTTGTTCTAGTTATTAGCCCTCTTATTAATCACAACCAGGTGTAATTACAGGAACTTTTCTTTATATTATCACCCCTTTTAGAAATGACAGCCAGAAAAGATTACAGGAACTTCTCTTCATGTTATCACCCCTTTTACAAATCACAGAAAGAGGAGATTACAGGAACTTTCCTTCATGTTATCACCCCTATTACTAATCAAGGAATATATTAACTCTATAGCTGTCAGGTGTAGGGTAGTAAGTTATTTTTAGTAACACTAAAGGCGTTAGAAGTTGAACAGTTGCACAAATAATAACGTCCTTCCTTTCCTAATAAGAACAATAACGGTTCTTTGACTCGGATGTTTACTTGCATCTAAAATTTATAGTGATGATCTGTGCATATTTTTTGTTTTTGTGTTTTGCATCTGAAGCTCTGCTGGGTCAGACTTTTGTGATGTATTTTTTTTTACAAACCTCTTCGCAAAATTTCATGAAGGTGCAAATATAAAGTGGGGAAATTATATTTTAAATTCGGTGTTTGCCAAAAGTGTGAAAACTGTCCTGGCAGCTAAATATACATAAAATATAAATGATACTGTACTATCATGTCACAGCTTTATCACATGTCATTTTTGCTAATTTACCATGGTGATAAGAATGACCTAGTAAAGACTAATGACATTTACTTACCGGATGTCCACCTTCTTTACTCAGTATTGGTGGACACACATGCTCAGTCACCTTCCTAACAGCCAGGTCTCTGCATAGTGATTCTATGTTCACTACAGAGCAGCCATAAGAAATAGATTTCTGCTATACATAATAGGAAACGATCAGAACATCTGCTGTACCATGGCAGCATATCCAAGAAGACTTCCTTCCTAAGGGGAGTAAGAAGGTAATATATTGATAACTTCCAGAGGACAAAGGAGACCGATTTTCTCCAGAGCATATCCCGAGGAGTAAAGCAACCAGTGGAAAACAACCTCACTGCCCTTGTTGTTAGGAAAGAAACAGAGTCTTAGACGTAGCATGGTAGTATAGCTGAGGAGACAATTTTTTTAAGGGTAGTAAGAAGAGATTAAAATTACATCTTCCATAAGGAGAAGGAGACTGATTTTTTTTTCCAGAGCTTGCCCCCAGCAGCAGAGCAATCAGTGAAAAAGCTTTCTGCCCTGCTTGTCTGGAAAGGAGCAAAGACTAGTGTATGCAGTAGTATGGCAATATAGCTATGAAGATTTCTTCTGCAGGGGTTAGCAAGAAGAGACTATATTGTGAGCTACCAGAGGGAGGAGGAGACTTATTTTATCCAGAAATAGCCTAACATAAGTAGTAGCATTGAAGTTTAACTGAGAAGTCTCTTTGTAGCGCTATTGCCGGCGCCCTGTGCACGGTGTCCTTTTCTCCCTCCAAGCAGGGACCCCAACTTAGTCACCGCCCTCGCCCTAGTCCCCAGCATGCTTTCTGCTGGTGTGCCTGCTTCAGTTTGTTGCTGCGCAACTAGAGCATGCGCTCCCCTGCTCTTAAAGTGGCAGCGCGCATATGGTAAATGCCCTAAGCCTATTGCTGAATTTAGCATAGTAAGCTCCCCAGCAAGATGGCTCCCAGCCAATAGTTGGGAGACATTTTGTATAAAAGAATCCCTTTCCTTTAGGGAGTCGCCAAGCAACGAGTTGAGTCATTAGGTAGTTGGTGTTCTATCAGTGCAGTTATGAGGACACCAGGTCCTGTTGCGGCCAGAGCCCAAACGTAGTCCCCTAGTCTTGGAGTGGCCAGTCATGTATCTGAAGTCCCCGTTTCTGGAGTGGCCAGTAGTGATGAGTGAATATACTTGTTACTCGAGATTTCCCGAGCATGCTTGGGTGTCCTCTGAGTATTTTTTAGTGCTCGGAGATTTAGTTTTCCTCACCTCAGCTGAATGATTTACATCTCTTAGCTAGATTGATTACATGTGGGGATTCTCTAGCAACCAGGCAACCCCCACATGTACTTTTGCTGGCTAACAGATGTAAATCATTCAGCTGCGGCAAAAAAAACTAAATCTCTGAGCATGCTCGGGAAATCTCGAGTAACGAGTATATTCGCTCATAACTAGTGGCCAGGTCTGTATCAGAAGCCCTCTGGTCCCGATGCGACCAGTTCTTTTCCTGTAGTCCCCTGGTCCAGATGGAGCCAGCACCTGAACATTGTCCCCTGGTCCTGGAGTGGCCAGTCCTGTATCCAAAGTCTCCTGGTCCCATTGTGCCAAGTCCTGTTCCCAAAGTCCCATGGTCCCAGTGCGGCCAGTTCCTAAACATTGTCCCCCGGTCCATGTGCAGCCAGTCCCTTATACAGTATACTAGACCGATTTGTCTGAACGTAGCTCTAGTCCGTGTGAGAGAACCTGACCCTGGGGTCAGCAGCTGCAGTACTGAGATCTGCCTAGGAGGGTACCTGGCAGCTACCTGCAGCCTAGTCTGTCTCCGCCATCAGGAGCTCCAGGGAACACCTGGTACCCACTTAGCTACGCCCCTTCCTAGGCTGGCCCGGTCTTGTGGCACAGTGGTCCACAAACCCACGAGTGTAGGCGTAAAACTTTTTCTGCTGGTAATATAAGAAGGGACTATACTTTCAACTGCCAGAAGGAGGAGGAGACCAGCAGCAAGCAAAAATCATGAAAGGGAATTTTTTTTAATACTGGAAACACTGCAATTTATTATGAAACTCCTATCTACTTAATTTCTAGACTTTGGGCATAAAAATCTTTCACAAAATAACATATTTTTCCCAACTCCCACCAAGTTTTTCTGAGAAATGCCACAGATGTTTCTCCTGCCAGCAGAGGACATTCTCATTATACAATGAAGCCTCTTGTCAGCAAGAACCTTGGCTCATTTTCTTTTTCTGAGTAATGCATCGCCAGCGATGGTTGTAACAATCGGACAATCCCAAGACATATCACGTGATCTGACTTGTTTTCATTCTGAAGATACAGTATAGAACAGCTAGTGAGTACTGACTCTACTACTCTGTAGGATCAGAAAGGCACAGACTCAAGGATCTCTACCCCTCCCAACTCCAAAATCTTCCGAGCAACTGAAGACAACATGAAGCTGAGAAACACCAAACTCTACTCTGAGAGAAGCCTGAATTTCTAACTAATACTGACTATCAGCCCTGCGACTGACAGCAGCATTCAGGGTAAGTCTGGGGTACTGACACAGTCCTGCTTCACGCAGCACTTTAATAGTTAATGCACTAACATAACAGATGGTTAGTCATTATAGAATAATTATAACTGTATAATCTGTAACTGTATACAAGTATATAAAGACCAACTAACAATGCATCAGGTAAATGAGCATTCATTTTACAGAAAGTGTATACCGTATGTATGATATACCAGTCCACCATAACATGTATGCCACTGTCATTGCCAATCTGGTGACAATGGTGCCTGCCAAGGATGGTGGATATGTTAGGAGCAAGTGATCACTCAGTTCTTGAAATTGATGGGGATGTTTAAAGATCTGAGGGACTGTAGCTAATGTTATCTACTTAAAGTTAAATTGTGATATCTAGACTCGCAATTATCTAGTCAGAGAATCTTCAAAACAGCAGGTCTTGTGGAGTATTCCTGGAATACAGCAGGTCTTGTGGGGTGTTTCTGGTATACAAGAGGTCTTGTGGGGTATTCCTAGTATACAGCAGGTCTTGTGGGGTGTTTCTGGTATACAACAGGTCTTGTGGGGTATTCCTAGTATACAGCAGGTCTTGTGGGGTATTCCTAGTATACAGCAGGTCTTGCGGGGTGTTCCTGGTATACGGCAGGTCTTGTGGGGTGTTCCTTCTACACAGCAGGCATTGTGGAGTGTTCCTGTACATGGCAGGTCTTGTGGGGTGTTCCCAGCATATAGCAGGTATTGTGGGGTGTTCCTTGTACACGGCAGGTCTTATGGGGTATTATCGGTATATGGCAGGTCTTGCGAGGTCTTCCCGGTATTCGGCAGGTCTTGTGGGGTATTCCTGGTATACAGCAGGTCTTGTAGGGTGTTTCTGGTATACGGCAGGTCTTGTGGGGTGTTCTTTGTACACAGCAGGTTTTGTGGGGTGTTCCCAGTTTTCGGCAGGTCTTGTGGGGTTTTCCCGGTATATGGCAGGTCTTGTGGGGTGTTCCTGGTACATGGTGGGTCCTGTGGGGTGTTCCTGTATATGACAGATCTTGTGGGGTGTTCCCGGTATGCGGCAAGTCTTGTGGAGTGTTCCTTGTACACAGCAGGTCTTATGGAGTGTTGCCGGTATATGGCAGGTCTTGTGGGGTGTTCCCGGTATATGGCAGGTCTTGTGTGGTTTTCCTGGTATAAGGCAGGTCTTGTAGGGTGTTCCTTTTTCATGGCAGGTATTGTAGGGTGTTCCCAGTATCCGGCAGGTCTTGTGGGGTGTTGACGATATATGGCAGGTTTTGTGGGGTGTTCCTGTATATGGTAGGTCTTGTGGGGTGTTCCCGGTATACAGCAGGTCTTGTAGGGTGTTCCCAGTATCCGGCAGGTCTTGTGGGGTGTTGACGATATATGGCAGGTTTTGTGGGGTGTTCCTGTATATGGTAGGTCTTGTGGGGTGTTCCCGGTATACAGCAGGTCTTGTAGGGTGTTCCCAGTATCTGGCAGGTCTTGTGGGGTGTTGACGATATATGGCAGGTTTTGTGGGGTGTTCCTGGTACATGGTGGGTCCTGTGGGGTGTTCCTGTATACAACAGATCTTGTGGGGTGTTCCCAGCATATGGAAGGTCTTGTGGGGTGTTCCTGGTATAAGGCAGGTCTTGTGGGTTGTTCCTTGTACATGGCAGGTTTTGTGGGGTGTTCCTGTATACAGCAGGTATTGTAGGGTGTTCCCAGTATTCGGCAGGTCTTGTGGGGTGTTGCCGATATATGGCGGGTCTTGTGGGGTGTTCCTGTATAAGCCAGGTCTTGTGAGGTGTTCCCCGTATACAGCAGGTCTTGTGGGGTGTTCACGGTATATGGCGGGTCTTGTGGGGTGTTTCTGCTACACGGTTGGTCTTGTGAGGTGTTCCCAGCATACTGCAGGTCTTGGGTGTTCCCAGTATACGGCAGGTTTTGTGGGGTGTTCCCAACATACGGCAGGTATTGCCGGGTACTGCTGGTATAAGGAAGATCTTGTGGTGTGTTCACGGTATACGTCAGGTCATTTGGGGTGTTCATGGTATTCAGCAACTCTTGTGGGGTGTTCCATATATGGCGTTCGATATATGGAAGGTCTTGTGAGTTGATTCAGTTATGAAAGGTCTTGTGGGGTGTTCCCGGTATACGGCAGGTCTTGTGGGGTGTTCGTGGAATACCGCAGGTCTTGTGGGGTGTTCCAGATATATGGCAGGTCTTGTGGGGTGTTCGCGGTATATGTTCCTCATATATCAGGTCTTGTGGGGTGTTCCTGGTATATGGTAGATCTTGTGGGGTGTTCCTGGTATATCGCAGGTCTTGTGGGGTTTTCCCAATATACAGCAAGCCTTTTGGGATGTTCCCGGTATATGGAAGATCTGGAGACGAATTTCTGGTATATGGCAGCACTTGTGAGGTGTTCCCGGTGTATGGTAGATCTTGTCTGGCGTTCCATTTATATGCCAGCTCTTGTAGGTCCGGCTATACGGCAGGTCCTGTGGGGGTTACCAGTATATTGAGGTCTTGTGAGGGTGTACACAATTATACAGCAGATCTTATGGGTGTTGGGGTGTTCTCGATATACAACAGGTCTTGTGAAGTGTTCCTGGTATATGGCACATTTTACACCATGTGAACTGCCAGATGCGTCACTTACCTAGGGAAGAGATTCCACCAGGTTGCAAGAGGACAAGTGGCACAGTATTTAGTCTGTACAATAGTTATATAGGTTGTACTTTTCACATCGACATGATACCAGAGCACAATGTTTCCAGTAGAACAAGGAGCTGCTGGAAACGATGTGCCCTGGCATCACTTTGATGTGACAAGTGCCACATATATAACCATTGTATTTGAAGCGATGGCCGGGAAACCACCAAGGTGCAGGGAGACTACTGTACACAACATGAGGTGCAAACAACAAAGGGTAAATTTATTGGAAGGCAAAGAATGAAGTGGAAGAGGATGGTGCAAACAGGGGTATGCAATGGCAAAAGATAATTTACAAGAGTTGTATTCTTTAGCTGGGCCGTCAAATAGCACGGTGCTCCAACTATTACAGAATCAATATACGTACGAAAGCAAATGCAAACAATAAACAAAGAATGATGCTACTCTACGTATAGCCTCCCTGGCCTCTACTAAGCAGGCCACACGGCTGCCGTGTTCTGTCTGTTGAAGCCTACACTAGGCCCTGACATGTACACAAAACAGGAACAAACTCACGGTGATATTGGGGACTTAGATCCAGTCCCGGGGGCCCCCAACAGTCTAGTACGGTGGTGCGCACGTGGAGCGCCCCCACACCGCCGCAGGGCCGAGGGATACCCGGAGCCGGGCCTCTGAGAGTCTCTGTTCAGTTCTGGGGTTGTCACGGTGGCTAGACCCGGTCCGTGGCCCTGTCTGTCAGTGGGGGACGTCCGGTGCAATAAGTGGTGGTGTAACGGTGCAGTTGTGAGGTGCAGGTCGCGGTAAATAACGAGGACACCAGGTTGCAGTCTCTTTACCTCTTTACTGAAGATCTCTGAGTCCTCAGTCCAGAATACGGTTCACCAGGCTGCGCAAGTCCGGCCGGTCCAATGGCACTTCCAGAGTTCTCTTCACAGGAGGAAATCTGTGCCTTCCCCCTAGCGCTATGTGTTGCAGTCCTTCCCTGCTGTGCTTACGGAAAGTACCCCACAACTGTTGTGTCTGTTTCTTAAGTTCCCTCACAACTCGACTAGATGATGTTCTGCTAATCCTCCGTCCCTCCCTGAGGTTCGGGTAGGAACGGCACCCGTTTGACGGGTAGGCTCGGAGCTCTTCCGGGACCCTAGAGACGCCCCTCTCCACAAGTTGCCCCCCAAGACTTCATAGGTGATTTGAGTTAGACAGCCCGCCTGAGACTGACTGTCCTGCCGCTGTTTGGAGTATTGCTTGAAGCTGAATATTATTCTACTCCCTCGGCGTTCCGGCCACCGGTTGTGCGCCTCAGTAGGATGTTGCCCTCTTCTCACAGCATCACCCCTACTGGTATTTCTCCTGCGTGATCCCGTTTCTCACTCAGCACAATCTATCTCTCTTCTAATCCTTTCTTGGGCACCGCCGCTACCCGGAGCAGGCACGGTCCCGTTACGTTCGTTCTCGTTGCCAAGCCTCTGTCAGGATCCCACCCCTGACAGAGACCCTACTGTATCTTCCCCTACAACACCCTCTGCCACAAGGTGTTGCCTGGTTCCAACCCAGTCAGCTTCTCTTCTCACTTCCTGCCTGACCCCCAGTTTACCCACTATGGTGGGGAGTGGCCTAATGAATAGCACCCTTAGCTCCCCCCGGAGGCCCGGCTGTGAAATGTATTGGTGACTGTGATACCTGATTAGATGAACTCCTTCAGTGCCATCAGACATACCATAGCTCCCCTTAGTGGCGGAGCCACAGTACTGCAACGACCAGGACCCTTGGGGCGCTGCACACGGCTCTCTGCCAGCTCCGTGAAACGTGGTCTTCTCCTTGCTTCTGGGTCCTCCTTGCATCTGGGTCCTGGAGGTGCTCCTGGAAGCTGTAAATCCCTTTCTCGGTATCTTCGTGGCTTCTCAAATTAGCACAGGACAGCCACCCTTGCTACAGCTGAAGAGTCTGTCCAATTTCACAAATCTACTCTGTCCCAGGCTGTGGGTCCTCTTTTCGCAGCTACAAGCACAGACGTTCTCTGCAGCAGCTTTAGCTCACATGCTCTAAAGGCTCAACCCCTCCACTCAGCACAGGGCAGTTCATTCACACAGTCTATTGCAGGGGTGAGCAGAACATTCCATCACACCAGACAAGGGGGTGCTGTCTTTTAGAGGCAGCGTGTTCCTTACTGTCCATAACAGCACCCCCCCCCCCTACTCTCACTCTTAATGGCAGAGGGATTCCCTAATGACCGGTGCCCTTTTTGTAGGGTCTGCAGTTTATACAGGATTAATTCTTACATGTCAGGGCATGCGGTTGTGCATCTGATGTGTGACAGCCCCTTTAAGGTGATAACAATTGTGAAATATGTATGTATGTATTCATATTAATGAGAACCATTGTTTGGCATGGGTTACTGTATTTGGGAATATATGAGGGAGTCTATGAAAAGAAATAGAACTCACCAATGGGTTATATTGCCGACCTTCTGTCTTCCAGATGACGGAGAAGATTGTGATGGATACCAGTCTTCTTCAACAAACCTTGGCCCTGCTTCTGAAGAATCTGCTTCTGAAATGGAGGAGTAAATGCTCCACTCTCTGGGTAAGCAAGTAATGTATCTGCCGAAGGTGCTAACCACTAACAATAGCCGTCACAGTTCCCATAGGAAATCCTCAGCGGTTTACAGTTTGATACATATCAATGGGGTTTTAAAAACACCAACTGCAAAAATCTCTGGGAATTAAGGGCAAATATTCTATATTGCTCCAATGCTGTGATTTTTTTCCACAGATTTCACAGTTTACAATACACAAGGTGAAATCTGTTTCAAAATCAGCGTAAAGCACATGCAGATTTTCATGATGATTATTCATTGCAGATTTGTTGCAGGAAATCTCTGCCGTGTATGGATGGAACAAAAAGTTTTGATCAGTGAGTCCAGATTAGCTGCTTCGGTGCCTAGAAATACGTCTAAATGGGATGTACACACGCAGGATTTTCTGGTGTGAATTTGCATGCACAAAATCCGCTGAGTAATACATCACCTGCTAATTGGTTCGTGTTTTAAGAAAGCTCATCTTTGAATTTGAAAGCTTCGGCATTGCAATTTATTTTTGGATTTTCAATATGCAGTTCTACCGGAAATGTTCAGCATTCCCACAATGAGAACTGGGACATTTTACTTAACTTCAATATGTGTGATCTTGGCGCTTTGCAAATATTCTTGTGTTTCCAATCTCTGAGAATCTCTGGGGCCTGCAGATGTGCCTCATGTATGATCTCATGTTACGGGGGTGGATTGGGGTTGGGGGACAAAACGTAATTCCCATATTCCTCTGCACAATATGCTTTCCAGTGCATTTAACTAGGATTAGTAAAAAAGCCGAAGTCCTGTCCCGAACATCTGAATAGATTTGTTTCTGCAGCGTGACTGTGGATTTAGGCAAGTCTTGGTCACATAAATGGAAAAGTTGCAACTGCTTCTGCAACGCTTTTCCAGTAAGTAAATATGGCTTCCACAGATTCATGACATCTTCATCACACACTTGAAGTGTTGTCATGAACAGCCATGTATAACCCTTCCGGATATCTGCCGCACATGTATGGTGGGTGTGCGTATATGGAGCAGGATCAGGAACCTATGCAGGCTGTGTTGTACAGACATCACACGCCTTTAAGGCCAGTCACACACGTGCAGATAATTCCGGTACCGGAAAAATCGGTATCGGAGTTATCCGTGTCCGTGTGCTAACGTGGCACATCAGTGTGGCACACGTGCGGCAGCCGTGTGCCGCCTGAGGACCACACGGACACTAAGCGCTGTCCCCCCTGCGTGTGGTGCTGAAGGTGGCATTCATCTCTTCTCCCCTGCAGGAGAGCAGAGATGAAAAATCAAGTTTTTGTTCTTTTTTGCTAAAAATAAAGTTTGCTGGTGACTTCCCGCCTCCCATCCCCAGTGCGCCGCCCGGCCGCTTGCAGAGAAATACTCACCCAGCTCCAGCGATGTCTCCACTCTCCTCTCAGCGCCGGCAGCCTATCCTGTGTGAGCGGTCACGTAGTGCCGCTCATTACAGGGATGAATATGCGGCCCCACCCCTATGGGAGGTGGAGCCGCATATTCATCACTGTAATGAGCGGCACCACATGACCTCTCACACAGGACAAGCTGCCGGCGCTGAGAGGAAGCATCGCAGGAGCTGGGTGAGTATTTTAATGCAAGCGGGCGGGCGCACAGGGGGTGGGAGGTGGGAGGTGACTACCAACTTTATTTTAAACACAAAAAAAACCCTTGATTTTTCATTCCTTCTCTCCAGCGAACGCTGCTGGGGAGAAGGAATGAATGCCGGCTTCAGCACCACACGCAGGTGGGACAGCTCTTAACTCTAGCGCTCTCTCCTGCACGGTCCGTGTGGTCCTCAGTCGGCACACGGGAGACACACGGACAGCATCCGTGTGAGGTACGTGTTTACATGGACCCATTGACTTTAATGGGTCCGTGTGATCCATGCGCTCCCATGAACACTGACATGTGTCCGTATTTTGCAAACGGACACACGGTCCGTGAAAACACGCTGACATGTGCAGAGACACATTGATTTTAATGTGTCTACGTGAGTCAGTGTCTCCGGTACGTGAGGAAACTGTCACCACACGTACCGGAGTGTTATGATCCTTAGTGGTTTGAGGATCACAAATAGCTCCAGCTAAGTAACAAACATAGGACAAGCTCTAGGGAGGTGGCAAACTGGACTGACCGCAAATCTTAACCTATCCAAACACACTAGAAGTAGCCGGTGAACGTGCCTAAAATCCTAGACGTCTCGAGCCAGCCTAAGGAACTAACTACCCCTAGAGAGAAAGAAAGACCTCTCTTGCCTCCAGAGAAATAATCCCCAAAGATATAGAAGCCCCCAACAGATAATAACGGTGAGGTAAGAGGAAGGCACATACACAGGATGAAAGCAGATTCAGCAAATGAGGCCCACTAATACTAGATAGCAGAAAATAGTAAAGGGGTCTGTGCGGTCAGTAAAAAACCCTTACAAAATATCCACACTGAGATTACAAGAACCCCCGCACCAACTAATGGTGTGGGGGGAGAAACTCAGTCCCCTAGAGCAACCAGCAAGCGAGGAAATCACATTTTAGCAAGCTGGACAAGTAACATGATAAATGCTGATAATCAAAAAATAAACAAACAAAAACTTAGCTTGTCTTGGAGAGACTGGGAGCAAGGTAATCACCAGGAATCTGAAGAGCACTGAAAACATTGATAGCAGGCAAGGAACTGAGTATCCAGGTGGGCTAAATAGGAAACCAACCAAGGATAACGAACCAGCTGATGAAGCCAACCTGCAGAAAGACAACACTACACAGTACCGCTTGTGACCACTAGAGGAAGCCCAAAAATAGAGTTCACAACACCGGAGCCACTGACGAGTGAAACAGGCCTAAGGCCTCCCATAGGGGTGGAGCCGCATATTCATCCCTGTAATGAGCGGTACCACGTGACCGCTCATACAGGACAAGCTGCGGCGCTGAGAGGAAGCATCGCGGGAGCTGGGTGAGTATTTTAATGCAAGCGGGCGGGCGCACAGGGGGTGGGAGGCGGGAGGCGACCAGGAACTTTATTTTAAACACAAAAAAATAAAAAAAACATGATTTTTCATTCCTTCTCTCCAGCGAACGCTGCTGCGGAGAAGGAATGAATTCCGGCTTCAGCACCACACGCAGGGGGGACAGCGCTTACTGTAGTGCTGTCTCCTGCACGGTCCGTATGGTCCTCAGTCGGCACACGGGTGGCATTCCGGTACCGGAATTATCTGGACGTGTGAGACTGGCCTAACAGGAACCATCAGATTTACAGTAGCTCCTATCTCTGCCAATTAACCACATAAATGCCGCTGTCAGTATCAGACAGGGTAGGGCAGGGTCCATACCAATGCCCATGGATCCCCCAAATCCAGCGACACGATCGCAGTGCGCCAGTAGGTTACCTGCTGAAGGAAACACCGCTCCCATCGTTGTAATCCTGAGAAGCCCAGCTGGTATGGCTTCATAGGAAATCTTAAGTTTCAGTTATTTCAAAGCTGAAAATCTGCAGCCTATTGCAACGAAAGCGATCAATACACTGCATGTAACCCACAATGGTATCAATAAAAACTACTAGTGACGAGCGAGTATGTTCGTTGCTCAGGTTTTTCCGAGCACGCTCGGGTGGTCTCCGAGTATTTGTAACTGCTCGGAGATTTAGTTTTTTTTTACGCAGCTGCATGATTTACAGCTACTAGCCAGCCTGAATACATGTGGGGGTTGCCTGGTTGCTAAGGAATCCACACATGTATTCGAGCTGTCTAGTAGCCGCAAATCATGTAGCTGAGGCAAAGAAAACTAAATCTCCGAGCAGTTACAAATACTCAGAGACCACCTGAGCGTGCTCAGGAAAACCCAAGCAACGAGTATACTCGCTCATCACTAAAAACTACAGCTTGCCACACAAAAGAGCAAGTTCTCTTACAGCTCAGTTGATGTAGAAATTAAAAATGTATGAGTCTCGGAAAATGGTGACACAAAGTAATTTTTTTTTAAAGTTCTGAATTCTTTTAACCAGTAATATAAAAAATAAACTATACAAGTATGTTATCACCATAATAGTGCTCATATGAAGAATCATGTTAACAGGTAATTTGGTAGAGCCCTGCCAGGACCTTCTTCCTCCACCTCCACTGTCACATTTGTGGACACTTGGGCATGGCCAGTCCCGCGCATTGGGGACACATCATCCAGTGGGAGGCATGAGGGATGTGGTAGTGGAAGGGTACTAACAATGATTGATCAGGACATCACACAGGCCTGTGGGCAGACAAGAGGGATGGGAAACCAGAGTGCATCAACATGAGATATGGTCTTGATTTAGCCAGATGATTACTTTTATCGGGTATCTATAGCGTTTTGTGTTTTTTTTTCAGGAATGGATACAGATCTTGGCATTTGTATTGTTGATGCTGGCTTTAATCAGCTTTGGGGAAAATCGTTCGTTGGAGAGCATTCGGCACTCCCCTGCACAGGAGTTCGGGGCATTGGATGGAATTAACAGTTCCAACATTACGGTCGGATATGTCCGTAGTCCTCCGTCCACCAGAGAGATCATGAAGAAGGTGGCTGCGAGTAGCATAGTACCAGGTAGGTGCACACAAAGCATAAAGAGATTAAGGCAGAATTTGGATTTCATTTTAAAATACAATTCCAAAAATAAAAAAGTGGACACCCGTAAAGATAAATGATAGAAGCTCAGCTGCCAGAAGCTGCTCCAACATAGAAACATGAGAATACCTCCGTGATATGCTGCAGGTTACATTGCCGGCAGTAGAGAGCCATAGGGACTGGTATATGGGCTGCACACCCTGCTGTATGCCATCAGGCCTTAGACTATATTCACATGGTGCAGGTACATTGCAACGAATAAAAAGCCCTCAGTTTATCTGGACCTTTTTGCTATGACCATAAGGCTACTTTCCCATGATGAATTTTTGGTGAGTTTTTGATGCTGCATATTTTTGAAAAAAATGCAAGTAACCTAACTTGATGGGTGCAGAGTATCTGGAACATCAAAAACTCACCAAGAAGCTCATCGTGGGAACGTAGCCTAACGGTGCAAGTTTGTTCACATGTCTAAGCATTAGGGTGTATCTACTTGAGACATTTTCTTTGTGGTTTATTTCACCCAATTTTTAATGATTCTGATGCAAATTTGCCCCATTTATGAAAAATTTTGGGGAAAAAAAATCAGTTTGCAGCCATATTATGCTTTTTTGCAGAGATTTTTGCTAAATTGTAGCAAAGCACCACCGATCTGCAGTGATTTTGCAAAAATTATGGCAAAAAAAAAAACATATTGGAAATGAACCATCGGATGATTTTGCCATGGTACTGACAAATCTACTTTTTTTTTCATCATTTGACCACACCATCAACCTGTCCATCCCTCATAGGACTGGCGCATTATAACACCAGTTCTTACTACTCTTCAAGTTTTGCTGAAAAATTCCTGTAGAACTTAAAAGGAAATCGCCAGTCTCAACAGGGAGTTCTGTTCATGGTGCAACTTTCTGCTGTATACGAGTTATATTCATGTAATGTGATTGCATGTGATGGGCACCTATAATTGTGTGCTCTACACAAAGGACACTATCACATGTAGTCATTACACATACATTGTTTTATTGTACGGTCACGATTTTGGCTAGAGAGTCTTTGGATTTTTACTAAACATCCACTCTGCATCGATTTCCAAGCAAGAGGCAAGATAACTGGTATCCTTCAGCAATGCAGTGCGTCAGTGCTTGTTTTTATGTTTTCACCATACGATCATCTTCTCGACATTTTTGGCACTTTGTGTCCATTAAGTATGTAGAGGACTTACGTCATCGCTGGGTGATCGGTCACATATGTCTTTTGATAAGCTGTTAAAGAGCGAGTCTTGGCCATCATTGTCCTTCAGTAGTAAGGGTCTACTCTACATCCATTTTGGTGCACATGTAGTGTCTCAAAAATATTTAGAAATTGAGAGATCTATTTTATTAAGTCTCTAAAACATTCCATAATTGAAGTTTTAGTTAAGTCATACATCATAGTCTTTCATCTTTCACCGTGTTTGTGCTCTTGGCAAATTTTTCGACTATTGTGTTTGGACACAACGGTGTTGTCTAAGGAGAGACAGATGCTGTTCATCTCCTCTAAGCGGATGAAAATAGCTTCTTCCAATAAGTACTTGCCAGAAAAGCGTTTTACTCCTTCGATATAAGCTGGGCTCTGTTCTGAGCTTTTACCAGTCCAAGAGGAGTTTGCTGAGGTCTGTCCATGATCTGGACCATTGTGTGTGGACACAACATGTATTGTCCGAGGAGATACAGGTGCTGTCAATCTGCTCTATGCAGAAAAAGCTTCTTCCAACAGATACCTGCCAGAAGAGCGGTCTACTCCTCGGATATAAGCTGGGCTCTGTGCTGAGCTTTTTCCAGTCCAAGAGGAGTTTGCTGAGGAGTTTGCTGAAGAGATACAGGTGTTGTCAATCTCCTCTATGCGGAAATATTTTTTTTTCCAACAAATAGAGAGGTCTACTCCTCGGATATAAGCTGGGCTTTGTGCTGAGCTTTTTCCAGTCCAAGAGGAGTATGCTGAAGTCTGTCCACGGTTTACAACACGCAATCAAAACAATATGTGGGCCATTAATAGTTTTTGTCAAGGACGTATCTGCCTGAAGAACTTCTGACTCCTTCAATATATACTGGGCTCTGTGCTGAGCTTCCAGTCCAGGAGGAGTTTGTTGAGGTAACTCCGTGGTCTATAACACATGACCATCTTTGTCTATCAGCAATAAAGGTCCACTTTGGTGCACATTGAGCTTGTAAAGTCTCAAAAATGTGCCATAAAAAAACATAACTGACCTCACCATCATCACATAGTCTTTGGGTACAGTCACTAATGATTGGCCAAGTGGCTGACCCTGTTAATAAAAGTCTCTAAAACTTTCTGTACTGGTAGTTTTAGTAGAGTTGTCTCCATTGTTTTTTTTCTATCTCTCCGTGTCTGTGCTCTTGGCGCTTTTTAGGAGCATCATAAAAGTACACAATACGAACAGTCCTGAGGAGGGACAGGTACGGGCTCACTACCCTGGTGCCATCCTTCTCCTCTATACTAAAATGGCTTCTTCCAGCAGGAAACTGCGAGAAGAGCGGTCTACTCCTCTGATATAAGCTGGGCTCTGTGCTGTGCTTTTTCCAGTGTAGGAGGAGTTTGCTGAGGTCTGTCCATGGTCCACAACATATGGACAAGACAATATATGGGCCAGCCATTTTTTTTTTGTAGTAGGCATCTGCTGTGTACTCCTCAGTCTCTGAGGCATTTGCTGCAGTCAGTCTATGATCTACAAAATATGGGTAAGACAATATATGGACTATGAATCCAATTTGCAATAAGTATTTGGGGATGAGTTAAGCTGCCGCGTTGTTCATCCATGCAGACGGGACTCCTGATTGAGATATGTCTGCAACACGATGACATGGAAGCGATGGATGCTAAAGATGGCTGTAGTATAGATAGTCATCATCGTGGTGGTTCCTGGAGAAAGGATAAGCGGATTTCTTCTCATCACCTCCAGTTGTTTGACCAGTTTTAGTAGCCAGTCTCCAGTCCTCTCTTTCCATCCGTGTTGATCATGTGTCTGCCATATGTCATAAATCCCGGGAGCCGGTACATCTGACATCCATAAAGGTTTCTTGCCAATGTTGGAGGCAGCGGTTTGTGCCCCACCTGCACGAGCATCTTCACATACATGAAGGTGTGAGACACAAGAGTGAGACTGGAGTCCAGAAGTAGCTGCTTAGCCGGGTCCATTCTCTCCAAAGTGTCCAGACAATATGGCTCCTCCGTGTCCATTCCTGTTTGCGTGTATTCCAAACATCATTATGACCAAGCTGTGATGTCATAAACACCAAGTTCCAAAGTTGTCCTCTGCAGCTGGTGTAGGGTGATGTCATCACTTCAGAGCCAGCCATGGTAGTAACCATGGAAACTTAGCACATGGAATGTCACCAAGCTTCTGTAGAAACAGCTCTAACCAAGAAACCTCTGGATTGTTAACAACTGGGCAGATAACAATGAAAAATTTGTTTTCTGCCATTTTATTATTTTAGGACGAATTAGTTAAATGGGGTTTTTGTATCACTTTAATAAATATAGAATTATACAATAATGTATTTAACCATTTCATGACTGTCTGATTTTGTTTTTCTCTTTGTGAGTTTGATTTTTTCCTTCCCTTCTTCCAGGAGCCATACCTTTTTTTTATTTTTGTCTCTGCATCGACTTGTAAGGTTTTTTTTTGTGTGGAGACGAGTTATAGATGTGAATGACACCATTACCATCTAATGTACTGAAAAACAGAGAGAAAAAATCCAAGTGGAGTGAAATGGTGGAAAAAAAAATACAATTCCACCATGTTTATTTTTATTTTATTTTTAAACCGTTCATCTTTCCAGCGATACCAAACTTGAATTTTCTTTTTAGTATTTTAGTGGTTACAAAAATTTCTTGGTAAAAAAAATTGCTTTGTTTTACCATTTGTGTGTGTGGGGACATGTTTTTTTTATACCCCGAGATGCCATTTTTTATTGGTACCATTTTGTGGTACATTTGACATGTTCATGGAAGCGCAGTGAACGAAAAACACATACCTGGCTTTTTGATATTGTTTATTTTTCTGTTCAGCGTTTAACATGTGGTTTAAATAATTTTATATGTTCATGTTTAAGTACAGGGCAATATCGAACATGTTTGCATATTTTTTTATTTCTTGATTTTTGAGCATAGGAAAATTTAAAATGTAATGCTTTTTAAAAATATTTCGAAAATATTTTTTATATTATTTTTTTGTCCTTTGGGACTTGAACCTATGATTGCTTATACTATACTTGTTCGATCGCCTATACTACTGTATATACTGCATAATATTATGAAATTGGACAATTCCAGTCATGTCTATGCAAACAACCCCTTTATATCATACACATTAGTCCTTCATCTTCTCGTTGTTACAATAGATACGATGCTGTTCACCCCTCAGTAATATAAAGGTCTTACATAGAGTGGAGAGCGGCTATAAAAAGCATGTAATGCTCTGTAGGACCCAGCAGACGTATTTATGAGTCCTCAAAGCCAATGTCTAAATATACCTTATATGAAAACTTCTCATCAGAAAGTGACCTATTGTTTTATGATACTTAAACATATTTTGGTGATTTTTTTAAATGTAATTTTCTATATAATTATCTATATTTAAAAATAATAATAAAAAAGTCCTGAAATTTTGCAGTGTTTACTCTGGTCATTAACCTCGTAATATGTATAATTTCCCTGCTGTCATCAAATTCCCTAAATATAGATAATACAGGATCAACCATTCACAGTAGTTGATAGTCACATTTCACTTTTTCCCCCTTCTAGCACAGTGACTTCTGCACAGGTTACTGAGCATGCCCACAACACATTTACATACAAGTCAGTGGGTCATCTCAATATCACAAACATGATTACAATGACTGATATCTCTGTACACAGTAGATAATACGGGATCCACCATTCAAAATAAGTGATGTTACAGCTCACCTCCTCCTTATAACATCTCTATATACAGTAAATATCACATGATAAACCATTCACCTCCTGTACTATGACTGATAACACCTCTATATACAGTAGATTGCACAGGATCCACTATTAACTGTAGGTAATGTCACAGCTCACCTCCTCCTGTACTATGACTGATAACACCTCTATATACAGTAGATAATACAGGATCCACCATTTATAATAGGTGATATCACAGCTCACCACCTCCTGTACAATGATTGGTCACACCTCTACATACAGTAGGTAACACATGTTGTCACAGCTCACCTTCTCCTCCTGTTCAACGACTGATTACATCTATATATACAGTGAATAACACATGATAAACCATTCACAATAGGTGATGTCACAGCTCACCTGCTTCCCCTCTCTGTAGAATAACAGATTCAGGTCCAGCGCCTGTACTCATCTATAATCTCTTTAGACCCCCACATTGGAGTAGCCTACAACTAGTGTTGTACATGGTAGGCGAGGGCTCTGTTCCTCTGTTACAGATTTTGCATTGGGGTCTAGGAACGCCAAGATACCCCACTTACCTCCCATAAATCACATCAGTGATAACAAAAATTCCCCATTAAGTGTCACCTGCTTAGCCCAGCAGGAAGTACGGCGGCGTCTAAAAATCACTAAAATTGACAAATCTCCGAGCCCAGATGCGATACACCCCCGAGTACTGCAGGAATTAAGTACAGTCATTGATAGACCATTATTTTTAATCTTTAAAGACTCCATAATAACAGGGTCTGTACCACAGGACTGGCGTATAGCAAATGTGGTGCCAATATTCATAAAGGGGACAAAAACTGAACTCGGAAATTTGTCAGGACTCTGAACATTTTTTACCTTTTGTGCATTACTGCCCTTTTCCAAGATGGCGTCTTTGGTCTCATGTGCACTGTGTCTTCCTGCTATAAAACTCCACCCCAGCCTTCAGTCTGTGCTAGAGTATTCTGCCTTGCATCCAGCTCCTGACCTCTCATTACTCCCTGGCTATACACCTGCTCCTGTGAACCTGTGTGGTGATCCTGCTACTCTGCTCTGAGCTCCTGCTGCAGACACAAGTTTCCAGTAATCCTCCTTCATCTGCTCGTGTTTACTTCCACCTGCATTTGCTGGACATGTAAGCTTTGCTGCTCTGCATTAACCTGAGACTATTAAACCAGGCCTCCCTGGTTGAGCTAAGATATGTTTTGAACTGCCTATAAGCATATCTATCTGTGTCTGGACTAAGACAAGGATTTATTCGTGTCATGTATCCACAAGAATAACTGTGCTTCATAGACTTTCTGCTTGATTGCATTTTCCTCTGAAGTTTCCTATAGACTGCTAAGCTGCGTTTATTATTTGCACCAAGTGTTGTGGACTTGAGTTTCTCTCTGCACCTGTTTGAATCACTGTGTGATAATATAGACTTTATCACTTATAAAACTGTGTCCGCTAGTTGTCTTGTTCCTGAGTCTCCTGAGTTGTCCCCTCTAATTATTACAAAATTATAGGTCAATATGTTTAACCTCTACTGTGGGTAAAATCCTGGAGGGCATTCTATGGGATGCTATGCTGGAGTATCTGAAGTGGAATAACCTCATGACCCAATATCAGCATGGGTTTACTAGGGGCCGTTCCTGTCAGACTAATCTGATCAATTTCTATGAAGAGGTAAGTTCCAGGTTGGACCAAGGGAACCCAGTGGATGTAGTGTATATGGACTTTTCAAAAGCTTTTGATACGGTGCCACACAAAAGGTTGATATATACAATGAGAATAATGGGGATAGGGAAAAATATGTGTAAGTGGATTAAGAGCTGGCTCAGGGATAGGAAACAAAGGGTGGTTATTAATGGAGCACACTCGGACTGGGTCGCGGTTAGCAGTGGGGGTACCACAGGGGTCAGTATTGGGCCCTCTTCTTTTTAACATATTTAGTAATGACCTTGTAGGGGACATACAGAGTATAATTTCAATATTTGCAGATGACCCTCAACTCTGCAGGGTAATCAATACAGAGGAGGACAATTTTATATTACAGGATGATTTATGTAAACTAGAATCTTGGGCTGATAATGGGAAAATGAGCTTTAATGGGGATAAATGTAAGGTCATGCAGTTGGGTGGAGCAAATAAGATGTATAATTATGTGCTTAATTGTAAAACACGGCAAAACTGTCAATGAAAAAGACATTGGTGTATGGGTGGATGACAAACTCACATTTAGTGGCTGTAATGAATGGAAACGGAGGCACAGAAGGTGAAGTTCACATTTGTTTTTATTGAAGTTTAGCGCGGAACCTCGGTCCGGGGGGCTCCGAAGGGGGCGTGACTATGTGAGCCCCAGACACCCGTAGTATGTCCCCTCGAACAAGGTCAAAATGGAATGCCTGGGGGACACGGCTACGGCCTCTAGTTAGACCCCGGACTCGTGGCAGCTGTCCCAGTGGAACAGGTGGACAAGCAGGGTTAGCAGAAGACGTGGAGCTAACCAGGTGATACCGGGTGTACGGTTAAGAGCTGGTACCGGCGAGTCTGGCGTTGTCCGGAGAGGAGGATGGCTGACTGACGGGACGAGACGGGATTGAGTTGATAGAACAGACGTCGTCCAGGATAGCCCGGTAGCAGGTAGCTGATGATCTGTGGAGACAGACAGTATAAGCGGAGTACTGGCAGAGAACTTCAGAAACAGAAGCACGTGCTGACAGGAACCGGAAGTAAGCAACAGTGGATACTTGTTGCTTCGGCACCCTCTCTATGGTGGAGGGGCTAGAAATAGTGATCATTAACACGCCATTGGTCAGAAGTACTTTTTGGAAAATGCGTGCTGTCTCTTTAAGAGACCGGGAGTGAGCGCGCGCGCGCGACCTAAGCACTCTGACCGAGAACCTGCTGGCTGCGTGCTCTATCTGTGGCAGAGGCTGTATCCGGACAGCGTGGAGCCGGCACAGAGCGGGAGTCCCGACGGGGACCCCGCGAAGGTACAGGGGTTGGACCGGGTGTAACAGTGGTCAGTGTCATGCAGCTGCTACAAAGGCAAATAAAATAATGGGATGCATTAAAAGAGGCATAGATGCTCATGAGGAGAACATAATTTTAGCTCTATACAAGTCACTAATTCGACCACACTTAGAATACTGTGTACAGTTCTGGTCTCCGGTGTATAAGAAAGACATAGCTGAACTGGAGCGGGTGCAGAGAAGAGCGACCAAGGTTATTAGAGGACTGGGGGGTCTGCCATACCAAGATAGGTTATTACACTTGGGGCTATTTAGTTCGGAAAAACGAAGGCTAAAGGTACCTTCACACTGAACAACTTAACAACGATATCGCTAGCGATCCGTGACGTTGCATCGTCCTGGATAGCGATATCGTTGTGTTTGACACGCAGCAGCGATCAAGATCCTGCTGTGACATCGTTGGTCGGAGCCAGAAGGCCAGCACCTTATTTCGTCGCTGGATCACCCGCTGACATCGCTAGATCGGTGTGTGTGACACCGATCCAGCGATGTCTTCACTGGTAACCAGGGTAAACATCGGTTTACTAAGCGCAGGGCCGCGCTTAGTAACCCGATATTTACCCTGGTTACCATTGTAAATGTAAAAAAAAAAAACACTACATACTCACCTTCTGATGTCTGTCGCGTCCCCCAGCATCCGCTTCCCTGCACTGTGTCAACGCCGGCCGGCCGTAAAGCAGAGCACAGCGGTGACGTCACCGCTCTGCTTTAGGGCCGGCGCTGACACAGTGCAGGGAAGCGGACGCCGGGGGGCGCGACAGACACCGGAATGTAAGTATGTAGTGTTTTTTTTTTTACATTTACACTGGTAACCAGGGTAAACATCGGGTTACTAAGCGCGGCCCTGCGCTTAGTAACCCGATGTTTACCCTGGTTACCTGGGGACTTCGGCATAGTTGGTCGCTGGAAAGCTGTCTGTGTGACAGCTCTCCAGCGACCACAGAACGACAAAACAGCGACGCTGCAGCGATCGGCATCGTTGTCTATATCGCTGCAGCGTCGCTTAATGTGACGGTACCTTAAGGGGTGATCTTATTTTAATGTATAAATATATGAGGGGACAGTACAAAGACCTTTCTGATGATCTTTTTAATCATAGACCTGAGACAGGGACAAGGGGGCATCCTCTACGTCTGGAGGAAAGAAGGTTTAAACATAACAACAGACGCGGGTTCTTTACTGTAAGAGCAGTGAGACTATGGAACTCTCTGCCGTATGATGTTGTAATGAGTGATTCACTACTAAAATTTAAGAGGGGACTGGACGTCTTTCTTGAAAAGTATAATGTTACAGGTTATATATACTAGATTCTTTGATCCAGGGATCTAGTCTGATTGCCGTGTGTGGAGTCGGGAAGGAATTTTTTTCGCCAAAGTGGAGCTTACTCTTTGCCACATGTTTTTTTTTTACCTTCCTCTGGATCAACATGTTAGGGCATGTTAGGTTAGGCTATGGGTTGAACTAGATGGACTTAAAGTCTTCCTTCAACCTTAATAACTATGTTACTATGTTACTATTTAAAGGGACAACCCATGAATGCACAATGACATGTTAAATGTATTTCCAGATTACACAGTACGTATACAGTACAAACATTTAGTGCCCCAATGATTGCAGGGTTGGTTATGGTGGGCAGTGGTAGTCACAGGGTCCTTCCCGATCTTTTGTTTCATATCAGCCTTTTTGTTTGTTTCTTTCTTTCAGCAGAGAATTTTGTAGAATTTGAAGATGAAAGTGAATTGCTGGACGCCATAAGCAGGAACCTGACGGTGGCCGTTCTCTTCCAGGACTCATTCCGCTATCATATCAGATACAACATGGCTGATATCGTCCTTCCCAATGAATACCTCTCACGCATGGGTAAAGGAATCATTCAATGACTAGTCATTAATCAGGGCCTCAGTTTCTCATTTGGCAATCCAGTCAGGCCCGTTTTTTTTCAATGATGGACAGCTACTTTCTTTTTGCAGGACTGTGTGATACACCAGAGTCAGAGTATTGCGTTCCCTTTCAGTATTGGAAAAGCGGATTCATCTCACTGCAAGCAAGTATCGACTCCTCCATCATTGAAGTGAGTGGAGTTTTTTATGTTTGTTTTTTTTTAATAAGGTTTTGGGTTGCTTTAAGGCTATGTCTCCACGTTCAGGATGGCCGGCGGTATCGCCGCAGCGGCGAAGCCGCTCGGCGCTAAGCCCCGCCCCCTTTCTGTGACGCGATCATGCCGGATGTGTTAACTCTTCATATCCGGGATGATCGCTCGCTCCCATAGGGCCCTGTGATATGCCTTGCGGGGACGCTGCGTCCCCGCAAGGTGTACGGACATGCTGCGATCTGAAAAGACGTGCAGCATGTCCGGAGTCGCAGGGCCGCCGCGTGCGGGTTTCCACGCATAGTGGAGACGGGATTTCATAAAATCCCCTCCACTATGCTGGAACATCTGGACGCTGCTTTTTTGACGCTGCAGCTCTGCGCAGCGTCAAAAAAGCAGCGTTTCCTGACCGTGGAAACATACCCTAACAGTATGTTTTATTTCTGACTTTCCCTGTAACTGGGGCTGATATATTAAGCCCAAGTCCACGTAAACATGTTTCTGGGACGCTTTGTCTCGTTTTTTATATTTTTCAATTGGTTTTCATTTGGGCCTTTATTTTCACTCGTTTTTTAGTGTTTTTCACCTTTTTTCAGTTGCACCTTTTACTTGTTTTTCCATTTGCATCTTTTTATTTGTATTAGCCTGTTTGTTTTTCAATGTCTATCATTTTGGGCGATGTTTTCAGCTGATTCATTGATTGTGACTCTTTAAAAAGTTGCAAAATTTTAGAGTTTTTTTCTGCAGGCAGTAAAGAAGCTGCTTACAAAAAGCATGTTTTGCTGCATTTTTCAGGATCCCAAAGTTCATCCTTGCTTCCACCACAGAAGCATCAATACAGTTCACCAATGCAAGACATATGTGAAACCATAAAACCATTTTTGGAGAAAAAAAGGGCAAATTGATCAAATTATTTAGTGGAAAAAAAAAATTTGTCTGATAAAATAGTGACTATGCTGAACAAAAACGTTCATAAGTGTTCATGAAAAGATACACAAGTACAAATATTAGAGCAGGGAGAGGTGAAGTAGATGGGAATAGTTGGCAGAGTTCTTAGGACACTGTTTACTTTTACACTTTGGTCAGTCCATGAGTAGATCAGGTATTGTTCAATTTCACTGCACACCTTTGTCAGCTAATGTTTACTTTTCACACATCACTAAACTGCACTAATCCTAGCTGCCATTCTCAGGGGAGGAGACCAAGACATTATGGGAAAATCATAAATAAATGGGTTTCACATACTGCTCTTCCTGCTTTTTTTCATTAAAAACACAGGAAAACCTGGCACCCGCGTTTTTACTACGTTTTTGCACTTACTCATTGCTTTCTGTGGGTGAAAAAACACTGAAAGAAGTGACACGCTGCAGTTTTCAAAAACGCATCAGTTTTCCAATTCAGTCAAGAAAAAAAACAATGTATGTGCATGAGATTTATGAAATCTCATAGCTTTTGCTGGTACTGTAAAATGCTGTAAAAAAATGGAGCATATAGGCAACATGTGAGCATAGCCTATCAATCAGTGTCCACGTTTTCTGGCAGGTTCATGTATGACACAGATGGCAATTTGTTTTGTCCACCATGTAATACTGTATTTCACCTCCAGTGGCAGCTGTTAGGCCAGACGTGGTGTACCACGGTCCAGGGAGATTCTGGAGTGGTGTAACTGGTGGGTTAGACTTGGGTCCAAATCAACTCCTGGTGCTACTCCAGGATGGACACTGGAGAAGAATCGGCCAGGAACTAGTTAAACAGGAGAGATACGGCTGGTAGGCAGATGATGAATCAGACACAGGCAGGACAGGTACAGGAACACAGATCAGCCACAGGTGCAGGTACGCAGGGGCAGGTTCAGGCAGATCAGGAGCAGGACGAGGCACAGGCAGGATGGATATTGGTATGGGTTCAACAGGACAGATTGGAACAGGTGCAGACAGGGAAGACCGGATCAGGCAAGCAGGACAGAGTACGAGGACCTAACAATTAGCTAGCAGGATATACACGGATTGACTAAAGTTGCTAAGGCACTTCCCATTAGGGGAGGGTGCCATATATACCAGACGTCTCCCAGCTATTGGCTGGTGTCGTTTTTAGCAGTGCGTGCGGTGGCCCTTTTAGAGTAAGGGAGCCGCATGTGCCCTAAGCACACTCACAGGAGACCTGCATGCCGTTCGCAGGTCCTGGGAGCAGACAGATGCCGTGGGAGAGCGGATGGGTAAGTGAATACGGCATCATCCCTGCAGGGGGAGAGGGAGAGGACACAAGTAGGGGCGCCGGCGCTGCCCTAACATTTGGTTTTCCACTACGATCATCTCTAATCTCGAGTGGTCTCAGAACTTTTAAAAGAGGTGCTTTTTAGCTGCCATATTACTCCACATTAATATCGCCACAACCAATTTTATGATTTACAGATGACCACCAATCATTCTGTATGGAAAAACATGGCTTCCATCAGGGTAACCAAAATGCTGTCTCCAACTCAAACGTGGCGAAACAATCTGCACATCGGTTCCTTCCTGCTCTTCATAAACTTGAGCTTCGTGTGTGTGATGTATCTCCTGTCTCTGTACGTCTCAAGAGAGCGGCGTGAGATGAAAGAGATCATGGACATGATGAGGCTGAGAAACCTTGCTTTCTGGTGAGCTGTCAAACATTATTCTCCTTAAAGGCATAACAGAATACCCCTTTAAAAGGAAATGTAGGTTTCTTTAACATGTCAAGAGTTAGTTCATTGCATTTATTGCTCTTCACCTTTAGGTTATCCTGGGCCATAATGTACACCGTCTACCTGTTCATCATTGCCAATCTGATGACTCTGCTCACACAAGATTTTCTGTTTTTGCAAAGCTCCTATGGTGTGATCATGCTCTTGTTTTTCCTGTATGGTTTATCATCGGTAGGTATTATCATTCTACTAATTATTATTTACTAGGGTCTGGAATAATGTATACCTTCAACAAAGATTTTAGGTCCAAGATTCTGTACTAGCAATTTCATAATTTACCTTTGGTTGGGATTGGAGCATGTTTTTTTCTGATACATACCTCCTCTCCACACAACCATAGAGGTAAATGATAGAGTTTAGATCAACTTGAGTCACCATTAGGGAGAGCGATATAAGCTGTAATAATGACACCTTTTGCCTATACACTGTGATAATGCCTCTGCTTTGCCGCCATATAGCAATAGTGTCCTTGTTCTGATTCCACAAGTGCAAAACTCCCATTGTGCATTCATATAGTAATTGTGCCCCCTCTGTGCCTCCATATAGTAACAGCGCCCACCCCACTCTGTGTTGCTCCATATAGTAATAGTGCCCTATCTGTGCCTCCATATGGTAATAGTGACCCATCTGTGCCTCCACATAGTAATAGTGCCCCATCTATGCCTTTGTTTAGTAATAGTGACCCATCTGTGCCGCCATATAGTAATAGTGCCCCCCATGCCTCCATATAGTAATAGTGCCCCATCTGTGCCTCCATATAGTAATAGTGCCCCCTTTATGCTTCCATAGGAGTGCTTTTGTGCCTCCAGAGAACTGACCTCCTCTGTCCCTCCACATAGTAATAGTGCCCCTCTTTGTGCCTTCATGTATTATTAGTGCCCCCTTTGTGCCTCCATGTACTAATAGTACCCCTCTGACTGTGCCTCTATATACTAGTAGTGCCTCCTCTGCCCCTCCATGTAGTTTTTGTCATGATCCATTCCAGAGTTTAGTCCTGTCTGCTCTTTCTCCGGGCGGATCATGTCAAGGGTTAACTTTGCTCTGCCTCATTCTGGGCTCAGGTTTGCTATTTAGCTCCCAAGTATCCTGAGGGTGGTGTCAGCTAAAGTTATGCCTTCGGCGTGTGAACCTGACTCTGGAAGCCCTTGATTTGTCCTGCTGTGAACCCTGACTTGTCCTGTGTCTGTTATCTCCTTCTATCTTCCCTTTCCCAGCGTTTCTCTGTTTGTCTGTTGATCTGCTTGACTCTCCAGTTCTGACCTCCTGGCTTGGCTATTGACTCAGTTTCGGTTTGTCCCTATTTTGTACTGTATTTTGCCCGTCCTGGTTTACTGATCTCTTGCTACGTCCTGACTATCCATACTGTCTAAATCCTTTAGTACTGTCGTGCTATCTCGTGCTCTGACTCGGCTTTTCTGACCACTCTCTCACCACTTGGTGGCGTCTGTTCTGCTACTCAGTGTGTGCAGTCTCACTTCCCTATCAAGCTCCCCCTGGTGGAGGTTGCACTGTACTGCACTGCAGCTGTATGACAGTTTTAGTGCCTTTCACTGTGCCTCTTCATAGTAATAGCGCCCTTCTATATCCAGGGAATAAAATCAAAGAAAATAAATACTTTCCTCACTCTTCTCCCATGATAAGTGGTGAATGCCTCTTCGACCTTTCTGCAGTCTGTGTGTTGGTGTAGGCAGCATGAAGAGGTGACCTCATTGCACTGCATGACGGCCACTATGTGATCCTGATGTCTCTCTACTCTACCACAGTTTTTAACAGTATCCACATACTGAGGACCCAATGCAGCCTACCACCAGCACTGGGTCAAATAGGATTTGCCAGAATTGCCAGATGGGCAGTCCGGCCCTTAATACTGACATAGCTTAACAGTATTTTCGTTTTTGCACAGATGTGTTTCACCTTCATGCTGATCGTTCTTATCAAAAGTCCTCGAGCTACGGCCATCGCAGGGTTCTTCATCACCTTCCTCCAATCTGTCCTCAGCCTCCTCCTTCTAATGAAAGATCTCCCCAAATCTATGGAGGTGCTCCTAAGCATCTTCCCGACATTTGCCTTCTCAGTTGGGATTACACAGGTAACCTACGCAGACCCTCAGCTTAGAGTTTCCTATATTATCATTTGTATTAAATACTGACTTCACATGATTGCTATTAGCAAAGCATTCATTAAGGGGACTTAAAGCTTGTATGAGAAGTCAGTGATAGGATGAATGACATAATTTCTAAGCGATGTCTACCTGTATGATAACTAATTTTATGTAAAAAAATGAGTGGGATTTCCTTACAAAGTGTGTAATTCTTCATTTCTCCTGGGGTGTCACTGTAGGAATATTGAACACTTGGAGCTTAAATAATCACTGATCACAGTTGATCACAGGAGATTTAATTAATAAAATTGTAGCTGACTTCATCTACCATTAGGGGCAATTCACCATAATCAGATGTACACCACTGGTGTTCAGCCCGCTCCTGTGCTGCCACTTGTCATTGTCTGTTCTGGATTTTGCTTTTTTTTTCAGACTATATATTTGGAACATGATTTTCGAGGTGTCCACTTCTCCAACATGATGGACAATTCCTCTCACATCCTGTTCAGCTGCATCGTTCTCATTGTGGATGCTTTTTTCTACATGATGATGACACTGTATTTCGAGAAGATTTTGGCTGGTAAATAATGTGATGTGTACATGAGACGATTTACACAAAAAGCAGAGCATTAGAGGAGTATTCCTATCTCATTTACACCCACAAGAAAAGATTGACCCCTAAAAATTGACTTGAACTTCTTTTCCTAAAAACATTAAGGACTAATAACCCACAGCACAAATACAGGCAAATAAACTGGGGTGTTTGAGCGGTGTCTGGGATCACCCAAATATTTTCAGGACGTAAATACAGTTGTGCTCAAAAGTTTACATACCACGGCAGAATTTTTGCTTTCTTGGCCTTTTTTACAGAGAATGTGAATGATAACACCAAAACGTTTCTCCACTCATGGTTAGTGGTTGGGAGAAGCCATTTATTGTCAAGCTACTGTGTTTTCTCTTTTTAAATCATAAGGACAGCCCAAAACATCTAATTGACCCTGATCAAAAGTTCACATACCCGAATTCTTAATACCGTGTATTGCCTCCTCTAACATCAATGACAGCTTGAATTCTTTAGTGGTAGTTGTGGATGAGGTTCTTTATTTTCTCAGATTTTAAAGCTGCCCACTATTCTTGGCAAAACGCCTCCAGTTCCTGTAAATTCATGGGCTGTCTAGCATGAACTCTGCACTAGAGATTTCCCCAGAGTGGCTCAATGATATTGAGGTCAGGAGACTGAGATGGCCACTCCAGAACCTTCACTTTGTTCTGCTGTAGCCAATGACAGGTCAACTTGGCCTTGTGTTTTGGATCATTGTCATGTTGCAACGTCCAAGTAAATCCCATGCGCAGCTTTCGGGATGATGATTGCAAATTTGCCTCAAGTATTTGCTGATAACGTGCTGCATTCACCTTTCCTTCAATTTTGACCAAGTTTCCTGTCCCTTTGTAGCTCACACATCCTCAAAACATCAGTGATCCACCTCCTTGCTTTACAGTAGGAATGGTTTTCCTTTCATCATAGGCCTTGTTGACCTCTCTCCAAATGTAACGTTTATGGTTGTGGCCAAACAGTTCAATTTTGGTCTCATCACTCCAAATTACCTTGTTCCAGAAGTTTTGAGGCTTGTCTCTGTGTTGTTTTGCATATTGTAGGTGAGATAATTTGTGGCATTTGCGCAGTAATGGCTTTCTTCTGGCGACTCGACCATGCAGCCCATTTTTCTTCAAGTGCCTCCTTATTGTGTATCTTGAATTTTCTTGGCAGTTGTGGATGACATTTTTGTTGGTCTACCTGACCGTGGTTTTGTTTTTATAGAGCCCCTGATTTTCCATTTGTTCATCCTAGTTTGAACACTGCTAACTGGCATTATCAATTCCTTCGATATCTTTTTGTATCCCTTTCCTGTGTTATACAGTTCAACTATCTTTTCCCGTAGATCCGTTTACAATTCTTTTGCTTTCCCCATGACTCACAATCCAGAAACGTCAGTGGCTGGATGAAAGATGCAAGAGTCTGTCTGGATCCCAGAAACTCACTCAGCATTTATGCACACACACTGATTACAAGCAAACAGGTCACAGGTGAGGATGTTACCTTTAGTAGCCATTCAAACCCATTTGTGTCAACTTCTGTGCATGTTATCAGGCCAAAATCACCAGGGTATGTGAACTTTTGATACACTTGGATGTTTTGGGTTGTCATTATGAGTTAAAATGAGAAAACACAGTAGTTTGACCATAAATGGCTTCACCCAACCACTAACCATGAGTGGAGAAAAAGTTTTGGTGTTATCATTCATACTCTCTGAAAAAAGGCCAAGAAAGCAAAAATTCTGCTGGGATATGTAAACTTTTGAGTATAACTGTGTGTGGACCTAATAGGTCCCTACCTCTCCCTAGATTGTCCCCCTTCTTTACAGCGGAGGGTGGCACCCTAATTTGTACCTCGTGGCGCCCCGGCTCAACGTCAGTGTCCCTACTCACCCTATTACACCCTAGCTCAAATTGTAGACACAAAACAGATAGAGCGTGGGAAAACATTAAAATGTATGTGCATCAAGGTCCCAAACTAAGTCTATTGGGTATCCTTGAAAGAGCAACCTGGTTCCATAGGAATCTTGAGGATGTAGAGAAATGTCATATATATAGATGGAAATTCCAGAGATACAGTGTATACTGTAGATCTATAATATTTTTCCTGTATGTGGTAAGAGATCTCAGCCCTTCGTTCAGTAGTGGAAAACCAGAGTGTCACCAATTTATACTGTCCCTCCTATTAGGGATCCTAAACATGGAATACATAAAAATATTTGTTCCTATATTGTACACCACCATGAGGGGGTATTATTGATATCATTACCTGGCAAAGACATGCAGATGTAGGCATGATATTATTATCCCCACTAATTTGTAAGCTGTCAAGTATCGTCCCTCTATCGAAGAACCATCAATATGGTATGAGAAAAGCAACCATCAGTGGTGTCAAGAAAGTGTAGACATTAATCATTAGTGATCCCTAGTTCAGAATTCCATCATCCAATATGGTATCATACATTTCCACCATCCAATATGATAACAGACATTTCCGCCATCCTATATAGTTTCAGACATTACCACCATCCAGCCTTCGCTTAAGGTGACCATATGCAAAGGCACCAGCTGATTTGGGCAGGACTCGTCCTCCATCTAACATGTTTTGAGTCTTGGTGACTCTTTGCACAACGGCTGATGTTGAGGAAAAGAAGGATCGGGCATGTTGTACTTCAGCATGCCCAATCTTTTGTTTTTGGAAAGATGAATTTCCACAAGTACCAGATTACTGCCATTAAGAACAAGTTTGCTCGACCGAGTTGAGTGTGCATGGAAGATGCGAGGAATAGCTAATGACAATCAAAAGTATATGGCCACCTTGACACTTCCCAGAGATATGAGGTGTCAGCACATTATTGGTCCAACAGCTTATTTTATAATGTGTGTATGATTCTCAGCTGATCCTCCAAAATGTATATGTATCGTGCACTACGTGTGGTCCTCGCTTTACATATAAGTACTGACATCAGTATTATGCCCACTAGATAAACATGGCAGGAGGTACGAGCCGTTATTCTTCCTGAGATCTTCATTCTGGTCAAAACGGAACCCGACCCCTCTAAAGACAGAGGAGGATGGAGGCAACGATATGCCGGCAGGGGAATACGTAGAAAAAGTCTCTGCAGAATTACTGGGCAAAGAGGCTGTAAGGTAAAGACGGCGAGGTTCTTCCTGTGCTCCACCTTGTAAAGACGTGCCTGCTCAGGTCGGTCCGATCCACTCTCGCTATCTTCAATTCTGGTATGAATACTGGCACAAGAAACTAAGAAATAGGGAATCCGTGATTGTAAGAAGGGGGGAAAATCATTGACCCCTCCTAAAATTGAGAATTTAGACTTTATTTTGCAGTGCATTGTGAGGACTCTGATGAGGATTACATAATTAAATCTAAGATGTCTACACTATATGGAGAAAAGTATTAGGACACACATCTTAATCATTCAATCCCACTATTTCATTCAGTTCTATTGTCCCAGGTGTCTAATATCAGGCCCCTCACTTCTGGTGGATAATATCCAGTCCCTCGCCTCTTCAGTGTATAGATTGAGGCCTCTCGCCTGGTGTATAACATCAGGCCCCTCACTCCTGGCGGATAATATCCGGTCCCTCACTTTAGAAAAAATGCCGACAGCACATCAGATATGGTGATGCAAGTCCTAATTCCACTGGACCATATGGAAAATGTACATACCAAAGTTGCAATGAAGGACAGCATCAAATCCGGGTGAAGTATCCAAAAAGAAGTGCACTTTATATGGCATAATAAAGGAACTTCTTTTTGGATACTTCACCCGGATTTGATGCTGTCCTTCATTGCAACTTTGGAATATCCGGTCCCTCGTCCCTCCAGTGTATAAATTCCGACCTCTTGCCCCCCAGTGTATAACATCAGGTTACCCCCCACGGGTGTATAACATCTGACCTCCCGGTGTATAATATCCAGCCCCTCGCCCCTAGGGTGTACCATTTGGTCCCCCGCCATGCCGCCTGCATTTACTAACATATGACAGAACGGCTGGTGGTGCAGAGCTCACTAGGAGCCGTCTGTGTAAGCAGTCAGTTCATCACATTTCTTCCCTCCTAAATATTCCCCATCACCTGTGAGGGATATTATTGAGAATTGAAAGGAACCGCAGCAACGTTACAGACGGGGGACAAGTGCTGAGGAGCAGAGGACATTAAAGTCACAATGCTCTGCTGACTCCATAACTGCAGAGATTAGACCTACTTTGGAATTAATATCAGCACAAACACTGTGCCCCCGCCGGGAGCTTCATGGCCAAGCAGCTTCATGCAGCCTTACATCACCAAGCACAATGCTGAGCGTCAGATGGAGTGGTGTAAAGCCGCCTCCACTGGATTCTGGAGGAAACGTGTTTTGTGCAGTGATGGATCACACTTCTCTATCTTAATTCAACAATACAAGACATTTTAGACAACTGTAGCTTCTAGTTTTGTGGGAACAATTTGGGGAAGGCCCTTTTCTGTTCCCCATGACTGTGCCCATGCACAAGAGCCATGCAGACATGGTTGGGGGAGTGTGGTTTTGAAGAACATTAAAATCTTTACAAAACAGTAAGGCTGAAGCTTTTTTGATTTTTCCCTAAAAAACAAAACTTTTGCAAAAGTTACTGAACTTTCACTGAAGAGTTAATGCAGCGCTCCAGAGTCCTGGTCGTTGCAGTGATGTCGCTCTGCCACTAAGGGGAGTGATGTCACGTCTGATTGCACTAAATGAGTAAAGGTACCTTCACACGAAACGACATCGCTAGCGATCCGTGACGTTGCAGCGTCCTGGCTAGCGATATCGTTTCGTTTGACACGCAGCAGCGATCAGGATCCTGCTGTGATGTCGCTGGTCGCTGAATAAAGTCCAGAACTTTATTTGGTCGTCCGATCGCTGTGTATCGTTGTGTTTGAAAGCAAAAGCAACGATACCAGCGATGTTTTACACTGGTAACCAGGGTAAACATCGGGTTACCAAGCGCAGGGCCGCGCTTAGTAACCCGATGTTTACCCTGGTTACCAGCGTAAAAGTAAAAAAACAGTACATGCTCACCTGCGCGTCCCCTGCCGTCCGCTTCCTGCTCTGACTGAGATCCGGCCCTAAAGTGAAAGTGAAAGCACAGCGGTGACGTCACCGCTGTGCTGTTAGGGCCGGAGCTCAGTCAGTGTCAGGAAGCGGACGCTGGGGGACGCGCAGGTGAGCATGTACTGTTTGTTTTTTTTACTTTTACGCTGGTAACCAGGGTAAACATCGGGTTACTAAGTGCGGCCCTGCGCTTAGCAACCCGATGTTTACCCTGGTTACCCGGGGACCTCGGCATCGTTGGTCGCTGGAGAGCGGTCTGTGTGACAGCTCTCCAGCGATCAAACAGCGACGCTGCAGCGATCGACATCGTTGTCGCTATCGCTGCAGCGTCGCTTCGTGTGAAGGTACCTTTACACTTCACACTCTGGCCACCAGGGGGAGCAAAGGGTTCTATGTTTTAGGCCACTCCTCACACTCTGGTAAAACTGGGGGTTGGATAGGAAGTTAGGGAGAAGCTGACTGGGTTTTGCCCAGGCAACATCCTGTGAGAGAGGGAGTTCCTGGGAAGATTCAGGGGGGTCTCTGTCAGGGGTGGGATCCTGACAGTGGCCTAGCGAAAAGGACAGATCTTTACGGAGCCACGCCTGCACCCGTTGTGGCGGCATCCTAAGAGAGGACACGAAGCGAGGTTTATTGTGGAGAAGTGAGAAACGAGATCACAGCACAAAGGAGAGTAGAACCAGTAGGAGTTGTGCCCTAAGACCGTGGCAACATCCTACTGAGGCGCGTAGCCGGTGGCCGGAACGCCGAGGAAGTATTGGGCTCCAAGCATTACTTCAAACAGCGGCAGGACAGTTAACTCTAGGTTGGCTGTCTCACCTAAATCACCTAAGCAGACATAGGAGGCAACTGTGGGAGAGGGGCGTCTCTAGGGTCCCAGAATAACTCCAGGCCTACCCGTCATACGGGTGCGTCCTAGCCATATCATCTGGGGGACGGAGAGAGAAAGAACATCAGAAACAGACACAACAGTTGTGAGGACTATCCCGTGGTGCTCAGCAGGGAGGTACTACAACACACAGGCGCTAGAAGGTAGGCACTGATTTCCACCTGCAAAGGGAACTCTGGATGTGCCTTCGGACCGGCCGGTCTCAGCCAGCCCTGTTAGCAGTGCTCTGGATTGCGGATCCCGAAGCCTCCAGTAAAGAGGTAAAGAGACTGCAACCCTGTGTCCTCGTTATTCATCGCGCCTCGCACCACGCACCAGCATCACACCTTTCATTGGACGCCCCTTAGCAGGGTCAGGGACCGGGTCTAGCCACCGTGACAACCCCAGGACCGAGACAGAGAGGCCCGGTACCGAGTACCCCACGGCCCTGCGTCTGGGGGCGCTCCATTAATTCTAGAAATGTTAGAAACTTAAAACCGTTTATTTTTCTTATAGGATACATGAGGTTAGGAAGACATTCATCGACTCGGATAAAAAGGTTGAGGCTTTGAGAGGCAAGTTTATTTATTGTTTCTTTTTCTGCACTGTAAGTACTGCAATGCAATATTCCTTTTTTATGCTCCTGTGAAGATTTTGCAAGAAAACTTCCAAAACTTTAGGGTTTACAGATGTTTTTGTTTGACTCATCACTTGCAAGTCACTAAATTTGTTGCAAATGTTCTCTAGTCCCCCCCCCCCCCAATCCTTGGATTCCAGAAATTTTTGTCACTTATAAAAAGTCTCAAAAATCGTCAAAGACAAAAAAAGCTCTTGATTTTATGTAAAATTCATGGCCCCTGTTTGCCATTTTCAAGAATTTGGTGCAAAAATCATCAATGAAGAAAACCACAAGACAAAAAAATAAAAGTGACTTGAAATGTTGAATTGGGGCCAATTAGTTACGACAGCTGTGGATTTGTGCAGGGAAATTCCTTAAATTTGGCATCGAGGGTCGAAAATGCGCTGAATTATTAGACAGTCATTAAACTTAATTTTTTTTCTCTCTCAGGTCTAAACTTAAATATATATGAAGGGCAAATTACGGCTTTGCTTGGACACAGCGGGGCAGGAAAAACAACACTACTAAATATTTTAAGTGGGATGTGCCCAGCGACTGGCGGTAAGATGTCATTGTAATGTCAATAAATATCACTAACTCTTCATGACCAGGTGACTTTTCATTTTTGCACTTTAGTTTTTTTCCATCCCTTCTTATGGCATAACTTGTTTATCTTCCCATCGATATAGCCAATTTTAATTTTTTTCCAGGACAAGATGTAGTTTTACTTTACTGAAAAATTAAATTAAATCATAAAAAACTGCATTTTTGAGACAGGTGCAGTGACCAAAAAACAGCAATTTTGGCATTTAAATTATTTTTCTCTTTACAGCTTTTACCGTTCAGCTTAATTTGAGATTTTTATACATCAGACTTTAGTATGGAATATATATATATATATATATATATATATATATATATATATATATATATATATATATATATACTGTATATATATATTTAAGGGAGCGATTGGAACTCAATTTTTTTTTCTCACTTTAAGGGCTCATTTCCACATGCGAGTCACACATCCGTATCTCGCATGTAGAAACCAAGCTGTGGAGCCGGCACTCAGGAGCGGAGGGTGCGGCCGCATAGGAACACATGGAGCTGCACAGCTCCGCTCCTGAGTGCCGGCTCCACAGCTTGGTTTCCACATGCGAGATACGGATGTGTGACTCGCATGTGGAAATGAGCCCTAAGGCTGGGATCACACATACGCGAGATACGGCCAAGTATCGCAGGTGAAAACCCAGCTCTGGCGCCGACACTCCGGAGCGGAGCGTGCAGCCGCACAGCAATACATGGAGCTGCATGCTCTGCTCCGGAGAGCTGGCGCCAGAGCTAGGTTTTCACCTGCGAGACTCGGCCGTATCTCGCGTATGTGTGATCCTGACCTAATAGGGGACTTAAACCTGTGATCATTTCACTTCTTGCTCTGATCTCCTATGAGTTCCAGCCTATTGCGTGGATTCATGGAGTAGAAAGATGATGCCTTTTACAGGCTTGCCCACATCTGCACCCTTGACTTGATGGGTGCCGGAACGGTCACGTGACGTGATCGCTCCGTTTAAATGCTGCAGTCAACGATTGACAGAGACATTTAAGTGGTTGAACAGCAATGATCGGTGCTAGCTGGCACCTGTTTTTCAAAGAGTGAGTTTAGTTACTGAGCCCATTTCATAACCCCATCAGATATAGGACAAACCAGAAAGTCTTGAGTCAACAAGGGTTTAAAGGGTGTGTAGACTTTTGTGAATATTTTAAGAACTCAACTGCATTCAAACCTTAAAAAAAAAGTCAAGAACAAAAATTCACAATTTTTTGTAAACAGCTCCTGTGCAGATGATGTGACTTTGAATCCCTCTCCAGGTTCAGTCTCCGTGTATAACTACAGTATATCACATATGGAGCATGTGGAAGAGATAAAGAAGAGACTTGGCTTCTGCCCGCAGACTGATGTGAAGTTCGACCCTTTAACAGTAAAAGAAAATCTGAAAGTATTTGCCATAATAAAGGGCATCCCCGCCAAGCAAGTGAATCAAGAGGTAACGTCAAGTATCCACACCCCACCTTTATGTACCTGAGATGCCGCCAGACCCTACATATGAAATACTGACACCCTCCTCTATTATTACTGAACCCCTTACACTCTAACAGTGCTTTTATTGGAATTTAAGCAGTCTAGACCAGCTTTACTAATCTGGTGCTATAGTATATCTAATATGTGCTACTGCTCGTATAGTTTACTCCTTTATGTTAGCCTACAATTTGATACCGGAAATATAGGTATTTATTGTACATCCCTGGTACAGACAATACTTGCTTCCTTCCTGCGTCTTGTAACCAAAGTGACTGTTCAGCCGACACGACGCAAAGCTCTTCTCTGGCGTCTGGTAACGTTGACCACGGCTGCGCCTCCTAAGACACATAGACACATGATCCTGACATGGCCGCTTTCGATTGGTACACTAAACGGGACATCATAATAGGCAGGTTCATGTGCGCATCACTACGGGTGTGGGCAAGAAGCTTTAACCCCTTCACCCCAAGTAATTTTCCCTTTTTTGTTGTTTCCTCCTCTTCTTCCAAGGGCCATAACTTTTTTTTAATTTTTCTAGCCAGATGACTTGTTTTCTCGCAGTACGAGTTGTACTTTTGAATGACCCCATGAATTCTGTCATACAGCATAGTACATTGGAAATCGGGAATAAAAATCGAAATGGGGTAAAATTGCAAAAGAAGTGGAATTGCACAATGTTTTTTTTGTTTATTTTATTTATTATGTTCACTATATGGTAATATTGACCTGGCAATATGATACCTCATGTCAGTGTAAGCTTGCAGATACCAAATATGTATATATCTTTTTGTGGTGAAGAAAAATTCTGAAATTTGTCAAAAGAAATGTTGCTTTTGTCACCATTTTCCGAGACCCGTAGCGTCTCCATTTCTCAGCATCTTGGTCTATGTGGGCTTATTTTTTAGCGCCCTAAGCTGACAGTTTTATTGATACCATTAGGGTGTAGATCAGGGGTATGGAATCTGTTTTCTGCCAAGGGCCATTTGGATATTCATACCATCCTTCGGGGGCCGTACAACCTCCACCCACAAAGTACATCCTGACTCTGGCACTGGTTTCAGGACGTAATCTTCCATTGCATGCCCTTCAGTGTTCAGTAGTGAACACTGCGTGTGTGTGCTAACAGAGCAAGAAGAAGTTAAAGAGCTGCTTGTAATCAAAATACACCTCCCTGCCCAAGTATACGGACCCTGAGAATCTGCCCCGGAGGCCTGATAAATGGTCATCGAGGGCCATAAATGGCCCTAGGGCCTGAGGATCCCCACCCCTGGTGTAGATACAATGTTTTTCATTTTATTGGAATGTCGCCACCACCGAAAAACGTAATTCTGGCATTTTGATTTTTTTCTTGTTACGTCATTTACCGATCAGGTTGGTTTATTTTATATTTTGATAGATCGGACTTTTCTGAAAGTGGCGATACCAAATATGTTTATTTTTTAATTGTTTTATTTTTAATAGCACAAAATTGGAGTGAGGTGAACTTTTGTATTTTTTTTTATATTTTGTAAAACTTTTTCCTGTGTTTAATAATCCCCTTAGGAGATTTGAAGCTGCGATCGTCGTATCACTGGTGCTGTACATAGCAGTGCATCAGCTCTGCTATGTATAGTAAAAATAACCATCAACTAAGAATCTAGAATTAGTGGGCTCCTTGATTTCTGTAGGTCCTCGACTAGTGAATTGATATAAAAAGACAATATTTAAAAAAAAAATATATATATTTTTTTTTCCACCAGGTCCAAAAAATTATCTCCGATCTGCACATAAAAAATATTGAGAATGTGGAGGCCAGTAAACTAAGCGGAGGACAGAAGAGGAAACTGACACTTGGGATCGCCTTGTTGGGGGACCCACAGGTAAGGTTTTCATGGACAGGTCTCTTCCGCTCATAATGAGCGACGATATGACTAGTCGATCAACGCTCGTTGAAGACCCTTTTTACCCCGGCCGATACAAACTGTATGAAGATGATTGCTTATTACTAGACCATACAGCACGCATACCGTCATCAGGCTATTCACTGGTTATACAAGATGTTCTGCCAAAAGCACTTATCTTTTTGGCTGCACGAAACATCCAGTTTCATTGACTAACTGATTGCTGCCATGTTTACAGTAACATAGGCTGTGTCTCGGGTCCAAGAAGACGAGGTTTATTAACTTCCTAAACTCCCGAAGTACTTAAAATAAAAACAACCTTTCTCTCACACAAAAGTAAAACAGAATAAAACAGTTTGTACAGCAGATAGAAGTCCAACACTTTGTCTCTGGCAGGGAACAACAAACCTTAGAATCCTTCCTGCCTCACACACACAGATCATTTCTGAGATAGCTCTGCTGCTTGAAATAAGAGCTAAACGGCCTGGACTGGAGCTATGGGATCCACCACCCCAATCCAAGCTCTTCTGATCACTCCTAAATCTCAGACCCCAAATTTGGTCCCATTAAAATGTGACGCCCCAGGGTCCTGGCTGTCACAGTGGCATTGCTTTACTCACGAGGAGAGTAATGTCACGCTTGGAAGCGACGAAATACCTCTTTTATCAGGTAATCACATACGCACAACATGTTCATACTTCAGGCCAGAAGGGGGAGCTCTGAACCCGGATTAAGAGGAAGTTCCCTAATATATTCTGGCTGGAGGGGAAGTTAGTCGGCAGTCTGTCAGAGGACAGAGACGAGAGCAGTCAGAAAGACTGAAGGGGCCGTGCAGCCAGTCGCTGCAGTTCCTGGAGAAAGAAATACAGAAGCAAAGGACAGTTTGTGGAAAGTGTGCAGGAGAGCAGAGCACAGGAGAGAGATACCAGGGGAGCTTAGCAGCGATTTGCCTACCTCCCTAGCTGATTCCGGTAGCCGGAAGACCAAGGCCGTGTCGGACTCTAGGAAGCACAGCAGAAACCAGCAGGAGAGCTGGATTATAAATCACCTGTCCACATTTACACCCAGCAGGCACAGTGACACATAGAACCTGGGTCGTGATACAGACCCTATAAAAAGGCTCGAGTTACCTGTCATACAGGTTTGTGTCCTAACCTATATGGAGGACAGAGAGGAACTGTGAGGACCTTATCAGAAGCCACAGGCAGTAAGGGACTACAACACCACCGCGCTTTGAGGAAGGCTTTCCTCTCCACCTGGTAAAGGGGACTCTGGATTCGCTTCCAAGTCGGCAAGACCCTGCCTGTACCTGTGATGTGGTGCCCTGGACTGCAGTTGCCTGAAGCTTCAGTAAACCAGGTAAAGAGACTGCAAACCTGTGTCCTCCTTTCTTACTGCACCACTCACCATCTCCAGCTACACACCGGGAGCCCTGGGACCCAACTTCACCTGTGGGAAGTTATACCATCTAGCTGCCATAACATCACCCCAGAAGACCCCTTTAAGCAGCGTCAGTCCCAACTGACCGAACACCACAGGTGGCGTCACGAACACAAACTTTATTTACCAAAATCCTTTAAGGACATTCCCTTTAACATGGGCGCCCAGGGCCATGGACCGGGTCGTCGCCACCGTGACATCCCTCTGTGAGTACTGAACCCACAGCCCTGGTGGGCGTCTCAAAAAACTTCTCAGCAACCTACTATTTCTGGAACCTTAATTTCCAGGACTTAATCACCGAGGCTAGACTCTTCAGTGACAAATATCTCCCATCCAGGACTTTATCTCCTGTTGTCTTACACACCCCACATAAGAGGACATTACGTGTCATATACAGTGCCTTGCGAAAGTATTCGGCCCTCTGGAACTTTTCTTCCTTTTCCCACATATCATACTTCAAACATAAAGATACCAAATGTAAATGTTTGGTGAAGAATCAACAACAAGTGGAACACAATTGTGAAGTTGAATGAAATGTATTGGTTACTTTAAATTTTTGTGGAAATTCAAAAACTGAAAAGTGTGGCATGCAATATTATTCTGCCCCTTTAATGTAATACTTTGTTGCGCCACCTTTTGCTGCGATTACAGCTGCAACTCGCTTGGGGTATGTCTCTATCAGTTTTGTACATCGAGAGACTGAAATTCTTGCCCATTCTTCCTTAGCAAACAGCTTGAGCTCAGTGAGGTTTGATGGAGATCGTTTGTGAACAGCAGTTTTCAGCTCTTTCCACAAATTCTCGATTGGTTTGAGGTCTGGACTTTGACTTGGGCATTCTATCACCTGGATATGTTTATTTGTGAACCATTCCATCGTAGATTTTGCTTTATGTTTGGGATCATTGTCTTGTTGGAAGACAAATATCCGTCCCAGTCTCAGGTCTTTTGCAGACTTCAACAGGTTTTCTTCAAGAATGGTCCTGTTTGTTGGCTCCATCCATCTTCCCATCAATTTGAACCATCTTCCCTATCCCTGCTGAAGAAAAGCAGGCCCAAACCATGATGCTGCCACCACCATATTTGACAATGGGGATGGTGAGTTCAGGGTGATGAGCTTTGTTGCCTTTACGCCAACATATCATTTGGCATTGTTGCCAAAAAGTTTGATTTTGGATTCATCTGACCAGAGCACCTTCTTCCCCATGTTTGGTGTGTCTCCCAGGTGGCTTGTTGCAAACCTTAAGCAACACTTTTTATGGATATCTTTGAGAAATGGCTTTCTTCTTGCCACTCATCCATAATGGCTAGATTTGTGCAGTGTACGACTGATTGTTGTCCTATGGACATACTGTCCCACCTCAGCTGTAGACCTCTGCAGTTCATCCAGAGTGATCATGGGCCTCTTGGCTGCATCTCTGATCAGTCTTCTACTTGTTGGAGATGAAAGTTTAGAGGGACGGCCGTGTCTTGGTAGATTTACATTGTTATGTTACTCCTTCCATTTCAATATTATAGCTTGCACAGTTCTCTTTGGGATGTTTAAAGCTTTGGAAATCATTTTGTATCCAAATCCAGCTTTAAACTTCTCCAAAACAGTATCACGGACCTGCCTGTTGTGTTCCTTGGTCTTCATGATGCTCTCTGTGCTTCAAACAGAAACCTGAGACTATCACAGAGCAGGTGCATTTATACGGAGACTTGATTACACACAGGTGGGTTATATTTATCATCATTAGGCATTTAGGACAACATTGGATCATTCAGAGATCCACAATGAACTTCTGGAGTGAGTTTGCTGCACTGAAAGTAAAGGGGCTGAATAATATTGCACGCCCCACTTTTCAGTTTTTGAATTTCCACAAAAATGTAAAATAACCAATAAATTTTGTTCAACTTCACAATTGTGTTCCACTTGTTGTTGATTCTTCACCAAAAATTTGCATTTGGTATCTTTATGTTTAAAGCATGATATGTGGGAAAAGGTAGAAAAGTTCTAGGGGGCCGAATACTTTCGCAAGGCACTGTTCATAGTAGGATGAGTTTTCAGATTGGTCTATAATCTGATTAATTAAGGGTTTAATTAAGAAGTGCGCTGAATTAACATGGAAAACCACAATATTAATCCCCCATTTTATCAGCAGTAGCAAAAAAATGTAACTCAGATTAGCTACTTATATACAACAGAGGAGAGTCCGTTCACCCACTAGAATGGCTGGAGGCAGAGGAACTCATAGTCCAATGAGAGGTCATGGATGGAAGAAAAAGAAAAATCCAGCTTTCAGGATCGTCCGATAAAATCCCAAACTATATTATAGACAAAAGGTATAAAAACAGTTGCGGCTAAAAACACCACAGTGAAAGATCAGATTAGATACTGGTCAGAAATTTTACAACATCAGCATATTTACAGACTCTGCAGTTCTTCTCCAAAACTCATGCCTTCTCTTGGCCACGTGATAACTGGGCACAATTCTGTATTTGTCCAATCGTTGGTCACTCTCTTACTCACCCTGAGAAATTATAGAATCCTAAGAGTTGGAAGGGACCTCTAGGTCAACGTGTCCAACACCATGTTGAATGCAGCACAGGATTCACTAAACCATCTCAGACAGATGTCTGTCCAGCCTCTGTTTGAAGACTTCCATTGAAGGAGAACCTCTCGTGGCAGCCTGTTCCACTCATTGATCACTCTCAGAGTTAAAAAGATGGTTCTTCTGGGACACGTGTCTACTACAGGTTTACTAAAACACTCATTCCACAAACCTTATGATCTTAGGCGCCACTCCTCGCCATCTACATATTTTACAATCCCGGTAGCAAACTCTTCACAATTCACATATTTCATGATTTTGGTGACTAACTAACTCCTCATGGTTATGTACAGAGTGTCCTCTCAGATAATAGTACCCCATTGCTTGTACTTCAACAGTCTCTCTTTATTTCAGTTGGTACCCTCTAAGCTCCTCACTGTCACTTACCGGGTGGTCTCTTCCTCCTGTCCTTACTGGCGGGCATGACTTCCTCTACATGGTGAACATCCACTTCGTAATCTGGATGGATGCATCTCTTCAGATGTGCCCTTTTCACTGTAGGACACAGAGAGAAGAGGGCCCCTGTGCAAGAACAGTACATGGGTCCTTTGCAGTCCAATAACTCATCATAATGCCCAATTCCACCTGCTTTGGAGGTGGAAATGGGTGCCCTTACGTCTTGGACTCCTGCGCGGCTGCACTGGTTGGGCTAATTATATGTCCGCCCCTGGCCCTCCTCCGTTTACATGTAGTGGGCTCAGATAGACAGCGGAGCTCCTACCTTACTATTCCTTGTGCTCTCTGCAGCTGATCCAAGATAGAGGGAAGCCAGCTATTATAGACCACATGGATAAACGCAGTGAATATGAGTCCTGGTGAGAAGCTGAAGGCTCACAAAACAATTAAGATTAGCAAAATAGTCATTTGTCATTTTCAGCCCTCTTATAATCTGTCTAACCCAACAGCGGATGTTGGGGTAAATGATTGGGCATGTTGGATTTCGACATGCCTGATCCTATTCATCTGATGAGATAACCCACCGACGGCCAAGAGGTGAAATGAGAAAGCACCTCAGACATATTTATGGTGTAGTCGGAATAAATAGCTGTCTTTTGACTGACAAGCATGGCCACTCATACTGTGACAGCCCGTCTATTTTATGGGGAACATAATGCACCGCTATGTTTAATTTTCCCTGCAGTGGCATTAACCCTTTCTCCCAAGTTCTCTCACAGATTACACCTGATGCCTGAAAATAAAGAGGCATTATTTAGGGCTGACCTTCCTAGATTTTTTGGGGGAGAGGTGTAATCTACATTGTTAAATATGCAAGTATTGATTAGGAAATGATTGTCATTTATTACAGATTTTGCTCCTGGATGAGCCCACCGCAGGATTAGACCCGTGTTCCCGCCACTACATTTGGGCACTGTTGAAAGAAAGCAGAGCCAATCGAGTGACCATGTTCAGTACCCAGTTTATGGATGAAGCAGATATACTTGCTGGTAAGCAAAAAGATGACCTGTTTCTTGTCAGAAATATGTATTTTTTAAATCAGGTGTAAATGCCACCGTTCTCCTTTATCTAGTGGTGTTTTTCTTTTGTTCCTGCGCCTCTCTGTTCCAGAGATATGGCCTCCTCTTTCCTCTATATAATTCCCGTCTGATTAGCCAAATGGGTGTGCTCATCAACTCTTCTTTGTGGGCTTATATTTAGGACCCTGCTCACTTGGCTAACAAGACTACATTTATATACAGGAAAGAAAGGGCCATATCTCAGGAATGGAGAAGCACAGGAACAAAAGAAAAACAATGCTGGATTCAGGAGAACAGTGGCATTTAACACGGGCAAAAAAGAAATATACACTGTATATATATATATATATATATATATATATATATTTATTTATGACAAGTGACTGGTCCTTATGAAGAAGTGATTTTTCCACTGCTGCTTAATTTAGTTAACAAAAACTGACATTTTGGAAACACAAACAAATGTATAGTCCCCTAACCCAGGACCTATAAGAGCAACTCCCTAAATATCATATAATCCTACAGCGAACAAAAAGGAGCAATGGCCCTTCACAAAGAATAATGTGAGGTGAAAAATGGTAATATTGGTAAGGTAAAACAATATATCTTTATTTATCCAACACACTCACTTAAATAGTATGGGCGTAAATAGCCCCAAATACAAGACAGAAGTTTTTAAAGGGGACAGAGGAACAAGGCAGCACTTATCATAATGAACCTCTCATAGGAGATGGTATATAGGGGGCCGCCTGAGGAAACAAACTACGCGAAACGCGCATCGGGGCTTCGGCGTGCATGCGTGATTACTGCTCCTCTCTCCCACATGGGTAAGCAATAGGTGTTGCATGCACTATGAGCGGCACTTTATTCTCTGGTAATTACGGGTATCTGTAGCCATATGTGCCCATATGTGCACATGGACTGGTTTAGGATTTGGGCTTGCGGTATCCAGTGATCTGGAGATTTGCTTATATACTGTCCTATGTGCTCAATGCAAGTACTATCTCCTATGAGAGGTTCATTATAATAAGTGCTGCCTGGTTCCTCTGTCCCCTTTAACAACTTCTGTCTTGTATTTGTATTTGAGGCTATTTACACCCATACTATTTATGTGAGTGTGTTGGATAAATAATGATATATTTTTTTACCTTACCAATATTACCTTCACCTCACTTTATTCTTTGTGAAGAGCCATTGCTCCTTTTTGTTTGCTGTATGATTATATGCTGCTTAATTAGGAAGTTTACTTGGATGCTATAGGGCATATACACTGTGTGCAGAATTATTAGGCAAGTTGTATTTTGATCACACAATACTTTTTATACATGTTGTCCTACTCCAAGCTGTTCAGGGTTGAGAGCCAACTACCAATTAAGTAAATCAGGTGATGTGCATCTCTGTAATGAGGAGGAGTGTTGTCTAATGACATCAAAACCCTATATAAGGTGTGCTTAATTATTAGGCAACTTCCTTTCCTGTGTCAAGAGAGATTTGATGGGCTCTGAAAAGTCCAAAATTGTGAGATGTCTTGCAGAGGGATGCAGCAGTCTTGAAATTGCCAAACTTTTGAAGCGTGATCACCGAACAATCAAGCGTTTCATGACAAATAGCCAACAGGGTCACAAGAAGCGTGTTGGGCAAAAAAAGATGCAAAATAACTGCCCATGAGTTGAGCAAAATCAAGCGTGAAGCTGCCAAGATGCCATTTGCCACCAGTTTTGCCATATTTCAGAACTGCAACGTTACTGGAGTAACAAAAAGCAGAAGGTGTGCAATACTCAAGGACATGGCCAAGGTAAGGAAGGCTGAAAGAGGGGGGCGTAGCCTAGCGAGCTATGTGAACGGACGTGTGTCGGTTCTCTCTCCCTGCACCGCTCTTAATACTTACCCTTGAAGGCGCCGCCGAACGCCAAAACCGGGCAGTGCAGCACCGCAGGACCCCAGGGAACGGAGGAGAGCACCGGGGATAGTGAGTGGTGAAGAGCGGCGATGCCACGCCGTAAACAGTCGGCGCCTGCAGCGGGCGCGAAAATCCAAGATGGCGCCGTGGCAGAGGAGGACGCAGCCAGAGCCAGCGCTTCATACTGCCGGAGGCTGGAGGTAATAGCCAGGCTGGAGCGGTTTGCCCGCACTGAGGAGGGGGGTGCCTTGCTGCTGGATGCTGAGGGGCCTGGAGGAGCAGCGGTCCCCAGGGAGTATGCAGGAAGTGCACAGCGCTGGCAATTTGTCACCTACTGCTAGCCTGGTGCAGGCTAATGATTTTGATGGTGTGGAGCAAGCAATTATGGGGGAACCAACATTGCAGGACATTTTTTCTGTTTTTATATACTGCAAATCTGCCCTGGCTGCGCTGAACATAAGAGTGGATGTCTTAAAAGTTGAAATGAAGTCCCTTAACTCTGCTATGCGGAAGGTGGAGAAAAGAGTGGAGATGGTGGAGGAACGTATGGGCAGTGTGGAGGATCAGACAAACGAACTGCTAAAAAGAGAAAAGAAATATATTCAACGTATTGCAGAATTGGAATTTAAAACAGATGACCTGGAAAACCATTCCCAAAGGAACAATTTAAGAATAATTGGGGTGCCGGAGAAGGTGGAGGGGAATAATACCACTGAATACATTGAGGCATGGCTTAAAAACTCGGTGGGCGGCGTAGACCTCGCCAACCATTTCGCGGTGGAGAGGGCTCATAGAGTCCCCACTAGACCCCTACCACCCGGCTCTGCCCCTCGTGCTATACTATAAATTTTGAACTACCAGGATCGAGAAACCCTAATAAGGAAGGCTAGGATCAGCGATGGCCTAAGTATAAACGGAAATATACGTATATATACGTATAAACGGAAATCGGATCTCCATTTATCCGGACTACTCGGCATCGGTGCAAAAACTCAGAATGAAGTTTGGTGAAGTCAAGCGGCGGCTCCGAGAACTGGACTTAAAATATTCAATGCTCTACCCTGCTAAGCTCAGGGTGGTGGCACTGGATCGTGTTCATTGTTTTCAAAGTCCGGAGGAAGCTACGCACTGGCTGGATACTAATGCCAAGAAAATTGGCACAGAGCTGAACCGATGAGACTGACACATAACACATAGTGCGGGGCTGGGATTCCAAAGGTGGGTGGCCGCAATGCCCGTGCAGGCGCAGTGTGCAAGCCTGGCTGGGATGTCAGACGGCCAGAGCTTACTGCGTCTGCGCAGGACACCAGTACACAGCGCAGGCGCCGGTTTTGAAACGATAACAGCGCTGAGGGGGTGGCGCCGAAAGCGCAGGAAGATTGGAGTGACGGCAGAGGAGCTGGTCAAGCTGGGGAGTGAGGACCCGCCTACCTGGCTAGAGACAGGAATTGTGGCTAAGTAGAAAAACGCTTTATTTGGGGTATACTTGAACCTAAAACTAAAAGAGCCACCATGTTAGAATGCAGCATTACTGCTGCACAAGGTGGCTCTTTTAGTTTATAACGGCTGGAGGGGGGTGACAGTGGCCCTTTAAGAAAGGCGGAGAAGTTGTGGGTTTTTCAAAAAGAAACTTTTTATTCAGAAGGGGAAAAGGTGGGACATTTACTTTCGGTAGTGGCTTCCGCACAGAGGGGTTCCTCACATGTCTACTCCATAAAAACTAAGGATGGTACTCTGGTTACTCGGGGGGAGCAAATTTTGGAAGGGTTTAGAAAATTCTATGGGAAGCTATATACTTCTAGTGTGGGGAGGGGGTCTGGGGACATGACCAGGTACTTGGAGGGGATTGATCTGCCTAGGTTGAGCAGAGAGGAAAGTGAGTTGTTGGAGGAGCCGATTGGGGAGGAAGAATTGGGGGCTGCTTTGGCGGGCGTCGCTGGGGGTAAAGCTCCGGGGGTGGACGGTATTTCAGCTGAGGTCTATAGGATTCTGAAAGAAACCTTGCTGACCAAATTGGTTGGGGTGTTCAATAATTCGTTGGAAAGAGGGGAGCTACCTTTGTCAATGAGAGAGGCTATTGTGGTGGTCATCCCTAAAGCCGACAAGGACTTACAGCTACCAGAATCCTATAGACCAATATCACTTCTGACGGCCGACATAAAGATCTTGGCAAAAGCATTGGCAAATAGGTTGACTCGGGTGATTGACAAACTGGTTCACCCAGATCAGTCGGGCTTTATGCCCAATAAGTCAACGGCACTCAATTTGAGAAGGTTGTTTTTAAATTTGCAAATTCCCTCCGACAATGTCGGTAAAAGGGTCGTGGTATCCTTGGATGCCCATAAGGCTTTTGATTGCGTGGAGTGGAGTTACCTGTGGTCGGTGTTGGAGCGATTGGGGTTCGGACCTAAATTCATCTCCTGGGTGCGGCTGCTGTACTCTTCTCCAGTGGCTAAAATTAGAGTTAACAATACTCTCTCTGAATCCTTTTTTTTGACTAGGGGAACAAGACAGGGCTGTCCTTTGTCCCCGTTGCTTTTTGCCCTGGCGGTGGAGCCCCTTGTTGCCAAAATAAGAGGGTCCCGGGAGGTGAGAGGTTTTATGTACGGGGACTCAGAGGAAAAAATAGCGTTATATGCTGATGACATTTTACTTTTTTTAGAGGACCCTGAGGAGACCCTGGTCAGGGCGGAGGCCATCATAGAGGAGTTTGGGAGTTATTCTGGACTGAGGATCAATTGGGACAAATCCAATATGTTGTTGATAGATGGGGATTTTGGAGATAGTGAAATGGGAGATTCTTCTACAAAGCTGAGGTTGGTTGATAAATTCAAATATCTGGGGATCCAAATTGCTCTCCCTTTAACTAGCTTTGAGGAACTGAACTTGGCACCACTTTTGCGGAAAATACGCACTAAAATCCAGGCGTGGAAAAAGCTACACTTATCGGTAATCGGTAGGGTAAATCTTATAAAGATGATTGTGATGCCGCAACTTCTTTATGTGTTACATAATTCCCCTATCTGGATATCGCAGAATAGATTTTGTAGGATCAGATCCTTGTTTGGAGAGTTGATCTGGGGGGGAAAAAGCCCCAGATTTAAACAGGAAATTTTACAAAGGCTGAAGACGGAGGGTGGTTTGGCGCTCCCTAACCCTTGGTTATACTTTTTGGCATTACAGTGTCAGCATCTTAGGGGTTGGGGCGAGGAGTCTGGTGGGGAGCGGGCACCACGTAGCCTGAAGACACTGGTGGGGTTGAAGACATTGAGTGAGGGTCTGGAGGGTGGACATTTCCGGGAGAAAGGTTCCAAATTCTGCACTATTAGGCTTATTCATAAGGTCTGGGACAAAGTAAAAGGAATAAGGGGAGTGAAGGCACTTACTAGGTTCTCACCCATCTGGAATAACTGTTTTCTACAAGAGTTCAGACAGATGCCAGGATTCCATGTATGGAAGGAGGCAGGCATTTCTCGGTTGGGACAAATTCTACATTGGGGCAGAATTAAGAAGTTCGAGGAACTGCAGGAAGAATTTTTACTGCCAAACTCTGAGGCGTATCAATATAGCCGCATCTCTCATGCGTTTCGGGCACAGTGTAGGAGGGGGCCTGTGGAGATTCAGGTAGACCTCATGTTGGATTTTATCCTTACGGGGGGAGGCACGAAGGGAGCGATCTCAGGAATATATGAGTTCCTTTTATTCTCTTTCTTAGAGGGGCACCCTATTAGAGCCAGAGCAAAGTGGGAAAAAGACCTGGGGGTGATCGACAATAATCGTTGGGATTCAATATTGGAATGCGTGCCCAGAATCTCGATGAATGAGCCTGGGAGGTTGTCACAACTATTTGTTATCCATAGGGCTTACAAAACTCCGGACATGTTATTCAAGGCTGGTCTGAGACCTAATTCAGAATGCCCTAGGTGCTCGCAGTCCGAGGCGGGTATCCTCCATATGATGTGGCAATGTCCCAGGCTGTCCTCCTTTTGGATTGTGGTGTTGAGCAAGGTGGGACTGACGTATAATTGCTCTATACCGCGAGATCCCTTGGTATGTATTCTAGGGTACGTAGAAGAGATTGTAACTGACAATTTGTATAAGATGGTTATTGCTAGACTACTGTTTATTGCGCGTAAACTGATCGCCAGGTTCTGGATTAGGGAAGAGCCACCAACAAGAAGAGACTTCATGACGCAAGTGGATTATATTGTTGCTTTGGAGAAGAGTATTTATTGTAAGAGAAACAAGATGGACCTCTTCCACCGGCTATGGAACCCTTGGCTTGAGTCGGCTTGATTTAAGTGGTCTTGTTCCTGTGCTTGGACCTCTGGCTCTCTCGAGAGTGTTATCAATATGCTATCTTCCTCTTCTTCTCTTTTTTTATCTATGGATGATGTAATAAACTGGGGCGGCTCTCGTCAGGTCTCTAAAGGATGGGGGGGAGGGGGGGGGGGGAGTTCGGTTCAGGGCTAAAATGTTTTCTAAAAAAGTTATAATATATATGTTTACTGTTTACAGTAATGCAATTTCCATGTATTATCCTTATTGACCAATAAAAATTATCTGATTAAAAAAAAAAAGGAAGGCTGAAAAACGACCACCTTTGTACAAGAAACATAAGATAAAACGTCAAGACTGGGCCAAGAAATATCTTAAGACTGACTTTCCAAAGGTTTTATGGACTGATGAAATGAGAGTGACTTTTGATGGGCCAGATGGATGGGCCAGAGGCTGGATCAGTAAAGGGCAAAGAGCTCCACTCCGACTCAAGACGCCAGCAAGGTGGAGGTGGGGTACTGGTATGGGCTGGTATCATCAAAGATGAACTTGTGGGACCTTTTCGGGTTGAGGATGGAGTGAAGCTCAACTCCCAGACCTACTGCCAGTTTCTGGAAGACAACTTCTTCAAGCAGTGGTACAGGAAGAAGTCGGTATCGTTCAAGAAAAACATGATTTTCATGCAGGACAATGCTCCATCAGATGCCTCAAACTACTCCACAGCGTGGCTGGCCAGTAAAGGGCTCAAAGAAGAAAAAATAATGACATGGCCCCCTTGTTCACCTGATCTGAACCCGATAGAGAACCTGTGGTCCCTCATAAAATGTGAGATCTACAGGGAGGGAAAACAGTCCACCTCTCGGAACAGTGTCTGGGAAGCTGTGGTGGCTGCTGCACGCAATGTTGATCGTAAACAGATCAAGCAACTGACAGAATCTATGGATGGAAGGCTGGTGAGTGTCATCATAAAGAAAGGTGGCTATATTGGTCACTAATTTTTTGGAGGTTTTGTTTTTGCATGTCAGAAATGTTTATTTCTAAATTTTGTGCAGTTATATTGGTTTATCTGGTGAAAATAAACAAGTGAGATGGGAATATATTTGGTTTTTATTAAGTTGCCTAATAATTCTGCACAGTAATAGTTACCTGCACAAACAGATATCCTCCTAAGATAGCCAAATCTAAAAAAAACCCATTTCAACTTCCAAAAATATTAAGCTTTGATATTTATGAGTCTTTTGGGTTGATTGAGAACATAGTTATTGATCAATAATGAAAATAATCCTTTAAAATACAACTTGCCTATTAATTCTGCACACAGTGTATGTCATCTAAAACGTAATCTAAAAATATGTAACTTCTGTCCTAAGTACTTATTAGTGTATTTGTTTCTTTGTATTCCTTTTAGATAGGAAAGCTGTAATATCTAATGGCAGATTGAAATGCGTTGGATCATCCCTGTTCTTGAAGAGAAAATGGGGCGTTGGCTATCATTTAAGGTATAGAAATTTACTTTTAGGCCGGGATCACACATGCGAGAAACACGGCCGAGTCTCGCATGTTAATACCCGGCACTTGGGAGCAGAGCGTGCGTCTGCATGTATTGCTATGGGGCCGCACGCTCCGCTCCTGAGAGCCGGCGACAGTGCGGGGTATTAACATGTGAGACTCGGCCGTGTTTCTCGCATGTGTGATCCCTGTCTTAAATAAATACTAGCGTCGTCATAGCATACTGGGAGTTGTAGTCTGCTAACAGCTGGAGAGCTACACACAATTTTGTCTGCAGCTACCACTAGGGGGCACATACTGAAGGCAGATGTACTCAGCTCTCTTTGGACTCCATAATAAGAGAAATTGAGTTCCATTCCTCATAAATCAGGAAATAATTGACCATTGAATAATATATGCAGCATAAATTTGTCTTTATTCCTTACATTAGTTTTTTTTTTTTTTTACAATTTGGTTATTCCTCTGGTAATGGTCAGGATGCAGGTCCCTCCGGCTTGTGACCCCGAGCAGATGACCTCCATCATTAGGCAGCACATCCCCAGGGCTCAGCTGACGGTGCAGAATGAAGAACAGCTCACCTACATGTTACCTTTTGAAAACATGGACAGCTTCTCCGGTAAGTAATACACCTCCGTATCCTACACGGCCGGATTAGTGTCATGTTACAGCCACTTGAGACCGTTTTATTACAAATACAAATTTTTCAAATATTTGAATTTTAGACCTTTTCGCTCATCTGGACAGACGTGTGGGAGAGGACATTGTCACTTATGGAGTCTCCATGACCACACTGGATGATGTATTCATTAAACTGGAAGGAGAGGCAGAGCTGGAAAAGGGAGGTAAAGAGAAAGGTTGTGCTGAGCTGCCAGAGGACCTGCTGGTGGCAATACTGCCCCCCTATATACAGTCATGGCTGAAAGTGTTGGCGCCCTTGAAATTGCTCCAGCAAATTAAGTATTTCTCCTAAAAAATTATTGCAAGTACACATCTTGTTAAATACATGTTTATTTCCTTTGTGTGTATTGGAACAACATAAAAAAAGAGGAAAAAAGGCAAATTGAACATAATTTCACACAAAACCCCAAAAATGGTCTGGACAAAATTGTTGGCACCCTCAATTTAATATTTAATTGCACACTATTTGGAATAAATAACTGCAATCAATAGCTTCCTATAACCATCAACAAGCTTCTTACACCTCTCGTTTGAAACTTTGGACCACTCTTTTGCAAACTGCTCCAGGTCTCTCATATTTGTGCCTTCTCCCAACAGCAATTTTACGATCTCTCCACATGTGTTCAATGGGATTTAGATCCAAACTCATTGCTGGCCATTTCAGAATTCTCCTGCGATTTGTTTCCATCCATTTCTGGGTGCTTCTTGAATTATATTTGGGGTCATTGGCATGCTGGAAGACCCATGACCTAGGACACACACCCAGCTTTCTGACACTGGGCACTATATTGTGACCCAAAAGCCTTTGGTACTCTTCATATTTCTTGATATCTTGCACACAGTCAAGGCACCCTACACCAGAGGCAGCAGATCAATCCCAAAACATATTTAAACCTCCACCATATTTGACTGTAGGTACTGGGTTCTTTTAGTTGTAGGCCTCATTCCATTTTCTGTAAACAGTAAATGTGATGTGCTTTACCAGAAAGCTCTAACTTTGTCTCTTCTGTCCAAAAAAGGCTTCCTCAGTAGGATTTTAGCTTACTCACATACATTTTGGCAAACTACAGTCTAGCTTTTTTTATGACTCTGTGTCAGCAGTGGGGTCCTCCTTGGTCTTCTGACACAGCATTTCAGTTCATTCAAATATCGACAGATAGTTCATGCTCACACTGTTGCACCCTTAGCCTACAGGACAGCATGAATTTCTTTGGAACTTGATTGGGGCAGCTTATCCACCATCCGGACTATCCTGCATTGTAATGTTTCATCATTATTTCTTTGCCGTCCATTTCCATTGCCATGGGTTGAAAACTTCATGAATATGTTGAGCACCATTTACAAAAAAAAAAATCTCTGGAGATGGACTTGTAACCTTGATATTGTTCAACAGTTTTGTTTCTCGAGTCCTCAGAAAATTCTCGTATCCACTCTCTGTTCTTCATGCTTAGTGTGGCACACACAGACACAGATTGAGTCAACTTATCCCCTTTCTTCTGGATTCAGGTGTGATTTTCATATTGCCCACACCTGTCACTTGCCACAGGTGAGTTTGAACAATCATCACATGCTTGAAACACAGTTGTTTAGCCACAATTTTGGAAAGGTGGCAACAATTTTGTTTGACCCTTTTTGAGGTTTTGTTTGAAATTATTATTATTTATTATTATAGCGCCATTTATTCCATGGCGCTTTACATGTGAGGAGGGGTATACATAATAAAAACAGGTACAATAATCTTGAACAATACAAGTCACAACTGGTACAGGAGGAGAGAGGACCCTGCCCGCGAGGGCTCACAATCTACAAGGGATGAGTGAGGATACAGTAGGTGAGTTATGTGCAATTTACCTTCTTTTCTCTGTTTTCTTTGTGTTGTTAAAATACACACAAAGGAAATAAATGTGTGTAAAAGAAAACAGGTGTAATTGCAATAATTTTATGGGGGAAATAATTCATTTTTTGGAACAATTTCAAGGGTGCCAACATTTTCAGCCATAACTACAATACTGCTCCTATGTACAAGAGTATAAATACTATAATACTGCTCATATGTACAAGAATATAACTACTATAATACTGTTTCCTATGTACAAGAATATAACTACAATAATACTGCCCATATGTACAAGAATATAACTATTATAATACTGCCCCTTTGTACAAGAATATAACTACTATAATACTGTCCCTATGTACAAGGATATAACTACAATAATACTGCCCATATGTACAAGAATATACACACGTGGTTAAAATTGTTGGTACCTCTCGTTTAATGACAGAAAAACCCACAATGGTCACAAAAATAACTTGAATCTGACAAAAGAAATAATAAATAAAAAATGTATGAAAATGGACAAATGAACGTCAGACATTGCTTTTCAACCATGCTTCCACAGAATTAAAAAAAACCCAAAAAACTAATGAAATAGACCTGGACAGAAATGATGGTACCCTTAACTTAATATTTTGTTGCACAACCTTTTGAGGCAATCCGTGTAATCAAATGATTCCTGTAACTGTCAATGAGACTTCTGCATCTCTCGACAGTTATTTTGGCCACTCCTCAAGAGCAAACTGCTCCAGTTGTCTCTTGGTTGAAGGTTGCCTTTTCCAGGCGGCATGTTTAAGCTCTTTCCAAAGATGCTCAATAGGATTTAAATCAGGGCTCATAGAAGACCACTTCAGAATAGTCTAACATTTTCCTCTTGGCCAATCTTGGGTGTTTTTAGCTGTGTGTTTTGGGTCATTATCCTGTTGCAAGACCCATGACCTGCAACTGAGACCAAGCTTTTGGACACTGGGCAGCACGTTTCTCTCTAGAATCCCTTCATAGTCTTGAGATTTCATTGTACCCTGCACACATTCTAGACACCTTGTGCCAGATGCAGCAAAGCAGCCCACAACATAACAGAGCCTCCTCCATGTTTCACAGTAGGGACAGTGTTCTTTTCTTGATATGTTAATTTTTCCGTCTGTGAACATATAGTTCATATGCCTTGCCAAAAAGTTCCATTTTTGTCTCATCTGTCCATAGGACATTCTCCCAGAAGCTTTGTGGCTTGTCAACATGAAGTTTGGCAAATTCCAGTCTGTCTTTTTTATTATTTTTTCAACAATGGTGAATCAATTTTCCTCCTGCGGCCACGTCCAGGGAGGTTGGTTACAGTCCCATGGATCTTAAATTTCTGAATAATATGTGCAACTGTAGTCACAGCAACTTTAAGCTGCTTGGAGATGGTCTTATAACTTTTACCTTTAACATATTTGTCTATAATTTTCTTTCTAATCTCCTGAGACAACTCTCTCCTTCTCTTCCTCTGGTCCATGTTGATACACACCATGTCACCAAACAGCACAGTGAGTACCTGTAGCCCTATATACAGGCCCACTCACTGATTCCAAGATTGTAGAAACCTGTGATGCTAATTAGTGGACACACCTTGATTTAACATGTCCCTTTTGTCACATTATTTTCAGGGGTACCATCATTTCTGTCCAGGCCTACTTCATGAGTTTTATTTATGTTTTTAAATTAGGTGGAAGCATGGCTGAAAAGCAATGTCTGACTTTCATTTGTTTATTTTAATAGATCTTTTAATTATTATTACTTTTGTCAGATTCAAGTTATTTCTGTGACCATTGTGGGTTTTTTGTTGTGGATTCTGTTTGTGGGCTCCCTCTGGTGGTTACTACTGGTACTGGGTGACTTTGGTGGGTTGCGGCCTTTGGTTTCCACCTGTCCATCAGAGGCTGGGTGTTTCCTATTTTACCTGGCCTTTCTGTCATTCCCTTGCCGGCTATCAATGTATTCAGATGTGCTCTGTTTGGTTCCTGCCTACCTGCTCCCAGATCTTTCAGGATAAGCTAAGTGCTGATTTTCAGTTGTTTGGTTTTTTGTCCAGCTTGCTTATTATGTCTCTATGCTAGCTGGTAGCTCTAGTGGACTGAGGTTCTCCCCATGTGCCATGAGTTGGCACATGGGTTCTTGTAATCTCAGGATGGTTTTTTGATTAGGGTTTTTTGCTGACCGCTCAGACCCCTTTTGTATCGTTCTGCTTTCTAGTTTACAGCGGGCCTCAATTTGCTAAACCTATATATATCATCTCTATGTGTGTGCCTTCCTCTCATTTCACCGTCAATACATGTGGGGGGCAACTATTCCTTTTGGGGTTCATCCCTCTGGAGGCAAGTGAGGTCTTTATTTTCTCTGCAGTACTAGTTAGCTCTTAGGCTGGTGCGTGGCGTCTAGAACCAACGTAGGCACGCTCCCTGGCTATCTCTAGTTGCGTTTGTCAGGCGTAGGGCAGCGGTCAGCCCAGGTTCCATCACCCTAGAGCTCGTCCGTTATTTATTTGTACCTTGCTTGTCCTGTGCTATCCCTAGCCATTGGGGATTCATGACAGTATAGCCGGCCCACAAAGTGTTAATTGTTTGGGCTGAAGCAGGAGAAAAAGAAGTGTTTAAGGGAAATTTTTTTTTTTTTTCCCTTCAGAGTTTTGCTGCCTAGCCCTTAATTGCTGTCTAGCTGCTTCTTACCTCCTCTTAACCCTTGAATGGCTCTGATCTTAGCTGTTTAACATGGATGTCCAGAGTTTGGCTTCCAGCCTGAGTAATCTCGCGGCAAAAGTTCAAAACATACAGGATTTTGTTGTTCACACTCCCATGTCTGAACCTAGAATTCCTATTCCAGAGTTCTTCTCTGGAGATAGATCTACCTTCCTGAATTTCAGGAACAATTGTAAATTGTTTCTTTCTTTAAAATCTCGCTCCTCTGGAGACCCTGCTCAACAGGTCAGGATTGTAATATCTTTCCTGCGGGGCGACCCTCAGAATTGGGCATTTGCATTGGCACCAGGGGATCCTGCATTGCTCAGTGTGGATGCGTTTTTTCTGGCATTGGGATTGCTCTATGAGGAACCCAACCTGGAGATTCAGGCTGAAAAGGCTTTGTTAGCCCTCTCTCAGGGGCATGATGAAGCGGAAATATATTGTCAAAAATTTCGGAAATGGTCGGTGCTTACTCAGTGGAATGAGTGCGCCCTGGCTGCAAACTTCAGAAATGGTCTTTCTGAGGCCATTAAGGATATTATGGTGGGGTTCCCTACGCCTACAGGTCTGAATGAGTCTATGGCTATGGCCATTCAGATTGATCGGCGTTTACGGGAGCGCAAACCCGTGCACCAGTTGGCGGTGTCTTCTGAACAGGCACCTGAGACTATGCAATGTGATAGAATTCAGTCCAGAAGTGAACGGCAAAATTATAGGCGGAAAAATGGATTGTGTTTTTATTGTGGTGATTCAGCTCATGTTATATCAGCATGCTCTGAACGCACAAAAAAGCTTGATAAATCTTTTGCCATTGGTACTCTGCAGCCTAAGTTCATTTTGTCTGTGACTCTGATTTTTTCACTGTCTTCCATTTCCGTTGATGCCTATGTGGATTCGGGCGCTGCCCTGAGTCTTATGGATTGGTCATTTGCTAAACGCTGCGGTTTTAGTCTGGAGCCTCTGGAAGTTCCTATTCCTCTGAAGGGAATTGACTCTACACCATTGGCTATGAATAAACCGCAGTATTGGACACAAGTGACCATGCGCATGACTCCCGTTCATCAGGAGGTGATTCGCTTCCTTGTACTGTATAATTTACATGATGTACTAGTGCTGGGTCTGCCATGGTTACAAACTCATAATCCTGTCCTGGACTGGAAAACAATGTCTGTGTTAAGCTGGGGATGTCAGGGGGTTCATGATGATGCACCTCCGATTTCAATCGCTTCATCTACTCCTTCTGAGATCCCTGAGTTTTTGTCTGACTATAGGGATGTTTTTGAGGAGCCTAAGCTCAATTCGCTCCCTCCTCATAGAGATTGTGACTGTGCTATAGAATTGATTCCTGGCAGTAAGTTCCCTAAGGGTCGTTTATTTAATCTGTCACTGCCAGAGCATACTGCTATGCGGAATTATATTAAGGAGTCCTTGGAAAAGGGACATATTCGTCCATCTTCGTCCCCTCTGGGAGCAGGTTTTTTTTTCGTGGCAAAAAAAGATGGTTCCCTGAGGCCTTGTATAGATTATCGCCTTCTGAATAAGATTACAGTCAAATATCAGTATCCATTGCCATTATTGACTGATTTGTTTGCTCGCATTAAGGGGGCTAGGTGGTTCACTAAGATAGATCTTCGCGGTGCGTATAATCTGGTGCGGATAAAACAGGGTGATGAGTGGAAAACCGCATTTAATACGCCTGAGGGCCATTTTGAGTATTTGGTAATGCCTTTTGGACTCTCCAATGCTCCGTCAGTCTTTCAGTCCTTTATGCACAATATTTTCCGTGAATATCTGGATAAGTTTATGATTGTGTATTTGGATGATATTTTGGTGTTTTCTGATGACTGGGAGTCTCATGTTCTACAGGTCAGGAAGGTGTTTCAGGTTCTGCGGGCCAATTCTCTGTTTGTGAAGGGCTCAAAGTGTCTCTTCGGAGTCCAGAAGATTTCTTTTTTGGGGTACATTTTTTCTCCTTCTACTATTGAGATGGATCCCGTCAAGGTTCAGGCAATTTGTGACTGGACACAACCTACATCTGTTAAGAGCCTACAGAAGTTCTTGGGGTTTGCTAATTTTTATCGTCGGTTCATTGCTAATTTTTCCAGTATTGTTAAACCTTTGACTGATTTGACTAAAAAGGGTGCTGATGTTGCTGATTGGTCTCCTGCGGCCGTGGGGGCCTTTCAGGAACTTAAGCGCCGGTTTTCTTCTGCTCCTGTGTTGTGTCAACCAGATGTTTCACTTCCTTTCCAGGTTGAGGTTGATGCTTCCGAGATTGGAGCGGGGGCGGTTTTGTCACAGAGAAGTTCTAATGGCTCGGTGATGAAGCCATGTGCATTCTTCTCTAGAAAATTCTCGCCCGCCGAGCGCAATTATGATGTGGGTAATCGGGAGCTTTTGGCCATGAAGTGGGCATTTGAGGAGTGGCGTCATTGGCTTGAGGGTGCTAAACATCGTGTGGTGGTCTTGACTGATCACAAGAATCTCATTTACCTTGAGTCTGCCAGGCGTTTGAATCCTAGACAGGCTCGTTGGTCGTTGTTTTTTTCTCGTTTCAATTTCGTGGTTTCATACCTGCCAGGTTCAAAGAATGTGAAGGCAGATGCTCTTTCCAGGAGTTTTGTGCCTGACTCTCCTGGAGACTCTGGGCCTACTGGTATCCTTAGGGATGGGGTAATATTGTCCGCCGTATCCCCAGACTTGCGACGTGCATTGCAGGAGTTTCAGGTGAATAAACCGGATCGTTGTCCACCAGAAAGACTGTTTGTTCCGGATGATTGGACCAGTAGAGTCATCTCCGAGGTCCATTCTTCTGTGTTGGCTGGTCATCCTGGAATATTTGGTACTAGAGACTTGGTGGCCAGGTCTTTTTGGTGGCCTTCCTTGTCTAGGGATGTGCGTACCTTTGTGCAGTCTTGTGAAGTATGTGCTCGAGCTAAGCCTTGCTGTTCTCGGGCCAGTGGGTTGTTGTTATCCTTGCCCATCCCGAAGAGGCCTTGGACGCACATTTCCATGGATTTTATTTCTGATCTCCCGGTTTCACAGAAAATGTCCGTTATCTGGGTTGTGTGTGACCGCTTTTCTAAGATGGTTCATTTGGTGCCCTTGCCTAAGTTGCCTTCCTCCTCTGAGTTGGTCCCTTTATTTTTTCAGAACGTGGTTCATTTGCATGGGATTCCGGAGAATATCGTTTCTGACAGGGGATCCCAGTTTGTGTCTAGATTTTGGCGGACGTTTTGTGCCAAGATGGGCATTGATTTGTCTTTCTCGTCTGCATTCCATCCTCAGACGAATGGCCAGACGGAGCGAACTAATCAGACCTTGGAAACTTATTTGAGGTGTTTTGTTTCTGCTGATCAAGATGACTGGGTTGCTTTTTTGCCACTGGCCGAATTTGCTCTTAATAATCGGGCTAGTTCTGCCACGTTGGTCTCTCCTTTTTTTTGTAATTCGGGGTTTCATCCTCGTTTTTCCTCTGGTCAGGTGGAGTCTTCGGATTGTCCTGGAGTGGACGTGGTGGTGGACAGGCTACATCAGATTTGGAATCAGGTGGTGGACAATTTGAAGTTATCTCAGGAGAAGACTCAGCAGTTTGCTAATCGCCGTCGCCGCGTGGGTCCCCGACTTCTTGTTTGGGATTTGGTGTGGTTGTCTTCTCGTTTTGTCCCTATGAAGGTCTCTTCTCCTAAGTTCAAGCCTCGGTTCATCGGTCCTTATAGGATCTCGGAGATTCTTAACCCTGTATCTTTTCGTTTGGATCTCCCAGCATCGTTTGCTATTCATAATGTGTTCCATCGGTCGTTGTTGCGGAGGTATGAGGTGCCCGTTGTTCCTTTGGTTGAGCCTCCTGCTCCGGTGCTGGTGGAGGGAGAATTGGAGTATGTTGTTGAGAAGATCTTGGATTCTCGTGTTTCCAGACGCAAACTCCAGTATTTGGTTAAGTGGAAGGGTTATGGTCAGGAGGATAATTCCTGGGTGGTTGCCTCCGATGTTCATGCGACTGATTTGGTCCGCGCCTTCCATAGAGCTCACCCTGATCACCCTGGGGGTTCTCGTGAGGGTTCGGTGACCCCTCCTCAAGGGGGGGGTACTGTTGTGGATTCTGTTTGTGGGCTCCCTCTGGTGGTTACTACTGGTACTGGGTGACTTTGGTGGGTTGCGGCCTTTGGTTTCCACCTGTCCATCAGAGGCTGGGTGTTTCCTATTTTACCTGGCCTTTCTGTCATTCCCTTGCCGGCTATCAATGTATTCAGATGTGCTCTGTTTGGTTCCTGCCTACCTGCTCCCAGATCTTTCAGGATAAGCTAAGTGCTGATTTTCAGTTGTTTGGTTTTTTGTCCAGCTTGCTTATTATGTCTCTATGCTAGCTGGTAGCTCTAGTGGACTGAGGTTCTCCCCATGTGCCATGAGTTGGCACATGGGTTCTTGTAATCTCAGGATGGTTTTTTGATTAGGGTTTTTTGCTGACCGCTCAGACCCCTTTTGTATCGTTCTGCTTTCTAGTTTACAGCGGGCCTCAATTTGCTAAACCTATATACACTCACTGGCCACTTTATTAGGTACACCTGTCCAACTTCTTGTTAACACTTAATTTCTAATCAGCCAATCACATGGCGGCAACTCAGTGCATTTAGGCATGTAGACATGGTCAAGACAATCTCCTGCAGTTCAAACCGAGCATCAGTATGGGGAAGAAAGGTGATTTGAGTGCCTTTGAACGTGGCATGGTTGTTGGTGCCAGAAGGGCTGGTCTGAGTATTTCAGAAACTGCTGATCTACTGGGATTTTCACGCACAACCATCTCTAGGGTTTACAGAGAATGGTCCGAAAAAGAAAAAAAATCCAGTGAGCGGCAGTTCTGTGGGCGGAAATGCCTTGTTGATGCCAGAGGTCAGAGGAGAATGGGCAGACTGGTTCGAGCTGATAGAAAGGCAACAGTGACTCAAATCGCCACCCGTTACAACCAAGGTAGGCCTAAGAGCATCTCTGAACGCACAGTGCGTCGAACTTTGAGGCAGATGGGCTACAGCAGCAGAAGACCACACCGGGTACCACTCCTTTCAGCTAAGAACAGGAAACTGAGGCTACAATTTGTACAAGCTCATCGAAATTGGACAGTAGAAGATTGGAAAAACGTTGCTTGGTCTGATGAGTCTCGATTTCTGCTGCGACATTCGGATGGTAGGGTCAGAATTTGGCGTAAACAACATGAAAGAATGGATCCATCCTGCCTTGTATGGAGCATCTTTGGGATGTGCAGCCGACAAATCTGCGGCAACTGTGTGATGCCATCATGTCAATATGGACCAAAATCTCTGAGGAATGCTTCCAGCACCTTGTTGAATCTATGCCACGAAGAATTGAGGCAGTTCTGAAGGCAAAAGGGGATCCAACCCGTTACTAGCATGGTGTACCTAATAAAGTGGCCGGTGAGTGTATATCATCTCTATGTGTGTGCCTTCCTCTCATTTCACCGTCAATACATGTGGGGGGCAACTATTCCTTTTGGGGTTCATCCCTCTGGAGGCAAGTGAGGTCTTTATTTTCTCTGCAGTACTAGTTAGCTCTTAGGCTGGTGCGTGGCGTCTAGAACCAATGTAGGCACGCTCCCTGGCTATCTCTAGTTGCGTTTGTCAGGCGTAGGGCAGCGGTCAGCCCAGGTTCCATCACCCTAGAGCTCGTCCGTTATTTATTTGTACCTTGCTTGTCCTGTGCTATCCCTAGCCATTGGGGATTCATTACAGTTTTTCTGTCATTAAACAAGGGGTACCAACAATTTTGACCACGTGCGTAACTACTATAATAATGCTCCTATATACAAGAATATAACTACTGCTCCTATGTACAAGAATATAACTACTATAATACTGATCCTATGTACAAGAATATAACTACTATAATACTGTCCCTATGTACAAGAATATAACTACTATAATACTGCCCCTATGTACAAGAATGTAACTCTATAATACTGTCCCTATGTACAAGAATATAACTACTATAATACTGTCCCTATGTACAAGAATATAACTACTATAATACTGCCCCTATGTACAAGAATGTAACTCTATAATACTGTCCCTATGTACAAGAATATAACTACTATAATACTGCCCCTATGTACAAGAATATACCGTATATACTCAAATATAAGCCGAGATTTTCAGCCCAAATTTTTGGGCTGAAAGTGCCCCTCTCGGCTTATACTCGAGTCACGGTCGGCGGTGGGGTCGGCGGGTGAGAGAGAGAGAGAGCGTGTCGCATACTCACCTAGTCCCGGCGCTCCTGGCGCTCCCCCTGCCCATCCCACGGTCTTCGGTGCCGCAGCTCTTCCCCTGTTCAGCGGTCACATGGTACCGCTCATTAAAGTTATGAATATGGACTCTACTCCCATAGGGGTGGAGCCGCATATTCATTCCTCTAATCAGAAGAAAAGACCCAAACACCCTTATATGGATTACCAGAGGTTATTAAGACAGAGAAGTTTATTTAAAGTGTATTTCATTCAACATATACAGAAATAGCAACGTATAATAATATAAAATACATCAATAAAATTACATCATATTAAAACCAAACACAGGACAAAAGATAATTGCATAAAATATGCCGGCCAAGGTATAAAGAATATATTATATGTAGTCCCTTATCCTCACTGCTCAAATATATAACAAATTAGTGCAAACAGAGATTTTTATAAAGTGCAATACGAGTGCTATAATTCATGTCACCGTGCAACGCAATAAAATCACATAAAAAATACTGAAAGTGCAATAGTGCTCAAAGGGATATGTATATATCACAGTGCCAAGGGACAGCATAAAAAAGTGCAATGTGCCACAGCTCTCAGCTCAACAAATTCGGTACTAGATCCCATTCATGTGCAAAGAACCGGAGGAGAAAGTGCAAAGTGTCACAGCTCTCAGCTCAACCAATTCGATACTAAATGCCATTCATATGCAAGGAGCAGGGGGAGACTAACAATGATTTTACCAATAAATTACCTATTAATGGCCTGAGTCCTGTGTTGGCGCACCCCAACGCGCGTTTCGGACAATTTCCTTCGTCAGGGGGTCCTATAGGTTGTCCTATGGTCTTTTCTTCCACTAGGTGGCGGTGGTCACCAATATACACAGTATACCAAGAATTGGTTATTTTTTGTATTGGGAATAATATATATGAGGTATATTCTCTGTATTTCTGGTATTACTGTGTTCTAATCTTGTATTCCTCTAATCAGCGGTAACGGTGACCGCTGACAGAGGAAGAGGCTGCGGCACCCGGAGACCAGCTGTCCGGGATAAGGAGCCAGGGACGCCGGGAGCAGGTGAGTATGTCATAGTCACCTGTCCGCGTTCCACACGCCGGGCACCGCTCCGTCTTCGCGTCCTCTTGCTCTGACTGTTCAGGTCAGAGGGCGCGATGACGTACTAGTGTGCGCGCCGCCCTCTGCCTGAACAGTCAGTGCGGAGAGACGCTGAGACGGGACGCTGAGGAGCTGCAAGCTAGAAAGGTGAGTATGTCGTTTTCTTTTTTATTGCAGCAGCAGCAGCATTATATATTGCACAGATTTATGTGGAGCATCTATGGGGCAATAATCAACGGTGCAGAGCATTGTATATGGCACAGCTTTCCATGGGGCAATAATCAACGGTGCAGAGCATTGTATATGGCACAGCATTCTATGGAGCATCTATGGGGCCATAATGAACGGTGCAGAGCATTATATATGGCATAGCTTTATGTGGAGCGTCTATGGGTCCATACTGAACGGTGCAGAGCATTCTACATGGCACAGCTTTCTATGGAGCATCTATGGGGCCATACTGAACGGTGCAGAGCATTCTATATGGGGCACAGCTTTATGTGGAGCATCTATGGGGCCATAATGAACGGTGCAGAGCATTCTATATGGCACAGCTTTATAAGGAGCATCTATGGGGCCATAATGAACGGTGCAGAGCATTACATATGGCACAGCTTTATAAGGAGCATCTATGGGGCCATAATGAACGGTATGGAGCATTCTATATGGGGCACAGCTTTATGTGGAGCATCTATGGGGCCATAATGAACGGTGCAGAGCATTCTATATGGCACAGCTTTATAAGGAGCATCTATGGGGCCATAATGAACGGTATGGAGCATCTATTTTTAATTTTGAAATTCACCGGTAGCTGCTGCATTTTCCACCCTAGGCTTATACTCGAGTCAATAAGTTTTCCCAGTTTTTTGTGGCAAAATTAGGGGGGTCGGCTTATACTCGGGTCAGCTTATACTCGAGTATATACGGTAACTACTATAATGCTGCCCCTATGTACAAGAATATAACTACTATAATACTGTCCCTATGTACAAGAATATAACTACTATAATACTGCTCCTATGTATAAGAATATAACTACTACTAGATGGCAGCCCGATTCTAAAGAATCGGGAGTCTAGAATCCATATATACTTTATTTATTCAAATGTAAGAATAATACAATTAATAAATAATAGTAAGAAAGAACAAAAAATGGCTGCACTCACCAGCTCTTGACAATTCTTGACAGTACGGCACATTTCTGATTGGTCGCTCGCGGCAGGCGGCAACCAATCAGAAAAGTGCCGCGCACCACGAAGGCATATATCTTTGTCCACCCTGAGCGGGTGTAGGACGCTGGTGACGTCACTTATCTCCGGACATTATCTCCGGACAAAGCCACGGAAGTTGGCACAAATTGCCGGAAGTAGTATTCTAGGCAATTATATATTAGATTTTAATGTTATCAGTGTTTACCTTTGAACGTTTATATTGTATTGTCCTGTCACCAGCCATGTGTACGATTATCGGCCGAAAGCCTCTCTGGAACCAATAATCACCCCATGTAAAGGTATCTTTATAAGTTATAGATTCAGAATACTATGACTTTTATCATATCCTGAACAGTCAAGTTTTTTATGAACCGTTTATGAAAGGTTTTCTGGTTGAAGTAAAAAAAACTCTGAGTGTTTACAGTTTGAAACCATAAAATGTTGAAAAATTATGTCATTCTTGAGTATATCACTCAATGGTGCTCATAAACATGTCAAATTTGATCTATAATATACTTTAATATACGTTACTTTAATCTTTAATATACTTAAGAACAGGGCCCCAGACATCACACAGGGGGTCTGAAACACCGCACAGTGGTCCAAAATATCGCTGTGCTCTGCCTGGGGCCCCATATGCTGCCTGGGGCCCCTGTGCTCTGCCTGGGGCCCCATATGCTGCCTGGGGCCCCTGTGCTCTGCCTGGGGCCCCTGTGCTCTGCCTGGGGCCCCATGTTCTGCCTGGGGCCCCTGTGCTCTGCCTGGGGCCACTGTGCTCTGCCTGGGGCCCCATATGCTGCCTGGGGCCCCTGTGCTCTGCCTGGGGCCACATATGCTGCCTGGGGCCCCTGTGCTCTGCCTGGGGCCCCATAGGCTGCCTGGGGCCCCTGTGCTCTACCTGGGACCACTGTGCTCTGCCTGGGGCCCCATATGCTGCCTGGGGCCCCTGTGCTCTGCCTGGGGCCCCTGTGCTCTGCCTGGGGCCCCATGTTCTGCCTGGGGCCACTGTGCTCTGCCTGGGGCCCCATAGGCTGCCTGGGGCCCCTGTGCTCTGCCTGGGACCACTGTGCTCTGCCTGGGGCCCCATATGCTGCCTGGGGCCCCTGTGCTCTGCCTGGGGCCACTGTGCTCTGCCTGGGGCCCCTGTGCTCTGCCTGGGGCCCCATATGCTGCCTGGGGCCCCTGTGCTCTGCCTGGGGCCCCATGTTCTGCCTGGGGCCCCTGTGCTCTGCCTGGGGCCACTGTGCTCTGCCTGGGGCCCCATGTTCTGCCTGGGGCCACTGTGCTCTGCCTGGGGCCCCATAAGCTGCCTGGGGCCCCTGTGCTCTGCCTGGGACCACTGTGCTCTGCCTGGGGCCCCATATGCTGCCTGGGGCCCCTGTGCTCTGCCTGGGGCCACTGTGCTCTGCCTGGGGCCCCATATGCTGCCTGGGGCCACTGTGCTCTGCCTGGGGCCCCATATGCTGCCTGGGGCCCCTGTGCTCTGCCTGGGGCCCCATATGCTGCCTGGGGCCCCTGTGCTCTGCCTGGGGCCCCTGTGCTCTGCCTGGGGCCCCATGTTCTGCCTGGGGCCCCTGTGCTCTGCCTGGGGCCCCTGTGCTCTGCCTGGGGCCCCATATGCTGCCTGGGGCCCCTGTGCTCTGCCTGGGGCCCCATATGCGGCCTGGGGCCCCTGTGCTCTGCTTGGGGCCCCTGTGCTCTGCCTGGGGCCCCTGTGCTCTGCCTGGGGCCCCATGTTCTGCCTGGGGCCCCTGTGCTCTGCCTGGGGCCACTGTGCTCTGCCTGGGGCCCCATATGCTGCCTGGGGCCCCTGTGCTCTGCCTGGGGCCCCATATGCTGCCTGGGGCCCCTGTGCTCTGCCTGGGGCCACTGTGCTCTGCCTGTGCCTTCTATCGCATCGGGTATTCTAGAATATGCATGTCCCCGTAGTATATGGACAATGATGATTCCAGAATTCGCGGCAGACTGTGCCCGTCGCTGATTGGTCGAGGCAACCTTTATGACATCATCGTCGCCATGGCAACCATTATGACATTTACGTTGATACTGTGCCCGTCGCTGATTGGTCGAGGCGAATTCGCAGCAGACTGTGCCCGTCGCTGATTGGTCGAGGCAACCTTTATGACATCATCATCGCCATGGCAACCATTATGACATCATCGTCGCCATGCTGTGCCCGTCGCTGATTGGTCGAGGCCTGGCGGCCTCAACCAATCAGAGACGCGGGATTTCCATTATGACATCATCCTCGCCATGCTGTGCCCGTCGCTGATTGGTTGAGGCCTGGCGGCCTCGACCAATCAGAGACGCGGGATTTCCAGGACAGACAGACAGACAGACAGACAGAAAAACTCTTAGACAATTATATATATAGATGGGCATTTCCTGAAGGAAATACATGGTGCTTGAACAGCGCTACCAGCTTTACATCAGCACTTTTCACACACAGGACTGGGGGGCGCGCTTACTTTTGCACCCGGGGCCGGGGGCGCGCTTACTTTTGCACCCGGGGGCACACTTACTTTTGCACCCGGAGGCGCACTTACTTTTGCACCCGGGGGCGCACTTACTTTTGCACCCGGGGGCGCACTTACTTTTGCACCCGGGGGCGCACTTACTTTTGCACCCGGGGGCGCACTTACTTTTGCACCCGGGGGCGCACTTACTTTTGCACCCGGGGGCGCACTTACTTTTGGGGCCGCACTTACTTTTGGTGGGCGGGGACCCTCGGCCTCCGATTTGGTGGGCGGGGACCCTCGGCCTCCGATTTGGTGGTCGGGGACCCTCGGTCTCCGCTTTGGTGGGCGGGGCCCCTCGGCCTCCGATTTGGTGGGCGGGGTCCCTCTGCCTCCGATTTGGTGTGCGGGGACCCTCGGCCTCCGCTTTGGTGGGCGGGGCCCCTCGGCCTTCGATTTGGTGGGCGGGGCCCCTCGGCCTCCGATTTGGTTGGTGTGGACCCTCGGCCTCCGATTTGGTGGGCGGGGACCCTCGGCCTCCGATTTGGTGGGCGGGGACCCTCGGCCTCCGATTTGGTGGGCGGGGACCCTCGGCCTCCGATTTGGTGGGCGGGGCCCATCGGCCTCCGATGTGGTGGGCCGGGCCCCTCGGCCTCCGATTTGGTGGGCGGGGACCCTCGGCCTCCGATTTGGTGGGCGGGGACCCTCGGCCTCCGATTTGGTGGGCGGGGACCCTCGGCCTCCGATTTGGTAGGCGGGGCCCCTCGGCCTCCGATTTGGTGGGCGGGGACCCTCGGCCTCCAATTTGGTGGGCGGGGACCCTCGGCCTCCGATTTGGTGGGCGGGGACCCTCGGCCTCTGATTTGGTGGGCGGGGCCTCTCGGCCTCCGATTTGGTGGGCGGGGCCCCTCGGCCTCCGATGTGGTGGTCGGGGCCCCTCGGCCTCCGCTTTGGTGGGCGGGGCCGGGCCCCTCGGCCTCCGCTTTGGTGGGCGGGGCCGCTCGGCCTTTGATTTGTTGGGCGGGGCTCCTCGGCCTTCGATTTGGTTGGCGGGGCCCCTCGGCCTCCGATTTGGTTGGTGGAGCCCCTCGGCCTCCGATTTGGTGGGCGGGGACCCTCGGCCTCCGATTTGGTGGGCGGGGACCCTCGGCCTCCAATTTGGTGGGCGGCGACCCTCGGCCTCCGATTTGGTGGGCGGGGACCCTCGGCCTCCGATTTGGTGGGTGGGGACCCTCGGCCTCTGATTTGGTGGGCGGGGCCCCTCGGCCTCCGATGTGGTGGGCGGGGCCCCTTGGCTTCCGCTTTGGTGGGCGGGGCCGCTCGGCCTTCGATTTGTTGGGCGGGGCTCCTCGGCCTCCGATTTGGTTGGCGGGGCCCCTCGGCCTCCGATTTGGTTGGCGGGGCCCCTTATCCTCCGATTTGGTGGGCGGGGACTCTCGGCCTCCGATTTGGTGGGCGGGGACCCTCGGCCTCCGATTTGGTGGGCGGGGCCCCTCGGCCTCCGATTTGGTTGGCGGGGCCCCTCGGCCTCCGATTTGGTAGGCGGGGCCCCTCGGCCTCCGATTTGGTGGGCGGGGACCCTCGGCCTCCAATTTGGTGGGCGGGGACCCTCGGCCTCCGATTTGGTGGGCGGGGACCCTCGGCCTCCGATTTGGTGGGCGGGGACCCTCGGCCTCTGATTTGGTGGGCGGGGCCTCTCGGCCTCCGATTTGGTGGGCGGGGCCCCTCGGCCTCCGATGTGGTGGTCGGGGCCCCTCGGCCTCCGCTTTGGTGGGCGGGGCCGGGCCCCTCGGCCTCCGCTTTGGTGGGCGGGGCCGCTCGGCCTTTGATTTGTTGGGCGGGGCTCCTCGGCCTTCGATTTGGTTGGCGGGGCCCCTCGGCCTCCGATTTGGTTGGTGGAGCCCCTCGGCCTCCGATTTGGTGGGCGGGGACCCTCGGCCTCCGATTTGGTGGGCGGGGACCCTCGGCCTCCAATTTGGTGGGCGGCGACCCTCGGCCTCCGATTTGGTGGGCGGGGACCCTCGGCCTCCGATTTGGTGGGTGGGGACCCTCGGCCTCTGATTTGGTGGGCGGGGCCCCTCGGCCTCCGATGTGGTGGGCGGGGCCCCTTGGCTTCCGCTTTGGTGGGCGGGGCCGCTCGGCCTTCGATTTGTTGGGCGGGGCTCCTCGGCCTCCGATTTGGTTGGCGGGGCCCCTCGGCCTCCGATTTGGTTGGCGGGGCCCCTTATCCTCCGATTTGGTGGGCGGGGACTCTCGGCCTCCGGTTTTGGTGGGCGGGGACCCTCGGCCTCCGATTTGGTGGGCGGGGCCCCTCGGCCTCCGATTTGGTTGGCGGGGCCCCTCGGCCTCCGATTTGGTGGGCGGGGACCCTCGGCCTCCGATTTGGTGGGCGGGGCCCCTCGGCCTCCGATTTGGTTGGTGGGGACCCTCGGCCTCCGATTTGGTGGGCGGGGCCCCTCGGCCTCCGATTTGGTTGGTGGGGCCCCTCGGCCTCCAATTTGGTGGGCGGGGACCCTCGGCCTCCGATTTGGTGGGCGGGGACCCTCGGCCTCCGATTTGGTGGGCGGGGCCCCTCGGCCTCCGATGTGGTGGTCGGGGCCCCTCGGCCTCCGCTTTGGTGGGCGGGGCCAGGGCCCTCGGCCTCCGCTTTGGTGGGCGGGGCCGCTCGGCCTTCGATTTGGTGGGCGGGGCTCCTCGGCCTCCGATTTGGTTGGCGGGGCCCCTCGGCCTCCGATTTGGTTGGCGGGGCCCCTCGGCCTCCAATTTGGTGTGTGCTCTGCCTGGGGCCACTGTGCTCTGCCTGGGGCCCCATATGCTGCCTGGGGCCCCTGTGCTCTGCCTGGGGCCCCATATGCTGCCTGGGGCCCCTGTGCTCTGCCTGGGGCCCCTGTGCTCTGCCTGGGGCCCCATGTTCTGCCTGGGGCCCCTGTGCTCTGCCTGGGGCCACTGTGCTCTGCCTGGGTGTAGGACACTGGTGACGTCACTTATCTCCGGACATTAGCTCCGGACATTAGCTCCGGACAAAGCCACGGAAGTTGGCACAAATTGCAGGAAGTAGTATTCTAGGCAATTATATATTAGATAATATTGCCCCTATGTACAAGACTACACTCACCGGCCACTTTATTAGGTACACCTGTCCAACTTCTTGTTAACACTTCATTTCTAATCAGCCAATCACATGGCGGCAACTCAGTGCATTTAGGCATGTAGACATGGTCAAGACAATCTCCTGCAGTTCAAACCGAGCATCAGTATGGGGAAGAAAGGTGATTTGAGTGCCTTTGAATGTGGCATGGTTGTTGGTGCCAGAAGGGCTGGTCTGAGTATTTCAGAAACTGCTGATCTACTGGGATTTTCACGCACAACCATCTCTAGGGTTTACAGAGAATGGTCCGAAAAAGAAAAAAAATCCAGTGAGCGGCAGTTCTGTGGGCGGAAATGCCTTGTTGATGCCAGAGGTCAGAGGAGAATGGGCAGACTGGTTCGAGCTGATAGAAAGGCAACAGTGACTCAAATCGCCACCCGTTACAACCAAGGTAGGCCTAAGAGCATCTCTGAACGCACAGTGCGTCGAACTTTGAGGCAGATGGGCTACAGCAGCAGAAGACCACACCGGGTACCACTCCTTTCAGCTAAGAACAGGAAACTGAGGCTACAATTTGTACAAGCTCATCGAAATTGGACAGTAGAAGATTGGAAAAACGTTGCTTGGTCTGATGAGTCTCGATTTCTGCTGCGACATTCGGATGGTAGGGTCAGAATTTGGCGTAAACAACATGAAAGCATGGATCCATCCTGCCTTGTATGGAGCATCTTTGGGATGTGCAGCCGACAAATCTGCGGCAACTGTGTGATGCCATCATGTCAATATGGACCAAAATCTCTGAGGAATGCTTCCAGCACCTTGTTGAATCTATGCCACGAAGAATTGAGGCAGTTCTGAAGGCAAAAGGGGGTCCAACCCGTTACTAGCATGGTGTACCTAATAAAGTGGCCGGTGAGTGTATAACTACTATAATACTGCTCTGTATGTACATAGATATGTAATATGTGATTCACTGTCTCATTCTAGATTTCAGTGTCTTCAGCCCGGAGCAGCAGACAGTAGATGACTCCTTCTTGGCAGAAATGGATGAATCTGTCTTACTGATGTCAGACTCGGGAAATGTGACACTAAGCGGCTTCCAGCTCTGGAGACAACAAGTTCTGGCTGCTGCACGGATCCGATACCTGAAGCTGAAACATGATACGAAAATCTTCAGATCTATGTGAGCTGTAACACATTAATAAGTCCTGTGTCTAGTGTCACGGTATAATCGCAATAGTTCATCTCATATGGAGCTTGTAGAACTTATGGTCAGGGACCTGGGAGAAAACTTTACACTTTCACTATACTTGAACGCATTCTGTCCCATTTACCCATATTTTTAACCCCTTCCCTCAGCAGCAAATTTTCATTTTAGATCTTTACTTTTTTCTTCCTTTTCTTTCAAGAGACATCACTTTTTATTTTTCCGTTAATTTTTTTCTTTGCAAGACAGGTGGTATTTAAGAATGACACCACTCATTTTACCACATCATGTACTCAAAAAGGAAGAAAAAATTCCAAGTGCAGAAAATTGCGGAAAAAAAAATGCATTACAGCGATTTTTTTGTTTTCTTTTTACAACATTCATTATGTGGTAATAGGTACCATATGAGATGATTCTCCAGGTCAGTACGATTGCTGCGATACCAAACAAACAAAGTTTTGTTTGTTTTTTGTTTTGTTCACTTTAGTGGTCAAAAAAATTCTCAAATTTAAAAAGAATTTTTTTTTTGTATTTTGGGACTATTTTCATATAACTTTTTTTTATTTTTCTGTCAATTGAAGGATTGTTTTCTGCCATGCAAGCTGATGCTTTATTTAGCCCTCTTTTAGGTACATTGAATGTTTTGATCACTTTTTGTTTCATTTTTTTCTGTGCAAGTGCTGCTACCGAAAAATGACAATTTTGAATGGTTTATATATTTAACTTTATGATCTTTGGTTATATCATTTTATATTTTGTAATTTTATATGTTTTACTGATTTTAAAATCTACATTTTAATGAGAGAAAAAGAGAAGGATTCAAATTTTTATTTACATTTTTTAAATATTTTTTAAAACTTTTTTTTGTGGCACTTTACTTTTGTTTTCTAGTACTCTTAGAGGACGTGAACCTGCAATTGACTAATTGCTTATTCAACATACTGCAATACGATTGTATATATATATTTTATATAGAGAAAAGCACAAAGACAAACTCCTATAAAGGACAACCTGTGGCTGGGTAACACAGGAACATGAACATGGCAGCCAGCAGACCCCAGATGCCATAGTAGCCCGTCAGTACCCTGCAATCACATAGTGGAGGGTCAATGGGTGCACGGAATAGCATAGCGCTTCCCCTATCCATATGCCTTAAATGCTACTATCAGAGATTGACAGTGCCATTTTAGTAGTTAACAGCAGTGATCTGAGCTTATTTCCAATCACTGCTACTATTAAAGGCAGATTCTGGCTATGGTGCTGGCTCAACTCCTCAGCCTGTTTTATACTCCCACACCCAATTTTGCGCTCTACATGTACTGCAGATTTCGGGAATGGGTTTAAAGAAGGTTAATGGTTACCTAACTTTCTGACTTCCAATGCTTTCCCCGCTCTCTATAGTCAATGATACAGTGGCATGTAAAACTTTGGACACGCCTGTTAAAAATTACTGTTCTTGTGAACAGTTAAGCAAGTCGAAGATGTAATGATCTCTAAAAGGCCTAAAAGTTAAAGATTGTTTGTGGCTTAACCCCATTCTGGTGTCAGAGTTTCCTTTCAGCGCTCCTTAGACCGAATTTCATCTGTTTTCCTAAAAGTTAAAGATGGCACATTTCCTTTGTATTTTAGGCAAAAAATATATAATATAATTTTTTTACATTTTAAAAATTATTTAAAAGGAAAATGTACTGATGCAAAAGTTTGGGCACCCTTGGATATTTGTGTGCTCAGATAACTTTGACCAAGGTTTCAGACCTTAGTTGGCCTGTTGGGGTTATGGCTTGTTCACCATCATTGTTAGGAAAGGCCAGGTGATGCAAATTTCCTAACTTTATAAAAACCCAGCCTCCTCTAACCTTGTGTCAAAAAGCAGCAGCCATGGGTTCTTCAAAGCAGCTACCTAGCACTTTGAATATGAAAATGGTGGAGGCCCACAGAGCAGAAGAAGGCTATATAGCAAGATAGCGAAGTATTTTCAAGCTCTCTTTCCTCAGTTTGAAATGTAATTAAGAAATGGCTGTTAACACGAAAAGTGGTGGTCAAAATAAGGGCTGGAAGACCAAGCTAAATTTTATTCAGGGCTATTAGATTGCAAGATTGGCAAACCAGAACCCCCACTTGACTGCAAAAGATGTTCAGAAATATTTAGCAGACTCTGGAGTTGTGGTACATTGTTCTACTGTTCAGAGACACCAGCACAAATATTGCTTTCATGGAAGAGTCATCAGAAGGAAACCTCTCTTGCGTTCTCACCATGAAATTCAACGTCAGAAGTATGTAAAAGAACATCTAAACAAACCTGATGCATTTTGGAAACAAGTCCTGTGCACTCATGAGGTTAAAATAGAAATCTTTGGCCACAATGATCAAAGGTATGTGTGGAAAAAAAAGGGCACAGCATTTCAGGAAAAGAACATCTCGCCAACTATTAAGCAATGGGGGTGGATCAATCATGGTTTGGGGTTGTGTTTTGGTCAATGGCACAAGGATTATTTCACGGGTAGAGGGAAGAATGGATTCAATTAAATCTTAACAAATTCTTGATGCAAACATAACACCATCTGTAAAAAAAGCTGAAGATGAAAAGAGGATGGCTTTGAGAAATGGATAATGATTCTGAATACGTCAGAATCCACAATAGACTATAATAATAATAATCTCTTTATTTATATAGCGCCAACATATTCCACAGCGCTTTACAGTTTTTGCACACATTATTACTGTCCCCGCTAGGGCTAACAATCTAAATTACCTATTAGTATGTCTTTGGAATGTGGGAGGAAACTGGAGAACACACACACAAACACAGGGAGAACATACAAACTCCCTGAAGATGTTGTCCTTGGTGGGATTTTAAATCAGGACTCCAGCGCTGCAAGGATGCAGTGCTAACCACTGAGCCACCGTGCTGCCCACTACCTCAAAAGGCGCAAGCTGAAGGTTTTACAATGGCCCTTACAGTCTCCTGATCTGAACATCATTGAAAATTTGTGGCAAAGCCTCAAAATAGCAGTGCATGCAAGACAGCCCAGGAATCTAACAGAACTGGAAGAATTTTCCAAGTAAGAATGGACGAAAATCCAACAAGAATTGAAAGATTCTTGGCTAGCTACAAAAAAGTGTTTACAAGTGGTGATACTTTCAAAAGGAATTGATACTGGGTACTAACCATGCATCGACTATATTCCTTTTTGTAATTTTTAAAATGTAAAAAATGAGAATGTATGTATGTATATAAATATACACTGCTCAAAAAAATATAGGGAACACTTAAACAACAGAATATAACTCCAAGTAAATCAAACTTCTGTGAAATCAAACTGTCCACTTAGGAAGCAACAATGTTTGACAATCAATTTCACATGCTGTTGTGCAAATGGAATAGACAACAGATGGAAATTATTGGCAATTATCAAGACACCCTCAATAAAGGAGTGGTTCTGCAGGTGGGGACCACAAACCACATCTCAGTACCAATGCTTTCTGGCTGATGTTTCGGTCACTTTTGAATGTTGGTTGTGCTTTCACACTCGTGGTAGCATGAGACGGACAGAGGCTGGAGGCGCTACCAGGAGACAGGCCAATACACCAGGAGATGTGGAGGGGGCAGTAGGAGGGCAACAACCCAGCAGCAGGACTGCTACCTCAGCCTTTGTGCAAGAAGGGACAGGAGGAGCACTGCCAGAGCCCTGCAAAATCACCTCCAGCAGGCGACAAATGTGCATGTGTCTGCACAAACGGTTAGAAACGGACTCCATGAGGATAATCTGAGTGCCCAACGTCCACAGATGGGGGTTGTGCTCACAGCCCAACACCGTGCAGGACGATTGGCATTTGCCACAGAACACCAGGATTGGAAAATTCGCCACTAGCACCCTGTGCTCTTCACAGATGAAAGCAGGTTCACACTGAGCACATGTGACAGACGTGAAAGAGTTTGGAGATGCAGTGGAGAGCGATCTGTTGCCTGCAACATCCTTCAGCATGACCGTTTTGGCAGTGGGTCAGTAATGGTGTGGGGTGGCATTTCTTTGGAGGGCTGCGCTGCCCTCCATGTGCTCGCCAGAGGTGGCCTGACTGCCATTAGGTACCGAGATGAGATCCTCAGACCCCTTGTGAGACCATATGCTGGTGCAGTTGACCCTGGGTTCCTCCTAATGCAGGACAATGCCAGACCTCATGTGACTGGAGTATGTCAGCAGTTCCTGCAAGATGAAGGCATTGAAGCTATGGACTGGTCCGCTTGTTCCCCAGACCTGAATCCGATTGAACACATCTGGAATATCATTTCTCGCACCATCCTCCGTCATGTTGCACCACAGACTGTCCAAGAGTTGGTGGATGCTTTAGTTCAGGTCTGGGAGGAGATCCCTCAGGAGACCATCCACCACCTCATCAGGAGCATGCCCAGGAATTATAGGGAGGTCATACAGGCACGTGGAGGCCGCTCACACTACTGAGCATCATTTCCTTGTCTTGAGGCATTTCCACTGAAGTTGGATCAGCCTGTAACTTCATTTTCCACTTTGATTTTGAGCATCATTCCAACTCCAGACCTCCGTGGGATATTAGTTGTGATTTACGTTGATCATTTTTAGGGTTTATTGTTCTCAACACATTCTACTATGTAATGAATAAAGATTTACAACTGGAATATTTCATTCAGTGATATCTAGGATGTGGGGATTTTAGTGTTCCCTTTATTTTTTGAGAAGTGTGTGTGTGTATATATATATATATATATATATATATATATAATGTATATATACAGTGCCTTGCGAAAGTATTTGGCTCCCTGGAACTTTTCAACCTTTTCCCACATATCATGCTTCAAACATATAGATACCAAATGTAAATTTTTGGTGAAGAATCAACAACAACTGGAACACAATTGTGAAGTTGAACGAAATGTATTGCTTATTTTAAATTTTTGTGGAAATTCAAAAACTGAAAAGTGGGTATGCAATATTATTCGGCCCCTTTAGTTTCAGTGCAGCAAACTCACTCCAGAAGTTCATTGTGGACCTCTGAATGATCCAATGTTGTCCTAAATGCCTAATGATGATAAATATAATCCACCTGTGTGTAATCAAGTCTCCGTATAAATGCACCTGCTCTGTGATAGTCTCAGGGTTCTGTTTGAAGCACAGAGAGCATCATGAAGACCAAGGAACACAACAGGCAGATCCGTGATACTGTTGTGGAGGAGTTTAAAGCCGAATTTGGATACAAAATTGTTTCCAAAACTTTAAACATCCTAAGGAGCACTGTGCAAGCGATCATATTGAAATGGAAGTAGTATCATGCCACTGCAAATCTACCAAGACCCGGCCATCCCTCTAAACTTTCATCTCAAACAAGGAGAAAACTGATCAGAAGAAATGCAGCCGAGAGGCCCATGATCACTCTGGATGAACTGCAAAGATCTACAGCTTAGGTGGGACTGTCTGTCCATAGGACACTGCACAAATCTGGCCTTTATGGAAGAGTGGCAAGAAGAAAGCCATTTCTCAAAGATATCCATAAAAAGTGTCATTTAAAGTTTGCAACAAGCCACCTGGGAGACATACCAAACATGTGGAAGAAGGTGCTCTGGTCAGATGAAACCAAAATCGAACATGTTGGAAACAATGCCAAACGATATGTTTGTCGTAAAGGCAACACAGCTCATCACCCTGAACACACCATCCCCACTGTAAAATATGGTGGTGGCAGCATCATGGTTTGCCCAAACCTTTACATGTCACTGTAGTTTATCAGTGGATTCTACATGGCATAGATGTCATCACTACTGTTACTCCTCCATTGTGCCCTTTGATTGTTGCATCGCTGCCACCAGCAGAATAGTGAGTGCAGCTCTGGAGTACAGGATGTAACACAGCATAAGTACACATGATAAGTAATGTAATGTTTGTTCACAGTTACTGCACCAGCAAAATACTGAGTGCAGCTCTGGAGTATAATACAAGTTGTAAATCAGGATCAGTACAGGATAAGTAATGTATGTACACAGTGACTGCACCAGCGGAATAGTGAGTGCAACTTTGGAGTACAATAATAGGCAAGGCTAGTTTCAGGCAAAGTGGGACCCTGGGCAAAAGTTTAAAATGGGGCCCCAAATGCTAATATATTGCACCATCACACAAAACCATTTTGATTGCATTTACATGTGCTGAGTTCAGGCCGCTAAATGAGTGAGATCGACAATATTGAAGTCATTCGATGCTTGTTTCCCGGCCTCCTTACACCCACTGAGGAACCATGATGGGGTACGGAAAGATCATTAGTAGATCAATCTGTCCCCATACAGTATCAAGTTATTCAGCCGCATATGTGCAGTTTTACCCGGGCGATGCGCTGCTGAGAACTATGATTTTTGTACCGACATAAACAATCCTATCACTCCATGAATAGGCAGCATTTTGTTTGGTTAGTATAATACACCCCATAGTCCTCCGTATTGTATAATGGAAACCATAGTCCTCCATATAGTATAATGTGACCCATAGTCCTCAATATAGTATAATACACTCCCTATAATCCTCCACGTAGTATAATGCACCCCATAGTCCTCCATATTTTATAATTTGCACCATGATCCTCCATATTGTATCATGTGCCCCATAGTCCTCCATATAGTATAATACACTCCCTATAGTCCTCCACATAGTATAATGCACCCCATAGTCCTCCATATTGTATAATGAACCCCATAGTCCTCCATATTATATAATGTGCCCCATAGTCCTTCTTACAGTATAATACACTCCCCATAGTCCTCCATACAGTATAATATATAATATATAGCACCATTAATTCCATGGTGCTGTACATGAGAAAAGGGGGTACATACAGGGTTATACATATCGTTTACAGTAAACAAATTTACAATGACAGACTGGTACAGAGGGAGAGGACCCTGTCCTTGCGGACTTACATTCTACGCAGGGGTGGATTAAGGGTAGCCAGGGCCCCGGGCTGTTCAGACACTGTGGGCCCCCCGGTCATGTGATGGGGTCATGCTATACCTGAACCAGATTATTCCAGAAATATAGTTGCTGTGTGAAACTATAACCTGTCAAACATCCATTGATCTAGTCAATTTACCCACAATACTATCACCATAAGTGCCAGTATTCACAGGAGATCTGTACTTAGTATGCAGAGTCTGTGTAGAGGTTATACAGTGATCACCGGTGACATTATACACAGGAGCTCTGTACAGTTGTGGCCAAAAGTATTGACACCCCTGCAATTCTGTCAGATAATACTCAGTTTCTTCCTGGAAATGATTGCAAACACAAATTCTTTGGTATTATTATCTTCATTTAATTTGTCTTAAATAAAAAAAAACTAAAAATAATTGTCCTAAAGCCAAATTGGATATAATTCCACACCAAACATAAAAAAGGGGGTGGACAAAAGTATTGGCACTGTTCAGAAAATCATGTGATGCTTCTCTAATTTGTGTATTTACCAGCACCTGTAACTTACCTGTGGCACCTAACAGGTGTTAGCAATAACTAAATCACACTTGCAGCCAGTTGACATGGATTAAAGTTGACTCAACCTCTGTTCTGTGACCTTGTGTGTACCACATTGAGCATGGAGAAAAGAAAGACCAAAGAACTGTCTGAGGACTTGAGAAACCAAATTATGAGGAAGCATGAGCAATCTCAAGGCTACAAGTCCATCTCCAAAGACCTGAATGTTCCTGTGCCTACAGTGCGCAGTGTCATCAAGAAGTTTAAAGCCCATGGCACTGTGGCTAACCTCCCTAGATGTGGACGGAAAATAAAAATTGACAAGAGATTTCAACGCAAGATTGTGCGGATGTTGGATAAAGAACCTCGACTACCATCCAAACAAGTTCAAGCTGCCCTGCAGTCCGACGGTGCAACAGTGTCAACCCGTACTATCCGTCGGCGTCTGAATGAAAAGGGACTGTATGGTAGGAGACCCAGGAAAACCCCACTTCTTACCCTGAGACATAAAAAAGCCAGGCTGGAGTTTGCCAAAACTTACCTGAAAAAGCCTAAAACGTTTTGGAAGAATGTTCTCTGGTCAGATGAGACAAAGGTAGAGCTTTTTTTGGCAAAGGCATCAACATAGAGTTTACAGGAGAAAAAAAGAGGCATTCAAAGAAAAGAACACGGTCCCTACAGTCAAACATGGCGGAGGTACCCTGATGTTTTGGGGTTGCATTGCTGCCTCTAGACTGCTTGACCATGTGCATGGCATTATGAAGTCTGAAGACTACTAACAAATTTTGCAGCATAATGTAGGGCCAAGTGTGAGAAAGCTGGGTCTCCCTCAGAGGTCATGGGTCTTCCAGCAGGACAATACCCAAAGGACTGGAGACTTCCAAGGTGGCCAGCAATGAGTCCAGACCAGTTTCCCGCTTGTGAATGGTTGGATTGGTAGCTCTTTTGAGGTTGGGTCCGATGTTCGCCAGGGTTGTCCCTTGAGCCCGCTGCTCTACGTGTTTGCGATTGACCCTCTTCTTAGGAGGGTGGAGCATGGACCGTTGGCCGGGATCGGGATGGATCAGGCAGCACCGGAAGCCACTCTGAGGGTGGTGGCGTATGCCGATGATGTCACTGTGTTTGCTTCCTCTCACGAGGAGGCAGGGTGGCTGATGTCAGAGGTAGATCGCTACTTGGAGGTATCCGGGTCCAAGATCAACCGGGATAAGTGTGAGAGTCTCTGGCTAGGAGGAGGAGATCCTGGTTTTGATCTCCCGGACACCCTTCCAGGACCCAAAGTCTCTGCAAAAGTCCTTGGCATCGAATTTGGCCAGGGGGATTACCCCAAACAAAATTGGGACAGCAGGCTAGAGATCGCCACTCAGAAGGTGAACCAATGGAAGGGTTGGTCTTTGACCCTAAGGGAAAGGGTTAACCTGATCAAAACTTACCTGCTCCCTTTACTGATTTGTCTGGGCAGTGTGTGCATCTTGCCGGAATCTCTCTGGACTCGGGTCTACAGTTTGTTCTTCCAACTGTTATGGGGGAATAGACTGAACCTGGTCAAGAGGGAGGTTACTTACCGTACGAGGAGACTAGGAGGGTTGGGTATGGTCAACCCTGTGGTATTCCTTGTGGATACCTTCATTAAGATCAATATCGCAAACCTCTGGAAAGAGAGGGCTCCTCCGTGGGTATTCTCCTGTAGGGGATGGTTTCAGCCTTTCTTCCAGGAATGGGAGACAGGAGGGCAAGTGAAGGATCTTCGCACACTGCATGGACATCTTCTGGCTTACGCTACCTTGGTTCTGAAGGTAATTCGTCGGTGGGGTCTGGGAATGTGGGAGATCAGGACTCTGCCAAGGAAACTACTTGACAGTAGGGTTCTGTTGACCCATTTCCAGAGGCCTCTGGCGCTCAGGGACTGCCCAAGTCGGGATCTTGAGGTAGGTTTGCATCTTTTGAATTCTATCAGGATCCCCTCGAAGTTTCGGGACTTGGCTTGGCGCTGCTTCCATGGGAAACTGTGTGTGAGGGACAATCTGAAGTGTAGGAGCTCTGAGGACAGGAATTGTCCTCGGGAGCATTGTGATACCTTGCTGGAAAGCATGGACCACTTCCTGCTTCATTGTCCCTTCAACACAGAGGTGTACAACAGGGTGGGCGCCTTCATTGGCTGGTCTCGGCTGGCCGGTCTCTCCTATGCGGAATGGGCCTATGGAGCATTCGGAGACCTGGGTGGTCGGGACCGCTGCACCTTATTTCTAGTTAGCGCAGTGGTTAGGTATCACACGTGGAACGCACGGTGCTTAGTATCGACGCAACGAAAAATCCTCCCAGTGGACGATGTGTTTAGGACCATACTCGGTGACCTGGTGAAGGTGCGCTCTCTGGAGTATGGGAGACTGGGCGCACGGAGGGCCGTGCTCCTCTGGAGGGGCTTTTCTTTTAGTGTGCCCTAGTCTGGTCATCTCCTTTCCTGGTGGTGGGCTGCTGCTGACACTGTAGATTTTTGTTTTGTTTGATTATACAGTAATGTAGGGCTGCAGGCGCCGAACTTGGGCTTCGTGTTTTGTAATTATTGTGGTGTGTGCTGCTGTATATATTGTATATGGAGATATAGATTTGGGTGTAGGTGTTAGGTTGGGTGGTGGGAAAGGGGGGGAGGTGGGTTTATCTTGTGGGACTATGGGACACTGGGTTGTTTGGGGGAAAAACTGGCACTGCCTGATCTGGCCTATGGACGTTGGACATGGACTGAGGCATGAGACGCAGGACCAGCTCTCAGGTCAGTGCGGGGGGTTGGGAATGGAGGATAGCTTGTAGTATTGTATATATTTGTTTAATTTGTAGTTATTTTATTTAAAACTAAAAAAAAAAAAAAGTTCATGTATATAGTCTGTTTGCCATTGTTTATTTTATTTGTTATTATTATTATTATTATTATTATTATTATTATTATTATTTTGTTTGGTGACCGGACCTGAAAATCAAAGTAGTTATTCTGTATATACTGTATAATATGTGTGAGAGGAGAGAATGAGCGGCTGGACCAGTGTTCAGTATATTGATTATTTTCTGGCTAATATTTTTGTTATGTTTTCTGCTATTATTGTTATGTTTTTCATTTTTATAATAAAAGATCTACAGGATGTAACTCAGGATCAGTACAGGATAAGTAATGTAATGTACAGTATGTACACAGTGACTGCACCAGCAGAATAGTGGGTGCAGCTCTGGAGTATAATACAGGATGTAACTCAGGATCAGTACAGGATAAGTAATGTAGTGTATGTACACAGTGACTGCACCAGCAGAATAATGAGTGCAGCTCTGGAGTATAATACAGGATGCAACTCCAGATCAGTACAGGATTTGTAATGTTATCTATGTATAGGAAACATAGCTATTCAGGATGTACAATATGTTTTTTTTTGTTTTCTTATTTTCCAGATTACTGATCTTGTTCTTGTTTATGTTACCACTGATTTCGATGAGAATATTTATTGCCGTTGTTCCTATGATATATTCATTGGAACTATCCCCCAATCTGTACTTCTCAAGACCAGGAGATCGATACCATGGATACTACACCAGCCTCTTGATTCACAATAACACAGGTATCTGGTTGAGGAGATGTTATGTTGTGGGTTGTAATAATCACCTAGACAGGTTAACAATACTATTTTTTGTTCCTCAAGTCCATGGTCTTACAGTAATTTTGGGTAGATGGTCACAATGCAATGTCCCCAGACCACAAGATCCCAACCCGGGATGGGAAGTTCACTGCCTCCGTACCAGGTGATACCCACTGTGTCCCAACTTTTGGTTGGTCAACTTTTGGTATCTCCCACTAGCTTAGTCTGCAGTCACAGCCTCTGTTCTATGGATCCAGAATATGGATATCACGACCGTAGCACGTGTATCCCACTCCAGCTGGCAACAACAGTCCTTCAGATAGTTCTTCAAATCTAGACAACAGATCCCACAACTGTACCTTCACTAAACATGTAGCTTATTGTTCTCCCTCTCCTGCATCAGCCCCCAGGATAGGCAGAAGTGTTCACTCCCCCTTAAAAATTAGCTTTTGGCACAAAGAATGAAGTGTGTTCCAGAAGCCCAGTCTCCAGCCTGTCCACAGGGCTGTGCACAAAGGATGCCCCCTGCAGAGAGGAATAAAAACACATGCCCCAAAAAGATGAAGGACAGAAATGATAATGTAAGCCTTATGTATATGGATCGCCACCAGGGGCCGTGGGGTACTCGGTACTGGGTCCTGCGGTTCACAGGGGGATGTCACGGTGGCTGACCCGGTCCGTGGCCCTGGGACGTCCGTATAAAAGAGAAAGGTCTTTAAAGGGGTAAAGTTTATGTTCATGACGCCACCTGTGGTATTCGGTCAGGGTGACCGACGCTGCGTTAAGGGGTCCGCTGAGATGATGTTACGGCAGCTAGATGGTATACCTTCCCACAGGTGAAGTGTATCCCCAGGGCTTCCCAGTGAGTGGATGGCTGAATGGTGAGAGGCGCAGAGAAGAACGAGGACACAAGGTTGCAGTCTCTTTACCTTTACTGAAGATTTCAGCATCCACAGTCCAGGGCACCAGATCACAGGGCAGGCAGAGTCCGGCCGGCTTGGAGGCAAGTCCAGAGATCCCTTGTCCAGGTGGAAATCAATAGCCTTCCCTTGCGCTGCAGTGGTGTAGTCCCTTACTGCCTATGGCTTCACATAAGGGTCAAACAGATGTGATGTTTTGCTCTCTCTGTCCCCCATGTAGGATAGGACAAAACCCCTATGACTGGTGACTTGAGCCTGTTTATAGGGTCTCTTAGGTAACCTGGCTCTGAGGGGTGTCACCGTGCCTCCTGGGTGTAGGTGCGGACAGGTAACCTGCAATTAGCTGTCCTGCCTGTCTCTGAAATAAGGCTACTTTCACACTTGCGTCGTGTGACGTACGTCCCAATGCGTTGTTTTGGAGAAAAAACGCATCCTGCAAAGTTGCCCGCAGGATGCGTTTTTTCTCCATAGACTTGCATTAGCGACGCATTGCAACGTATGGCCATACGTCGCATCCGTCGTGTGACGGATGCGTCGTGTTTTGGCGGACCGTCGGCACAAAAAAAAGTTCCATGTAACTTTTTTTGTGCGTCGTGTCCGCCATTTTCGACCGAGCATGCGCGGCCAAAACTCCGCCCCCTCCTCCCTGGACATTACAATGGGGCAGCGGATGTGTTGAAAAACTGCATCCGCTGCCCCCATTGTGCATTTCACAACGTACGTCGGGCCGACGCATGGCGACGGCCCCGTACCGACGGAAGTGTGAAAGTAGCCTAAGGTGTCGAAGTCCTTATTCCCTCGGTGTGCCGGCTACCGGGGTTCTGCACCTCAGAAGGAGGCAACCTGTTCGGGGCTGGTCCCCTTCTGGTATCCTCTCCTTTGCTTCGACTCCCTTCACGCTCGCTGCAATACCATTCTCCTTCAAAGTGTCTCTTTCTGGGAGCTACAGCTCTGTGGACCCTCTGTCCTCCTCAGACTACTGTCTGGAACTTTCTAACTTTCCCTACAGACTACCAGTTATCTATATATATGTGGAGTGACCTAATAAATAGGAGCAGAAGCTCCCCCTGGTGGCCTGGAGTGTGAATGTGTTGCCTCCAAACGTAGCATCACTCTCCCCGAGAGGAAAGCAATACCACTGTGACGACCAGGACCCTGGGGCGCCACATATACATGAGATCCAGCCCACATGTCTTCCTCTGCTTACTATCAATGAATGGAAACACTGACTCTTGACGCTGAACACTCTCCAAGAGAAATCTGTGCACCCCATAATAACAAGCAATCAAGTCAGCTCCTCACACTGATTTTCATTCAAAATAAAATATTCCAAATGTATCTGCAATATGTCCCACACTGGGGGCTTTCTCAGCTTGTTTCTACTCCTGATCTAATTTGGAGATATTTTGCGCCTGGTGTTGCTGATTTTCCATTTTGGAGGCAGTGGAAGCCTCCATTGCTGTCACTCAGCGTTATCAGACACATACAGGGAAGTTGAGTAGGATTTTCTATAACTTGCTAGAATGATATTTAATTTGACTATACAGGATTTTTTCTTTCCTATCACCCTACCAGGCTCTGCTATTGAAGACTTTGTCATGGCCGTACAAGCACAAGACATTGTGGTTGATGTGGTGGATGGCAAATATGACCCAAGCACTGAAACATACCGAGGAGCCATTGAGGTTTCTAATGGAGAAAAGGTCATACATCATTCTGGCGTTGCCCATGGGTGATTTCTAATCAGTATGGTTATAAACGGGTCACTGCATGCATTGAATTTAATGGCAGTGGTACATATTTGCAGGCAATAAGCGCTCTCTAGTGGCAGCTTTTTATGGTCCACATTTTGCGATGTGGTCTAGGAGTCTCTTACGTTTATGTTGCATTATTTTTTTATTATTATTGTAGGGCTATAGCTTTCAAATAATTGGAAACACAAAAGCATTAAACATCTTACCCGTCCTTGTGAACATCATCAGTAATGCTTTTCTCAAGTTGTCAAAGTCTGGAAATGTCATCCATGTGTGGAACAACCCGATATTAAACGTACGTCACTAGTGGAAAGTGAAGTAAAGGTGATATTATCTGTCTCTGGGAATTGCTGGGATAGTAGTCATGATATTTCCTATAAGTTTTGTGATGGCAGATTTTTTGGGCAGGAAAAAACTATGTTCTCCTTTTTGCCATATATTTTTTCTTTGCTCCAACTTATCAAAAATGAAAAATAAGGCAACTTAGCAGACAGTTTGTATCGAAAAAATAAATGTCTTACTGATTTGTGTATACAGCTTATGTGTGGACTAGTGATGAGCGAGTGTACTTGTTGCTCGGGTTTTCCCGAGCACGCTCAGGTGGTCTCCGAGTATTTATGACTGCTCGGAGATTAAGTTTTCATCGCCTCAGCAGCATGATTTACAGCTATTAGCCAGCTTGATTACATGTGGGGATTCCCTAGCAACCAGGCAACCCCCACATGTACTCAGCCTGGCTAGTAGCTGTAAATCATTCAGCTGCCGTGATGAAAACGAAATCTCCAAACACTAACAAATACTCGGAGGTCACCCGAGCGTGCTCGGGAAAACCCGAGCAACAAGTACACTCGCTCATCATCAGTGAGGACCTATGCATCTCCATGGTAACAGACTACAAACAAACTGTGTAGTCTGGTCATGCTGTCTTCCATATGTCCCTTAGGCTACTTTCACACTGGCGTTAACTGCAATCCGCCACAATGCGTCGTTTTGCCGAAAAAACGCATCCTGCAAAAGTGCTTGCAGGATGCGTTTTTTCCCCATAGACTTACATTAAGCGACGTATTGCGACGGATTGACACACGTCGCAACCGTCGTGCGACGGTTGCGCCGTGTTGTGGCGGACCGTCGGGACCAAAAAACGCTACATGTAACGTTTTTTGCTCACGACGGTCCGCTTTTTCCGACCGCGCATGCGCGGCCGGAACTCCGCCCCCACCTCCCCGCACTTCCCCGCACCTCACAATGGGGCAGCGAATGCACTGGAAAAATGCTTCCACTGCCCCCGTTGTGCGGCGGAGACAACGCTAGCGTCGGGAACCTCGGCCCGACGCTAGTGTGAAAGTAGCCTTACTGCTGCATTTCCATTATTAAATACATAATCGGAACACCTAGGGCAGCGAGACATCACTTATCACTGCAGCGTCCGACTACACATATGTTTGTTTGTAGTCTGTTACTATGGAGACATTTTTTAGTGGGACTATTGCTTTTTTTAATGTACTTGTTTTGCCACAAGAAAAAAGACAACAAAAGCAGATATAGTTACTTCCTGTTCTTTATCTTCTAATTTTTTTAGGATGCTGCAAAAGATTTCCATATGTTACACATTGTAAAGATTTTATCCTACGCCCTGTTCACTGCCAGTCTCTCCCCTCACTTTGCGATGAGCAGCATCAGTGACAACAAGGTAAGTAAGGTGGCCAATGCCAGGCACCTACCGGCACAACCTATATTTAAAGAGTATCTGTTGTTTCAATTTTTATTTATAAATCAATACTACACATGAAAATAACTTTGTAATATATCTTATCAGAGAAATCTGCTTCTTTCCTCCTGGACTGATCTTTCACTCTCAATTCACAGATAAAATCTGTTTTCAGTGAAGACATATTTTCCCATTGTTGAGATTGTAGATGACAGTTGGTGCTCATCGGATTCTATGAAGGGGAGGAGCTACAGGCAAATACAGACATTCTGCTGCAAGTTCCATAAATCCTTATGAGCACCAACTGTCATTTCCTATTTAACTAATGAGAAAATCTGTTTCCACTGAAGACACATCTTACCTGTGAATTGAGAATGAACGATCAATCCAGGAAGAGAAAGAAGATTTATCTTATTAAATTGATTTATGAAAATAACATTAAAACGATGGTTATTCTTTAAGTCCAGTGAAACCCATGGGCCTAACTAAGTGATTTTTACTTTCTTAGATTAAAGCTCGGTGTCAGCTGCGGTTGTCAGGCCTCTTCTCTTCAGCCTACTGGCTCGGACAAGGATTAGTGGACATCACCTTCTACTGCCTCCTGCTTTACCTGTTGACAGCATTATTTTTTGCTTTTGACCACTACCTTGTCATGTCGTTTGGGAAGGTCGTGCATCTGGTGAGTAATCAGAAAGAGGATTGTCACTAGAATGAATCATTTAATTTTTACATTTTTGCCAACGGCTAATCTGGCATTCAGCAACATAATCCAGAGCTCCATTAACATTTCGCTAGTTTGTGGCTTAAATTGTAGTAAAAAATCAATAATGCCACACCTCCTACAGAAAAATTCAGTGGGTTTTTTAGAAAAGGAAAAGTAGCAAGAGTGACAGAAAAGGAGGGCAAAAAATTGTTGCAAGTAAGGCAAAAATATGCAACTTTGTAATGCCAGAAAACTGGTGCAGGCCCCTTCATAAATGTCTCCCACTGTCTAAACGTGTTACAAGACTTACTCTGCACTGATTATACGTTCTTGTCATGCTGTTGCACATATGGATCGTGGACCCACTGTGCCAAACGCCGAGTTTGCCCACAAGGGGAGTGGCAAAGCTGCTACCTTGTCTTCGCTACTAGAGCTCCTGATGGTGGAGATAGGCTCGTGCTGCAGGCAGCTGCCAGGTACCACTCCTGGGCAGTCCGCCGCACTGCAGCTGCTGACCCAAGGGATCAGGATAGCAGTCACGCACAAAGACTCGGGAGTCTCTGACAAACAGGATTCGGACACTGGTGTAACAGTCCGGCCAACAAGGAATGCTTGGATAGATTTATGTTCAAACAACATGGGTTTCTGAAACTAGTTCAAGTACTGCCAGAGTGGCTTTAGGTACAGGTACTGCCGGAGCGGCGTTCTCTTCTGGTTCAGACAACTCAGGATACGGGCTAAAGTTCAGACTATACAGGTTTACGAAAACAGGATCAGAACACTCGGAACACAGGAACAGGATCCAGAACAAACTACACAGGATACCAGGTTGGGAGACTTGGCAACATACAGTTGCACTCACACTCGATGTATGGAACTACAGTGGTTGCTCAGGCACCTCCCTTCTGGGGAAGGTACCATATATACAATTTCTATTTGTGTTTTGTATGTTACCCCTTCTCATGTACAGCACCGTGGAATCAAAGGTGCTCTAAAATTAAATATTAGTAATATACAAGAAGCTTTCCAGCTATTGGAAGAACAGGGGAGCACGCGTTCCTTTAGGTACGCCGCCAGGATGCCTGTGCGACGTGCACAGACCAGGAAGCAGAGAGCAATGACTGGGGCCACACTGTGCAGCCGGAGCAGTGAGTGTATTGGCATCCCTGAATTACCATTACAGCTCCCCCTCTTCCTTAAGTCCACGAGGACTGTCACCGAAGAAGTGGAGCCTGACTTGTCTTCTTGGACTCCCATGACTTCTCTTCAGGGCCACGTTCACTCTAGTCCACTACAAGAAAGGTTACTTCATTCACCTTCTTCTTCGTTAGGATGCTTCTAACCATCAAGACATCTTCAGAGCAGATCAAAGCTGGCATGGAAACAGGATCCTTAAATTGCTGAGTCTCTCTTTGCCCAGCAAGACCAGCTACCACCTTGGAAGAATCGAAGACAGACTGGAGTTCATCCATCTGGTCGGTGGATACTAGAGACTTAGAAGGTCGCTCTGACTTGACATCATCGTCAGCCGGCCACTTGAGAACAGGAGATACCCTTTCTGGGTCCAACTCCAAACTGGTGCCCATGAAGATATGTTCAGGAGGTTCACTGGAGCAGGTCACTGAAACAATTGCTAGAACTGCATGGAGATATTGTCTCTGCTTCCCTTCTTTCGGAGATGTCAGCACACGATGAATCGGTGACTAGCAGACCTGCCAGAGAAGATGGTGACACAGGCGACCGAACTGGAAGTGCAAGGACCAGACACCTCTAGTGACACAACTGTCTCCAACAAAGCACCTCACCAGATCTCCAGTCAAGAACTGGCTCATGGGTTCTCAGCCACAGAAGACCTAAGAGAAGTTGATGAAATAAACCAGACAGGACCACATCCTCACCAAGCACACATTAACAGTTCCCATCTAACACCATATCACACACATAGCCATCAGCTTTTGTTTTGGCCAAAAGATTTTTTTAAGCCGCTAGCACGACAAGGTATATTCTTTTGGCTGGACCATATTCTACTCTAACCTATTAAATATTTCTTAAAATATCCAATACTCTTTTTAGGTATATTTTTATTTATTTTTCTTTAAGGGAATGTGTCACATATATTTTTTAAAATGACCAATAATATCATTGTAACGGAGTACCACCCCCGCCCTGATTTCATAGACCATACTTCATTAACATTTCCTACCCTGCTTCTGGTGGGGGGCATTGTGTTCCTTTGTTGCTCTCTGCAGGGGGCTTCTCAGACTGGCTGGGACAGTGGGACTGGACATCTGTACTTTCAGCTCCAGGTAAATGTTTGAGGGTGGGTGTGAGCCCCTCCACCCATCCAAGGGGCTGATCCCTAGAGGGTGGAACAATAAGCCCATGGATATACTATCATTCTTCTGGGACCTGTGTGGTGTGAGGAGCTAGGATCCGCTGCTGCGGCCAGATCCTGATGCCTGTCTATGAACTAGTGTTTTGTTTTCCCTGGAGTTGGATTATCGGGTGTCGCCCTGGATTTGTTAATTTGTTGCGGCCTTATTGTAAGTTGAAGAACCTGATCACTGTTTGCAGGAATATTCTCTCAGTTGCAATAAAGGTCTCTTGGATTATTCATCGGTCTGCTGTCCCTGCTTGCTCTGTCGCACACCCCGTCACAAACTGGTGGCAAGCAGCGAGATCAGAGCAGAGGGAATGGAAATCAGCGGCCCAGCAACAAATGGAACCAGAACCTCAGGATACAGGAACTGGACTGTGATGAACCTACAGACAAAAGCCCATGAATTAGGGGTCAGTTACAAAGGACTGTACAAGGATCAGCTGCTTGAGGCTTTGGAAGGAGCTAGCCTTCAAGATGGCACTGGAGAGGGACTCCCAGAGCAATTGGAGGAAAGACGGGACCTGGAGGTAAATACTCTGAAAAGTCAGTGGGTTGTGTGGTATGAGGAGGAGATGGCCTTGCTGGGAGAAGAAGCCACCATAGAAGATAAACGGGAGGCTATTCGGAGAGCTCATGAAAGGCAGCTCTCTGAGGAAGCAGCTAGAGCCCACAGGCAGACCTCCACCATAAGGGAACCTCCAAGAGTGTCCCGCAAGGACTTTAAGCCATTTATCGAGGTTGCAGGGGACATTGAGGGATTCTTCCAGGACTTTGAACATCAATGTCGATTAATGGAAGTCCCGGAAAGGGAGCGAGTCAGACATCTGGTGGGGTTTTTAGACGGTGGAGCTGCCGAAACCTACAGATCTATGGACCCTCAGTGGAGCAGTGAGTATGAGGAGGTAAAAGAGGCCATTCTTGAACATTATGCTGTAACTCCAGACACTTACAGAGCGCAGTTCCGCTCCTTAGCCTGTGAGGCTAAAATGAGAATAATGGGGATAGGGGAAAATATGTGCAAGTGGGTTGAGGGCTGGCTCAGGGATAGGAAACAAAGGGTGGTTATTAATGGAGCACACTCGGACTGGGTCACGGTTAGTAGTGGGGTACCACAGGGGTCAGTATTGGGCCCTCTTCTTTTTAACATATTTATTAATGACCTTGTAGAGGGCATTCAGAGTAGAATTTCAATATTTACAGATGACACTAAACTCTGCAGGGTAATCAATACAGAGGAGGACAATTTTATATTACAGAATGATTTATGTAAACTAGAAGCTTGAGCTGATAAATGGCAAATGAGCTTTAATGGGGTTAAATGTAAGGTCATGCACTTGGGTAGAAGTAATAAGATGTATAACTATGTGCTTAATTCTAAAACTCTGGGCAGAACCGTCAATTAAAAAGACCTGGGTGTATGGGTGGATGGCAGACTCATATTCAGTGGCCAGTGTCAGGCAGCTGCTACAAAGGCAAATAAAATAATGGGATGCATTAAAAGAGGCATAGATGCTCATGAGGAGAACATAATTTTACCTCTATACAAGTCACTAGTGCGACCACACTTAAAATACTGTGCACAGTTCTGGTCTCCGGTGTATAAGAAAGACATAGCTGAACTGGAGCGGGTGCAGAGAAGAGCGACCAAGGTTATTAGAGGACTGGGGGGTCTGCAATACCAAGATAGGTTATTACACTTGGGGCTATTTAGTTTGGAAAAACGAAGGCTAAGGGGTGATCTTATGTTAATGTATAAATATATGAGGGGACAGTACAAAGACCTTTCTGATGATCTTTTTAATTATAGACCGGTGACAGGGACAAGAAGGCATTCTCTACGTCTGGAGGAAAAAAGGTTTAAGCATAATAACAGACGCAGATTCTTTACTGTAAGAGCAGTGAGACTATGGAACTCTCTGCCGTATGATGTTGTAATGAGTGATTCATTACTTAAATTTAAGAGGGGACTGGATACCTTTCTGGAAAAGTATAATGTTACAGGGTATATATATTAGATTCCTTGATAAGGCGTTGATCCAGGGAACTAGTCTGATTGCCGTATGTGGGGTCGGGAAGGAATTTTTTTCCCCATGGTGGAGCTTACTCTTACCACAAGGGTTTTTTTTGCCTTCCCCTGGATCAACATGTTAGGGCATGTTAGGCTATGGGTTGAACTAGATGGACTTAAAGTCTTCCTTCAACCTTAATAACTATGTAACTATGTAACTATGTAAGGGGGAAGTGTCTTTCAAGATATATGCCCACAGGCTCAAACAAGTGTGTCACCGCTGGCTGGAGGGAGAGGGGGCCTTAGCTTGGGAGGCCTTCCTCCAGGTCATCCTAAAAGAACAGTTCTACACCAAATGCCCCGCTGGGATCCGGGAATGGGCGCGTGAGAGGAGACCAGCGACAGTGGGGCAAGCTGCTGCTTTAGCTGATGAGGTTCTCACCATCAAGCCTCAGTGGAAAAATTTACTGGTGGATGGAGTAAAAACTACCAACACCCCACCACCAGTGGTCTCTTGTCCTTCAGTCCCCAAAGTTTGCTGTCCCACTAGACCACCACCTCATGTTGATACCCATGTGACTCACCTTCCAGCTAGTCCTGCCCCTTCCTTTGAAATGCTACAAGGAGAGAAAGTAGTAGAGCGCAGGTGTTATGGATGTGGGTATCCTGGGCATCTGCAGGCCACCTGCCCAGCTATACAGTGGAGAAATCGGTCTCAACCCCAACAACCATCGCATGCACCGTCACATAGATATCAGCCTCCAGGTTCCCTTACCTCCGTCCCCAGAGTGCACATGGGAAGGAGTGCGATACAGCGCAGATGTTACCGATGTGGGCAGGCTGGGCATCTGCAAGACGCCTGCCCTCAGGGTCAATTGAGGAATGACCCTGCACCAAATCGGCCTATCAATTATTTACAGCCAAATACAATGGAGGAAGAGGTGCCACCGCTACAAATTGATTTGCCTAATAGCTCAGAAACCCATGTTCGACCATTAGGGGTTTATGGGGTGCAGGCCACAGCCACAAGTTCCTTTAATCCGCAAAGAAAGCACATACAGGAGGTCATGCTGGAAGGTGGGAGAGTTATTGGCTTTTGTGACTCTGGGGCATTTCTCACCATAGCTGATCCCAGAGTGGTTCAGCCAGAGGCAATACAGCATGGACCTGGGATTACCATTGAATTAGCTGGAGGCCAATGGAAGAATATCCCAAAAGCAAGCGTAGAACTGGACTTGGACTTTGGGGTCAAGCAATGCGTGGTTGGGGTGATGAGGGGCCTGCCTGCAGATATTGTCTTAGGAAATGATGTGGGAGAGCTACAATGTCGATTTGTAGGTGCAGGAAACAGAGTTTAAGTCAAAGAGGATGTAAAATGGGGCCCGCCTTTAAGCCTACAATTTCACCATACAATACAGAAGAGGGAGCCAACACCAAAATGCTGATGGATTGTCCAGGCAGGAGGAGTCATGAGTCATGTTGGCCATGTCTAAGTGTACTTGACAAGCGACCTGTTGAGGTCACTAGTCTGTACACAATCTGAGAGGGGATGGGGTTGTAACGGAGTACCACCCCCGCCCTGATTTCATAGACCATACTTCATTAACATTTCCTACCCTGCTTCTGGTGGGGGACATTGTGTTCCTTTGTTGCTCTCTGCAGGGGGCTTCTCAGACTGGCTGGGACAGTGGGACTGGACATCTGTACTTTCAGCTCCAGGTAAATGTTTGAGGGTGGGTGTGAGCCCCTCCACCCATCCAAGGGGCTGATCCCTAGAGGGTGGAACAATAAGCCCATGGATATACTATCATTCTTCTGGGACCTGTGTGGTGTGAGGAGCTAGGATCCGCTGCTGCGGCCAGATCCTGGTGCCTGTCTATGAACTAGTGTTTTGTTTTCCCTGGAGTTGGATTATCGGGTGTCGCCCTGGATTTGTTAATTTGTTGCAGCCTAATTGTAAGTTGAAGAACCTGATCACTGTTTGCCGGAATATTCTCTAGGTTGCAATAAAGGTCTCTTGGATTATTCATCGGTCTGCTGTCCCTGCTTGCTCTGTCGCACACCCCATCACAACCATATACAAGGGACAAATACTGCCACACCATGGCCGAACCACATATTACCACCACATAGTGACCGAATAATACCACATCTAGGGGACAAATACCTCCAGACCGTGAGCAGATCACATATAACTGCCACATAGTGACCGAATATTACCACAGAGAAGGAACAAATACCGTAACACCATGATCAGACCACATATTACCACCACATAGTGACTGAATTAGCACATACAAGGAACAAATACCGTCACACCATGACCAGACCACATATTACCACCACATACTGACTGAATAATGCCACATACAGGGACAAATACCATCACACAATGACCAGACCACATATAACCACCACATAGTGACCGAGTAATACCACATACAGGGGACAAATACCACCACACAATGACCAGACCACATATTACCACCACATAGTGACCAAATAATACTACATACAGGGACAAATGCTGTCAAACCATGACCAGACCACATATCACCACCACATAGTGACTGAAGAATACCACATACAAGGAATAAATACTGTCACACTATGGCCAGACCACATATTACCACCGCATAGTGACTGAGTACTACAATACTGATCATTAATAAAAAAAAATACTAATATTACCATAAGTCCAATTATACACAGGAGCTCCGTGCATAGTATATAGTTTAAGTACACAGGTAACTTACTGACTCACTAGTTACATTATACCCATGAGCTCTGTATATAGTGGCAGTGTACAGGTAATACAGAGATCACCAGAGACAGTATACCCAGGAGCTCTGTGTATACTACATAGTGTATAGTGTCAGTGTACAAGTAACACACTGACTCACCAGTGACATTATACACAAGAGCTCTGTATATACTACATAGTGTATAGTGCCAGTCTACAGGTAACACACAGACTCACCAGTGACATTATACACAGGAGTTCTGTAAAATACCCTGACTCATCAGTGAAGTCTCTAGTTGAAGATCTTCATCTTCCTGTATTATACTCCAGAGCTGCACTCACTATTCTGCTGGTACAGTCACTGTGTACATACATTACATTACATATCCTGTACTGATCCTGACATTATACACAGGGGCTCTGTACCAACAACTCAGGATACGGGCTAACTTTCAGACTATACAGGTTTATAGGAACAGGATCCCGAACAAACTACACAGTATACCAGGTTGGGAGACTTGGCAACATTCAGTTGCGCTCACACTCAATGTAGGGAACTACAGTGGTTGCTCAGGCACCTCCCTTCTGGGGAAGGTGCCATATATACAATTTCTATTTGTCTTTTGTATGTTACCCCTTCTCATGTACAGCACCATGGAATCAATGGTGCTCTAAAATTAAATATTAGTAATATACAAGAAGCCTCCCAGCTATTGGAAGAACAGGGGAGCTCGCGTTCCATTAGGTGCGCCGCCAGGATGCTTGTGCGACGTGCAAAGACCAGGAAGCAATTACTGGGGCCACACTGTGCAGCCGGAGCAGTGAGTGTGTTGGCATCCCTGAATTACCATTACAACTCCCCCTCTGTTACGCCCCCTCTTTTTTAAGTCCACGAGGACTGTCACCGAAGTGGAGCCTGACTTGTCTTCTTGGACTCCCATGACTTCTCTTCAGGGCCACGTTCACTCTAGTCCACTACAAGAAGGGTTACTTCATTCACCTTCTTCTTCGTTAGGATGCTTCTAACCATCAAGACATCCTCAGAGCAGACCAAAGCTGGCATGGAAACAGGATCCTTAAATTGCTGAGTGTCTCTTTGGCCAGCAAGACCAGCTACCACCTTGGAAGAATCGAAGACAGACTGGAGTTCATCCACCTGGTCGGTGAATACTAGAGACTTAGAAGGTCGCTCTGACTTGACATCATCGTCAGCTGGCCACTTGAGAACAGGAGATACCCTTTCTGGATCCAACTCCAAACTGGTGTCCATGAAGATATGTTCGGGAGGTTCCCTGGAGCAGGTCACTGAAACAATTGCTAGAACTGCATGGAGATATTGTCTCTGCTTCCCTTCTTATGGAGATGTCGGCACACAATGAATCTGTGACAGACCTGCCAGAGAAGATGGTGACACAGGCGACCAAACTGGACCAGACACTTCTAGTGACACAACTGTCTCCAACGAAACACCTCACCAGATCTCCAGTCAAGAACTGGCTCATGAATTCTAAGCCACGGAAGACCTAAGAGAAGTGGATGAAATAAACCAGACAGCACAATAGAATTTACTGTCGTCCCTTTCTGTCATGGCATTTGTGGATTCAGGCCCTGCCCTGAACTTAATGGACTTAGAGTTCGCCAGACGCTGTGGTTTTTCTTTACAGCCCTTGCAGAGCCCTATTCCCTTAAGGGGCATTGATGCTACACCATTGGCCAAGAATAAAACTCAGTACTGGACTCAGCTGACCATGTGCATGGCTCCAGCACATCAGGAAGATTGTCGTTTTCTGGTGTTGCATAATTTGCATGATGTGGTTGTACTGGGTTTTCCATGGTTACAGGTACATAATCCAGTGCTGGATTGGAAATCTATGTCTGTAACTAGTTGGGGTTGTCAAGGGGTACATAGTGACGTTCCTTTGATGTCAATTTCCTCTTCCCCCTCTTCTGAAGTTCCTGAGTTTTTGTCAGATTTCCAGGATGTATTTGATGAGCCCAAGTCCAGTTCCCTTCCTCCTCATAGGGACTGTGATTGTGCTATTAACTTGATTCCTGGCTGTAAGTTCCCTAAGGGCCGACTTTTCAATCTGTCTGTGCCAGAGCATGCCGCCATGCAGAGTTATGTTAAGGAGTCTTTGGAGAAGGGGCATATTCGGCCCTCTTCGTCACCGTTGGGAGCGGGATTCTTCTTTGTTGCCAAGAAGGATGGCTCCTTGAGACCCTGTATTGATTATCGCCTTCTTAATAAGATCACGGTCAAATTCCAATACCCTTTACCTTTGCTTTCTGATTTGTTTGCTCGGATTAAGGGGGCTAGTTGGTTTACTAAGATTGACCTTCGAGGGGCGTATAATCTTGTTCGTATTAAACAGGGTGACGAATGGAAAACTGCATTTAATACGCCCGAAGGCCATTTTGAATACCTTGTGATGCCATTCGGGCTCTCTAATGCCCCATCTGTGTTTCAGTCCTTTATGCATGATATCTTCCGGAATTATCTTGATAAATTCATGAGTGTATATTTGGATGATATTTTGATTTTTTCCGATGATTGGGAGTCTCATGTGAAACAGGTCAGGATGGTATTTCAGATCCTTCGTGCTAACACTTTATTTGTGAAGGGGTCTAAATGCCTATTTGGAGTTCAGAAGGTTTCTTTTTTGGGTTTTATTTTTTCTCCCTCGGCTATAGAAATGGATCCTGTTAAGGTCCAAGCCATTCATGATTGGATTCAACCCACTTCTGTGAAGAGCCTTCAGAAATTTTTGGGCTTTGCTAATTTTTATCGCCGTTTCATTGCCAACTTTTCCAGTGTTGTTAAGCCCCTGACCGATTTGACGAAGGCGCTGATGTAATGAATTGGTCCTCTGCGGCTGTTGAGGCCTTTCAGGAGCTTAAACGTCGATTTACTTCTGCCCCTGTGTTGCGTCAGCCGGATGTTTCTCTTCCTTTTCAGGTTGAGGTTGACGCTTCTGAGATTGGGGCAGGGGCCGTTTTGTCTCAGAGAAGTTTCGATGGTTCTTTGATGAAACCGTGTGCCTTCTTCTCCAGAAAGTTTTCGCCTGCGGAGCGTAATTATGATATCGGCAATCGGGAGTTGTTGGCTATGAAGTGGGCATTTGAGGAGTGGCGACATTGGCTTGAGGGAGCCAAGCACCGCATTGTGGTTTTGACCTATCATAGCAATCTGATTTACCTCAAGTCTGCCAAGCGGTTGAATCCTAGACAGGCTCGATGGTCCCTGTTTTTCTCCCGTTTTGATTTTGTGGTCTCGTATCTTCCGGGATCTAAGAATGTTAAGGCTGATGCCCTCTCTAGGAGTTTTTTGCCTGATTCTCCGGGAGTCCTTGAGCCGGTTGGTATTCTCAAGGAGGGGGTGATTCTTTCTGCCATCTCCCCTGATTTATGGCGGGTGCTTCAGGAATTTCAGGCTGATAAACCTGATCGCTGTCCAGTGGGGAAACTGTTTGTTCCTGATAGATGGACTAGTAAGGTAATTTCTGAGGTTCATTGTTCGGTGTTGGCCGGTCATCCTGGGATTTTTGGTACCAGAGATTTGGTTGCTAGGTCCTTCTGGTGGCCTTCCTTGTCGCGGGATGTGCGTTCTTTTGTGCAGTCCTGTGGGACTTGTGCCCGGGCCAAGCCTTGCTGTTCCCGCGCTAGTGGGTTGCTTTTGCCTTTACCGGTCCCTGAGAGGCCCTGGACGCATATTTCCATGGATTTTATTTCGGATCTTCCTGTCTCCCAGAAGATGTCTGTTATCTGGGTGGTTTGTGACCGGTTTTCCAAGATGGTCCATTTGGTACCTTTGCCTAAATTGCCTTCCTCCTCTGATTTGGTTTCATTGTTTTTTCAGCATGTGGTTCGTTTGCATGGCATTCCGGAGAATATTGTGTCTGACAGAGGTACTCAGTTTGTTTCTAGGTTTTGGAGGTCCTTTTGTGCTAGGATGGGCATTGATTTGTCTTTTTCTTCGGCGTTTCATCCTCAGACAAATGGCCAAACTGAGCGAACCAATCAGACCTTGGAAACCTATTTGAGATGCTTTGTGTCTGCTGATCAGGATGATTGGGTGGCCTTCTTGCCGTTGGCCGAGTTTGCCCTTAATAATCAGGCTAGTTCGGCTACTTTGGTTTCGCCTTTTTTTTGTAATTTTGGTTTTCATCCTCGTTTTTCTTCAGGGCAGGTTGAGCCTTCGGATTGTCCTGGTGTGGATTCTGTGGTGGACAGGTTACAGCAGATTTGGACTCATGTGGTGGACAATTTGACGTTGTCTCAGGAAAAGGCTCAACGTTTTGCTAACCGCCGTCGGTGTGTTGGTCCCCGGCTTCATGTTGGGGATTTAGTTTGGTTATCTTCTCGTCATGTTCCTATGAAGGTTTCTTCCCCTAAGTTCAAGCCTCGCTTTATTGGTCGCTATAAGATTTCTGAGATTATTAATCCGGTATCTTTTCGTTTGGCCCTTCCTGCCTCTTTTGCCATCCATAATGTTTTCCATAGATCTTTGTTGCGGAGATATGTGGTGCCCGTTGTTCCCTCTGTTGATCCTCCTGCCCCGGTGTTGGTTGAGGGGGAGTTGGATTATGTGGTGAAGATTTTGGATTCTCGTTTTTCGAGGCGTAGGCTTCAGTATCTTGTCAAGTGGAAGGGTCATGGCCAGGAGGATAATCCTTGGGTTGTTGCCTCCGATGTCCATGCCGCCGATTTGGTTCGTGCCTTTCACTTGGCTCGTCCTGATCGGCCTGGTGGCTCTGGTGAGGGTTCGGTGACCCCTCCTCAAGGGGGGGGGGTACTGTTGTGAATTCCGTTCTTGGGCTCCCTCCGGTGGTTGTAAATGGCACTTTTGTGAATTCTGCCCTTGGGCTCCCTCCGGTGGTTTTAAGTGGAACTGCTGCTCCTTGGATTTAGCTTAGCAGCTGCTTCCACTGATCGTCTCTCCTGCTCTGCTATTTAGCCTGGCTCTGATCTTCAGCCAGTGCCAGCTGTCAATGTTTCTTGGTTGGATTCAGATCTCTCCTTGGATTTCCTTGTTAGTCGGTCCAGTTCAGCAAAGATAAGTCCTTGCATGTTCATTTGTTGTCCACTTGCTGTGGACTTAATCATTCAGCTCATTTTATGTTTGCTCTAGTCCAGCTTGTCAGTATTCCATATTCTGTTAAGCTGGAAGCTCTGGGGAAGCAGATTTGCCCTCCACACCGTTAGTCAGGTGTGGAGATTTTTTGTAAACTCTGTGATGGAATTTTCTAGCTTTTAATACTGACCGCACAGTATCCTTTCCTATTCTGTCTATCTAGTTAGAAGTGGCCTCCTTTGCTAAATCCTGATTTCATTCTGTGTATGTCATTTCCCTCTCTACTCACAGTTCATATTTGTGGGGGGCTGTCTGTCCTTTGGGAATTTTCTCTGAGGCAAGATAGCTTTCCTGTTTCCATCTTTAGGGGTAGTTAGCTCTCCGGCTGTGACGAGATGTCTAGGGAGTGACAGGAACATTCCACGGCTACTTCTAGTGTTGTTAGGTTCAGGACCTACGGTCAGTAAAGATACCATCTCCTCAGAGCTCGTCCATGTTGCTCCTTAACCACCAGGTCATAACATTCCTGCACTGAATGTGTCAGTGCCGGCCGTAAAGTAAAGCACAGCGGTGACGTCACCGCTCTGCTGTTAGGGCCGGCGCTTACACAGTGCAGGGAAGCGGACGCCGGGGGACGCGAATGTAAGTATGTAGTGTTTGTTTTTTTACATTTAGACTGGTAACCAGGGTAAACATCGGGTTACTAAGCGCGGCCCTGCGCTTAGCAACCCGATGTTTACCCTGGTAACCCGGGGACTTCGGCATCGTTGGTCGCTGGAGAGCTGTCTGTGTGACAGCTCTCCAGCGACGCTGCAGCAATCGGCATCATTGTCGATATCGCTGCAGCGTCGCTTAATGTGACGGTACCTTAAGTGATCAGGGTCAACAGCATTCAGAGGCACCGAGGCTACTGGTACTGCCCCCGACACCGGACCTCTCACCCTTCCCACTGAGGAGTGTACCACAGTATCATGGCCTGACAACTGAATGCCCGTCACTGGGCCGCTTTCACTGTCTAGATTACGGTAGGTTTTTCTCCTGATGAAGAGGTCGCATGTGGCCTTGAAACGAGTTGACTCTGTAAACCTGTACACATTAAACTTTCTCAAGTTTTAATCTGCATCGAGTCTTCATCAGTAACGCATTGAATGAAACCTCCATCCCGTTCCATGTACTCCAGAGTTTCACTCACTATTCTGCTGGTGCAGTCACTGTGTACATACATTACATTACTTAAATTGTACTGATCCTGAGTTACATCCTGTATTATACCCCAGAGCTGCACTCACTATTCTGCTGATGCAGTCACTGTTTACATACATTACATTACTTATCCTGTACTGTTCCTGAGTTTCATCCTGTATTATACTCCAGAGCTGCACTCACTATTCTGCTGGTGGAGTCATTGTGTACATACATACATTACTTATCCTGTACTGATCCTGAGTTACATCCTGTATTATACTCCAGAGCTGCACTCACTATTCTGCTGGTGAAGTCATTGTGTACATACATTACATTACTTATCCTGTACTGATCTGAGTTACTTCCTGTATTTTACTCAAGAGCTGCACTCACTATACTCATAAAGTAAAGACGATCACTAGAACAAGATTTGTGATGATACTGAACATGTAAGTAGTGATGGGAGATTACAGGTGAAAAGTTGCAGAATTATTAACTGCAGCTCTGGAAGTATAAAAAGGGCTATGATGAGATAAATCATGATAAATATATAGTAAGTTGCTCATGTTCTCCTGTTAATTATATAAATGTTGGTCCATGTGATGTGTTATGTTCTGTTTCTGTAGATCGTCAGCATGATTGGATACAGCGCTGCGATGGTTTTCTACGTTTACGTATTTTCATTTATTTTTGGGAAGAATAAAACCCATTACGACAGCTGGTCCTTATTCTTTGCACTGGTAAGTCGTCAGCCGAATAGAGAAGACAGGTACAGCCGAAACCCTGTTCTGCGCACTCCTATGATGTGGAAGCTCCTGTGATTTGCCCTCAGTCTGTTTTGTATAATGTCATACCTCTGCTGTGACGGATGCCCCCTTTGGACCCTGGGTGAGTCGGTAACCTCTGTACCCCCTGTAACTTGCTGATCATCCACAAAATACAAGATGGAGCTGTATATGGCGTCTATGTACTTCTGACCAAAGGATCCAGCCTCTCTGCAGTCTCACCCCCCATATTACTAATGTTGGACAATTCCTCATAAAGCAATTCAGTTAGAATATGTAATTTTATTCTTCTCTTTTTCAGTCCTCCTTCGTTCCCTTGATTCTAGTGGATCTGTTCGGTACATCCATTCCTGGTGAAATGCTGCTGTACAGCTTCCTCTTTCCCAGCAGCACCCTATGTGGAATCCTGCAGCACATAGTAAGTGAGATCTGAAACATTAGAAATATCTCTGTTCCCAATGGTCCAGGATTTTTTCCCGCAACAGTGGTCAGTGCCAGGTAGCTTATCATTACAACTTTGTGATCCATATGACTGTCTTGTTTCTTTTACTTGAATTTTTTTGCTTGGCAAAAAGATAAAAAAAACAACGATAATGCGCTTTCAGGGTTTTTCGTGTGTTTCAGCATTCACAGTATGGGATTAATATTCTGATATTTTATTAGTTTATTTACGCACATGGCAACACAATGTTTTTTTTTTTTATTCTGGGAAAAGGTCATTATGAACTTTTTTATATATTTTTTTTTGTATTAAATCCCTGCAATCACTAGTACAGTGCACTGCAATACTGTAATATTACAGTGCATTGTAAAAGTACTGATCTACCGGCAGAATTTCTTAGAAGTAGAGAATCAAGGGGGGGGGGTCTTAGGTAGGTCACTATTTGTCATAAGCGTGTTATTGGCACCCTGCAATTGCATTGCTGGGGAAGGGAGGAGCTTAGGTACCAGAAGGGACACCTCTCCCCTTTAATCCCATCATCCTAAATGTTGCTTTCACAATTGACAGTGACATTTACAGTGGCTTGCGAAAATATTTCCCCCACCCCTTGGCATTTTCCTTGTTGAAAACCTGGAATTTCACTTTTTTTTTTTTTGAGGGTTTGTATCAGTTCATGTAAAGCACATGCCTACAACTGTGAACATTTGGTTTTCTTTTTATTATGAAGGAAACAACAAGAAAACAAACTAACTGAAAACTTCAGTGTGCATAACTATTCACCCCCCTAAAGTCAGTATTTTGCAGAGTCTCCTTTTGCGGCAATTACACCTGCAAGTCACTTTGGATAAGTAAACTTTAAAAAAAAACTGACCGTCACATCCAAACATAGACTAAGTGTGAACAGGTGCTGAACCTAGAGTCACCAACTCATATACTCTCCAACAAAAAGGCAGGGCACTGTAGCGCCATAGCATGTAAATATGAAAATTGAATTGCATTGCTGCATTAGAAATAAGAAAAATATCAAAACTGAAATATTAAGTCTTTAGACTTTATTCTAAGTGAGGAAAGGCATTTCTAGGTGCTGGAAACAAGAAATGCCTTATCGTGGCTTCCAGATACACATGAATTGGCCAATTTATGCGCTAAACTTTCTAAATTTTTCATATTTCATTTTTGAAATTTGTCATATTTCTAATGCAGAAATGCACTTCAATTTTCATATTTCATATTTACATGCTATGGCGCTACAGTGTGCTGCCTTTTTGTTTGAGACTTTGGATAAGTCTTTATGAGCTTTCCACATCTTGCCTCTGGGATTTTTGACTATTCCTCGAGGCAAAACTGCTGCAGCTCCTTCAAGTTAGGTTGTTTCCACTGGTGAACATCAATCTTCAAGTCTGACCACAGATTCTCAATTGGATTAAGGTCTGAGCTTTGACTAGGCCACTCCAAAACATTTATATACTTCCCCTTAAACCACTCGAGTGTTGCTTTAGCAGTATGCTTTGGGTCATTGTCTTGTTGGGAGTTGAACCTCCATCCCAGTCTCAAATCACTGACAGACTGAAAAGGATTTTGCTCAAGAATATCCCTGTCTTTCGCACCATCCATCTTCCCCTTGACTCAGACCATTTTCCCTGTCCCTGATGA